>NC_056731.1:1194836604-1195185365 GCF_019279795.1 Protopterus annectens | reverse complement strand
ACATGGTAAAATAATTGTGCCTGTATGTTGGACACGTGCAGATATCAAAGTTGGTTTGGAATTATCTTATGGAAACTATTATTTTTTTCATATTTTGGTAAATAACTTTGCAAGGGAGCATGTCAGTGTGCCAAGTAATACCTCATTTTGAAGACAGTGTTACTCCTTACAACATGGTAAAATAATTGCGTCTGTGCACTGTATACATGTACAGATATCACAGTTTGTTTAGTCTTGTACGATTATGAAAATTATACATTTACAATACTTCTCATTATTATGCCCATATCTTTGCAAGGGAACATGGTGATCACACAAACGATACATCATTTTGAAGCTGACATTCAGGTGCACAACTTCTATTCTGATATGTAGGCTCTGTCTGTTACAGGTGATGAGATATTATGCCTTGTTTATTTATCAATTATGAGAAATAATATATTACTCATATTTCTGTGAATATCTCAAGAAAGGAGCATCCCACAGTAATGGTTAAGCTATCATTTTAAAGCTGACATTCATATTAACAAATTAAATTCAAATTGTATGGATCTACATTGATCAAGATATTGTGCTTTGCTTTTCCAAAAAGGTAAAAAATATGCACAATATCAGCCTTCCTTGCCAAATATTTAATAATGACTTTGATATGCACTATCAACATTTACACTGTTGGAAAGGTCAGTGTCTGCTGAACAACTTTCACGTTTACATTTTTAGTCTAGCTGTTAAAGAGTTATGAACATTTGTTTTCTGTATGGTATTACAAATGGATTTTCTGAAAATGAGCTCAGGCTGCACTGTTGTTCCTATGGTGGAATTAAGCAGGCAGCTTTTTCTGAGCAACTCCGGAGTGAATGAGTTAATATTTACAAAGACATAGAATTATCTACAAAATTCTATTTAGATAGGCTGGCAGCCTTCACACCACCAATAAAAATTAAAGCAAGGTAAAGTAATGAAAGACAGGCTGATACAAACAGTCAGAAGTAGCAATCATGAATAATATGCATGGATTTTAAGATCACTCTTAAGCAACTGTTTTTGATAACTCCAGAGCACAAAAATATTTAGCACAATGACTTAGACATCAGAAAGTTGAAAGGGCTGTTACAAGATTAGGGAGCCTATGACAAGAAAAATAACCAGAGATCCTATAGAGGTATTACAGATGCTTTGGAGATTTTATGAAAATTTCTTTAAAGCAGAGAAATGTGGAAATCAAGAAAAAGCACAAATGGAAATATTTATGGAAGGCTTAATTAATCCAAGGTTGGAGGCAGACAAGGGTCAGGAGAGGAGATAAAAATAGTGATATATAATCATTCTACAGGAAACTCTCCAGGAACACATGGCATTCCTGTGTTAGTTAGGAAGTTAAGAAAGAAGAAAGTGATAATCTAGGTAATTCTAACAGTATTTTAAAAGGAGAGGTAGCTAAAACATCATGGAAAAAAAGCTATGGTGGCTGTATTACCTAAAGATGGTAAGACTTATCAGTCCAAGCTTCATACAGACACATTTCAATTTTAAACCATGATTAACAATTTTTTATGTCTATACTAGCTAAAACAATGGCAAAGTTTTCAAAATTGATAAATCTGGATCTGTGTGTGGTTTTGTAGAGGGAAGACAAAAATTTGATAAGTATAATAAAACTATGATTATCCAGTGGGAAGCAGAATGTAAGAAAATATCACTGTTGTTGGTGGGTCTTGATGCAGATAAAACATTTGACAGAGTAAGCTGATAAGTTACAAGTCCTTTCTAATTTAGCAATAGCCATACTAACGGGGAGACAATAAGATGAAGAATTAAGGTACACGGATTAAAAAGCCTTCTGTTATGGTAGCTAAGGATCTGTGGGAAGAGACTTCACAAAAGATAATATAAAAACTGAGAAACTGGAATTTTATGGATATGGATAGTAAGACAAAGTGGTGAAATGGTTTTGGTCCCTGTTTTTCTGGCATATTTTTATCAGCCGGAGGACAAGTTGTGAATAATAATTAATAAAGAGTTGAAGGAATTTAAGTGGGATACATTGAACCTTGATATTTTCTATAGAACAGTCCCAAAAAATATGTTCTCAATTACCTCTTTCTTCTCCATCATTCCACCAACATTTGCAATGTACCTGAGGAAACATTCTTTGAAGTCTGCTTGAGAAATACCTGTGCAAACACTTCCAAGCAAAGATACTAAATCTTCTAGCCTTTGTTGCATATTTGGGAGACATACATATATCCCACCATTGTTTCTTTGTGAATTGCTTATCTAATGTCTCTCCCCAATCCTTTTAACCTCCTCTGATTGATTCGTATAGCTATTATGCAATACTGTATATGCCCTATCAATTATTTTTTATTTATTTATTTTATATTTGTTAACCGGGTTAGTCCAGCTGAGCATTAGCTTGTTTTCAGTGGAGACTCGAGGAGAAAAGCTCCGCAATCAGTATTAACATTTTACATAAAGTCAGCAAGAAAACTGCACTGGCAGCTAAAACAATTAGAGAAATAACATTTTACAATAACATTTTACAGAAAACAGTTGGGTACAAATGTTAGAGATCAAACTGCAAAAAGCATTTCCAACAAATCATACAGGGAAGCAATAGAGTACAATGTCAGAATTTTTACAACAAAAACTTAGGTACAATGTCAATGTAGGGAAAACAGTGTTCATCATTCCTACGTAGTTATATACAGTATAGGTACAGATGAAGTAGTAAGTTAATGTAGAGGTTAAGCAAGAAGACAGAGAGGTAGATGGATATTAAGACAGACAGTAGAAGAGAAAGGATGGATGAGAGACAAGCTAGGGTTAAGGTAGTTTCAGGGAGGATGACTACAATGGCAGGGCCATTTATTTATTAGATATTCCCGAGTGCTAGTTTGAAATGTTTTATTTGGTTAAGGGACCTAATTTCTAGGGGTAGTTGGTTCCAAGTTGTAGCAGGGTTATAGTTATAAAGTAAACACCCTGATTTGGTTTTGGGTTTATAGATCTGTATGAAGTCTTGGTCTGAGCTATGTAATGTCCTGGTTGTGGAATACTTAGTTATAATTGATTGAAGGCTAGGGCAGAAAGATGGTAGATAGAGGATGGAGTATATAATTACCAGTTGCTGTAGTAGCAGCAAATGAGGGAATTCAAGCTACTGCAACTGTTTAAGAGATAGGCAATGGTGTGATTTGTAGGTTTGGTTTGCAGCAAATCTGGCAACTTTATTATATGTAGTTTCAAGTCTGGTTATGAGTGCGCTGTTAAGATTTGTCTATAATTGAGAGCTATAAAGGAGAGTGGGAAGAAGAAATGCATAGGAGAGAGTTATTCTGGCTGAGTTGGTTAAATGTCTTTTGTCTCGGTAAAGGAGTCCGAGTTTCTGGTGAGTCTTTTTGATAGAGGTGGGGATTTGGAGATCAAATTTAAGCTGATCATCTATTATGACTCCTAGCAGTTTAGTGCTAGGATCAGACAGTGCTGTTGCTGGGTATGATGGAAAAATGTTGTTTTGAGATTGATGAGGTTTTTTGGGGGGAACAGTAGGAGCTTAGTTTTTGTAGGGTTGAGCATTAATTTGTTGTCACAAAGCCATGTCTCTATGGTGTTGAATGATGCTTGGGTAGTAGAGTGGAGGTCAGATGGATTGTCAGCAATGGTGATGACTGTAGAATCATCAGCATATTGTACAAGAGTGGAGTTGGGACAAGAAGTGTAAAGTAGGTTGGTGAAAAAATTGAAGAGCAGTGGCCCCAGTATGGATCCTTGGGGGACATCCATTGGGACGCTTAGTGGGGGAGAAAGAGCAGAGTGCCATTTAACAGCTTGTTGGCAGTTATAGAGATAGCTGGAAAACCAGGATATGGTGGGAGGAGAGAAACTTAGGTGAGAGAGTTTGTCTAGGAGAAGGGGATGGGAGACAGTGTCAAAGGCTTTGGACAGGTCAAGGAACAGACATGAGACTAGTTTATTATTGTCACGGGCCAGTGACACATCATTAATGAAGGATATTAGTGCAGTTGTAGTGCTGTGTTTGGAATGAAATCCATGTTGTGTGTGTGTTAGAAGGTTCTGTTGGGGAAGGTATTGCATTAACTGCTTGTAAATGCATTTCTCAATAATCTTGGAGAGGGGAGACAGTATAGCAATTGGTCTGAAGTTTGATATATCAGAACAATTACCTCCTTTATGTATGGGTAATGTGTAGAAAGTTTTACATATTGATGGAACATATGATTCAGAGATAGATCGGTTTATCAGGATGGATACTGGATAGGCTAGGATTTCAGCAGCTATATGTAGGAAGTAAGAGGGTAGGTTATAAACTGAGGGGGAGCAGGGTTTGAGTTTAGAGAGTACATATTTAATATACTTAGTTGAGACAGATGTAAGAGAGAAAGGGTTAGAAGGAGGGGAAGATGAAAAAGTGGGGTTTTTAGTATTTTTACTAATGGGGAGGTCATTAATTATGGTAGCTATTGAATTAATAAAATGATTGTTAAATTCAGTGGCAGTTTCTTCAAAAGTTTTATTTGGGCATGGATTGGGGGGGGAGGGTTTCCTGGATGCAGTATATGATTGATTGAGTTCCAGAACTTTTTAGGGTCAGATTTTAGGGTAGTGGGAGGGTTTGCATAGAAGTTGATCATGTCTTTGTTGATATTTTTTATTTGATTTCTAAGTTTTTTGTAAGTCTGTAGGAGAGAAGGGGTCTTGTTTTGGTCCATAATTTCCATATCTTGTCACGTCTTTTCATCAAGGCTCTAGTATGTTTGATCAGCCAAGGAGCGGTGTTTGTTTTGATTCTGATAGTATGGAGGGGAACTAGGGAGTTGAGGATGTTTAGAAAGGTAGAGTTGAAAGAGTAGACAGCCTCATCTAAGGGGAGTGTAGTGAGATGGAACCAGTTAATATTAGAGAGTTGGTCTATGAAAGAGTCTGGACTAAAGGCTGAGGTTTTGCAGGAGGTGATAAACCTGAAAGGTCTGGTGAAATGGGGAGTGTGCCTATTTACTATGATAGGACAGTGGTTACTAAGGGAATTTGGTAGAGTGTGAGGGTTGTGGTAATTTTGGGGATGAGACACCAAAAATCCAGTCCAGGAGAGACTGTGGCAGGTGTGACTTGCTAATATGGGTAGGGGAAGTGATTAATTGCTCAAATCCACGCAGGTTGATACAAGAGGTAGTATGGGGAGTTTGAATTGTAAGAAAATCTATGTTTACATCCCCTAGAATGATGGTTTCATTAAGGATGGTCTGTGCGAGGTAGTGTATAGTATACTAAGATTATCACCAGGGGGATGTAGATTGCTACAACACTTATGGTGGCAAAGTTGTTAAGTTTGATATTGGTAAGTAGGAGTTCAGCTGTAGAAAAAGTGGGTAGAGAAAGGTTTGGGGTAGTTATTGAGAGGTGGTCAGGGTAGAGTATGGCTACCCCTCCTCTTCTTTTCTTTTGTCTATCAAGTCATAGGATGTTACAGCCAGATGGGGTAATTTCACTATCTTTATTACATGGTTTCAGCCAGGTTTCAGTTAGGGTGACTGTGTCAGGGGTATAGTTAGATAACCAGGCATGGAAGTCCTGTACTTTATTTACTACACTCCTGAGGTTGCTACAGCAGAAAGATACTTGCTTTTTTAAGGGGGTGAGGTTAGTAGATGTTTGTACAAGAGGATTATTATTTATGGTACACTGGGAGGGGCCTGGGTTAGGATGGATGTCTCCTGATAGAAGTAGTGGTTTGAAGTAGAGTAAGTGTTTAAATGGGGAGGCATTCTTTTTCTGCTTTGATATGGTTGGGAGGGAGGGATATAATTTTATTTTAGGAAGAGTGGAATAGTTTGGGTTAGAAGGACTGGTTTTCAGAGGAGTCTCGGATTTGGTATTTGTATATAGAGTACTGTTTGCTGGGTAGAAGAAGGGTGGGGGTAGATGTGTGTGATAGGATGTGAGGAGGTACAAGAAGTGAAGTATAGGTATCAGGAGTAAGGCTTGAGGTTTGAAAGGCATGGTTTGAAGGTAGAGTATATGTAGAAAGTGGGAATGTTGAGGTGTATGAAGGTACTATAGGGGAAGAGGTGTGTCAGTAAGGAAGTAGTTGGAAGGGGCAGGAGAGGAGCTGGAAGGGGTGTGGTTCCGGTGGATAAGTATGAAGGAAATTATATGAGGAGGTGGGTGGGAATGGGGGTGGGAGGCGAGCGAAGTGAGCCCGAGCGTAGCGAGGGCAAATGGAGCGGGGTCCTACTGAGCAGCTGCTGAATGTAAAAAAAACTATAAGTCAGCCCTTTGTCAGATTAGCTCAGGATTTCTTAAAGATATTGGAAATGATTCTGTTTAATTGCAGGAAGTTATATATTATTTTATTGGGGTAGTGAGATCTCAGAGTGTAGTTTGGGGAGCAGGGTCAGTATAGGACGTCAGGTTCTCAATGGTACTGTGCTCACACTAGTGACAAAGAACCTCTACTTCAGTGAGGAAGTAAAGTAAATGAATACAGAAAGGCCTTAAACTATATTTGCACTTACAACAGTGGAGCAGTTAGTCATACTTTATTTTCAGTCAGGAAGCAATAAGAAAAGGCAGTAGGTACTCTGACTTGCTTGTACTGTATACCTTTCTTACTGAAATAAAATAAACCAATTTTACCAAGGAGTTCTGTGGAAATTAGGAAGACAAGAATTTATAAGAGAAAAGGTTTAGTAGAAGTAGGAAAACAGCAGAGCATACAAATAGTTCTAACTGTAGTCTGTCTTTACATGCTGTGTTAAGTACAGAATGGGGGGGGGGGCAGCTAATGTCCTATCCCCCTTTTAACAGCAGCTTCTGTTCTAGATCTCACTAAAAACTCTACCAGTACTTGTCTTTCGCTTAGGATCCCCCTATTTCTTTCTCTTTGCCAATACTCTGACATCAATCCTTGAAAGGGAAGGCAATTTCTAGCCTGCAGTCTAATTGAATACTTGGCCTCTTCCCATTCTATTACCTTTCCCCATCTGCTCCCAGTACCTTGGTTTCTTTGCCAGTTTTTTTTCCCGGTAAATTCCAGCCCCTCTTGCCTATTCTCTGTACCCCTAATTGCAGTCATCCCTATTGGCAGAACCTCTTTCTCCATCCTCCTGCTTGCTAAGTTCTTAGAATACGTTCTGCTACTTTATGAATATAATAGCCTGTACAGTTATTGTTATTCTCCTTAAGGATCATCATCCAAAATTCCTGTTGATTATTTTAGCTTTTCAAGGAATTACTTTAATAGAGGAAGACATCTATCCCTCCAGTTTTGAAATAACTTGTCCTAATGACAGTTGCAGTGCAAGCTGATCACAGTATACCAGAATCCTCATCTCCATCAGCGACTGTGTTGGGCATGGTGTGGGGTTCCTTATGTGGGCCCTAGCAAAATAAAAAACATAAACCCTACAAGCATGGCCTGGATCTGCATATGAAGGCTCCCAGAAGGCATCCTCACAAGGCACCCAGACCACCACAAATGACTCCTCTAAGCACATATGAGCAGTTACTGTCCTTCGAGATCTTCTTATACTGTCAAACTCCTCATTATATTACAGTGAGGAGAGCTACCCTGTGGGAGAAAAAAATTTATTTCTGCCTTTTGCATTTGCTAAGGCCTGTATAAAGGGTTCCTTTCTGATCAAGCCTCCTCCCAAGGATTCAATTCCTTCACAAAAATTTAGACTGTCTTTTTGAAAACTCAATTTTTCAGCTTAAGAACCAGCTTCATCTGCACAGCTGAAATGATTGCCCTAAAAAACACTTTTTCTTACAGCCATTACTTCAGCTAGAAGAGCTTCAGAATTGCAAATACTATACTTGCATACCCTGTGCCTCATATTTCACAAAGACAAGGGTTCTTTGTGAAGCAATCTTTTATTTATGCCCAAGACAGACTTCAGAAAGAACTTACATGCTTTTAAATATGCTAAGAAGAATGACTTGAAGTTTTGGTAGTAAATGGAGATAGTAGCCAAGTATAGCTTTATAGAGGAAGAACTGAATCCCATGTTAAATATTTGAACACTGACAGCACTAGAACCATGTAGTGACCTAGACCTTTAGAAACAGGAAAATGGGGGGGGGGGGGGCAGAGCCTGGACGGCTAAGTGAGAGCAGTGAATTTTGAGAGCTCCATAAACTAGTATAATAATATAGGAAAATTTTATTATTTTCAAGGTTGAAACATCAAAAATCTATAGATAAACTACTAAACTAAATAAATATCAATTTTGGTGGAGATATACAAAAATTTTCCTGTCAAGTAACTTGGAGATATATTGAGTCACTGAACATGAACAACTCAAGGAATTCTCATCCAGATGCTGCTTTGAAAAAAGAACTGCAGTTGATGACATCTACCTTACAGGAACTATCTTTGAAGATGGGTGGCTTTAAAACGGACTTAGAAAACCTCAAATTAAATTCTCAAAAACAGACTGACACTCTTAAGGAACTATTACAGCAACACCATACAAAAATAACAAATATAGAGACTTCTCTAAATGACATTGAAGGGAGACTCAAAGAGGAAGAATTCCAAAAAGAATTTCTGCTTAAACAGAATACATGGCTGCTTAACAAAATAGATGACTTAGAAAACAGGGAAAAGAGAAACAACATAAGGATCTTTGGTCTGCCTGAAAACACTGAAGGAAAAGACATTATGTCATTCTTAACAACATGGATTCTTGAAGTTTTAGACTTGAAAGAGGGACTTTCATTTGGGATTGAAAGGGCACATACAGCACTGAGGAAATCTGTCTCTAACTCAACAAATACTCCACCTAGACCCACAGTTATTACATTTCTTTCATTTCTGGAAAAGGAACTACTAATATTAAAATCTGCTTGGATAAAATCACCCTTAAAATACAATCAAAGCCTGATAAAGTTTGACAGTGATTATTCTTCCAGAATACTAGAACAAAGGAAAAAATCTGGCCAATAATAAAACTGTCAAAACAAAACAACATTAAAGCACAGCTGGCCTTTCCAGCCAAGATAAAAATACTTTTTGCCAATGAGATGAGAACCTTTAATTACTTAGAAGAAGCTATTATACTCCTCAAAAACAACAACATAGTGTCTATCCCAGAAGAAATGGAATGGATGGCCCCTACTCTTAAAAGGATAAAAGAAACAAATCCTTGGACTGATGCTAGAAAGAATAAACAAAAAACGGATTCCAAGGTAGCTGTCCCTAAAAATAACTCTTACAACTACATCTTTCAAAGTATCAACTGATATGGTACATCACTTGTCATCTGTTTTTATTTAAAAAAAAAAAGGAGGGTTTCTTAAAAAATTTAGAAACAGTAATGAGAATGTTCAGAGAGTCCAGCAATTCTTCACAAACAAAGGTAGGTCAAGATGGGTTACTATTTACATTATATATAAGCTAAACAAAGCAACATATAATATAAACATAGCAGTTTCTATTCCCCTACTTAAACTCAATGAATAGTTATCTTAGGTTCATAGGTTCATACTAGGCTATCTGCCCTAGGGCATTTATAAGCCTAGCCAGAGTGTGTTTGGCTTTCGCCACCCATTTTAAATTAATTTTGCTATGCCCTTTTTCGAGGTTAGTATACTGCGCCTCTGTCTAACAGTGACACAGAAGTGATACCCGGGGTAAACCTACAATCTCCCATCCACTCATCAAGATTCCTCTTGAAGAGAGTCAATGAGGGACTCTGCCTAACCTGGACTGGGATTTTATTCCAGAGTGAAGGGAGCCTCTGGGTTATGAATCTGTCCTTCCAGCATGTTCTACTTATTTCAGTGCTGAGGTTCAAGTCTCTCAAGCACGTAGCTCGATGGGATTTGGATTTTCTGAGGTGCAGCATGTCCATTAATTCCGGGTTGGACATGGCTTTATACTTCAGGCACAGATCGCCTCTGAGCAGGCGGTATGCCACTGAGTAGAGCTGGAGTTTCTTTAACCGGGCAGCATATGGCATCTATTTGAGCCCTATGATCCTCTTGGTGAGGTACTTTTGGGGTCTTTTCAGCTGCTGCAGGTGTCTGGTAAGGTACATCCCGAAAGGGGCATTGTACTCAATTATGGGCCTGATGAGGGATGAGTAAAGAGGCACAATGACCTCCCCTGATCTAGATGTGAATCCCTTCATGATTAGGTGGGCTATATAAAATGTTTTTCTAACCATTTTGGCCACATGGTTGTCAAACGAGAGATTGCTATCAACTTGGGTCCCCAGGTCCTTAATTACTTCTTCCGTACTTAATGGATTACCACCTATGTGGTAATTTGTGGGCACTTTGTTTTTGCCAAAGGGGATGACTATACACTTTCTGGCGTTTAGCTTGAGGCCATGGCTCTGGCACCAGTTGTCTGTTTCTATGAGGCCCTTATGGAGGATGCTTGTGTCAGCTGGAGAGTCGATTATGGTGCCCAGTTTGCAGTCATCTGCGAACTTAGTCAGACACAGTCCTTCTGTGTTGGCCTGTACCTCCGAGAAATATATACTGAACAAGAGAGGTCCCAGGACTGAGCCTTGTGGGACGCCACTTGTAACTGGTTTGGAGTCTGACATGGCTCCAGCAATTCTAACCATGTGGGTTCTGTCCTTGAGCCAGTTTGCAACCCATCTAGTGACACAGGGGTTTATATTTAAGCTGGTGAGCTTATCTATAATGCCCGAGTGGGGTATTGTATCGAAGGCTTTTGCGAGGTCCAGGTAGGCTGTGTGGACCACCTTCCCCTCGTCAATGGCCTTGGTGACTGTTTCAAAGAAATCAACCAGGCTTAAGAGGCAGGATCTGCCCTTAACAAAGCCGAACTGGGTAGGATCCAGTGTCTGTAGGTCCCCAATATCTTTATTTATGAGGTCCATGATGATCCTTTCCATAGCTTTACAGACCAAGCTAGTCAGGCTTATGGGGCAATAGTTTCCAGGATCCGTTGATGCACCACCTTTGTGGAGAGGGACCACTGTTGTTGTACGCCACTCTTTGGGTACATATCCTGTAGTAAGGCTGAGATTGAACAGTAGTTTTATATTTGGGTTTAGCTCTTCTTGGAGTTCATGTAGGATGCAGCCCGGGACACTGTCTGGTCCCATTGATGTTGTGTTTTTTGCTTTGGAGAGGGCAGCTCTTACCTGAGCATCTGAGATGTCAGGGGGTCAGCACTCTGCTGGGATAAATATTTGCCCTTTTGGTGGGGGGGTGGGAGTTTGCGCTGAACCTGTCAGCTAGGATGTTGGCAATGTCTGTGGATTCGGTGTATTTTTTGTCATTTTGGACTAATTCTGAGCATATCTGGGAATTCCCACCCAGGTTCCTAACATAACTAAAGAAAGCCTTGTGATTATCCTTAGTGTCCTATGCAATTTTTCTCTCGAAGCTGGCCTTAGACGATTTTATGAGTGCCCATAGTTTTTTGCTAATACTGATCAGAGATGCCTTCCCTTTTTGGGATTTTGCTCTATCATGTAGTAGCTTCCTCCTTCTATTGTATAGTTTGTTTATGGCTGGGGTCCACCAGACAGGACGCCTGCCTTTGGAGGATTGGGTCTTGGTTTTATTTGGGATTGCATGATCCATGCATTCCTGAAGGTGTTCATAGAATGCGTTTATAAAGGATTCTGCGGTCTGGGCCGTATTTTCCACAGGCCCGGGGCTTTGAAGGATTCCACCTCGGTTTTGAGGAGTGTGAAATTTGCTTTAGAGAAGTTTTTCACTGTGGTTTTAGGGCAGGGGTGGAGTCGGGATGTGAATATCCAGTGAGATTTGTTTATGGTCTGATCTTACCAGTGAGGATACACTTCTGGTCTGGAGCATAGAGCCCCCATGTTGGTGATGATCAGGTCCAGTATGTTTTCCCCTCTTGTGGGAGTGGTAACAAGTTGTTCCATAGCATTTGAGTTTATAAATTCTAGGAACCTTTGGGCTAGGGTGTTGGAGCTAGAGTAATGCTCCCAGTCTATGTTTGGATAGTTGAAGTCGCCCAATATAATGGTGTTTGGAGAGACCTTCATATTTTCCAGTGTTCTCAGGAAGGCCGAGTGGGGTTCCTGGGTTTGGGAGGGTGGTCTGTAGCAGGCTAAAAACTGGAAGGCAGTTTTACCCACTGTTAGTTGCACATGGATAGTCTCTGATGCTTCGTGCTGTGGAGGTGTGGGTATCTTTGACGAATATTGATACTCCCCCTCCTTTTGTGGTACGGTCCAAGTTTTAGGGCCGAAAAGCATGGTATGAGGTATAACCTGGTAGTGCTGGGGTGCTCTCGGGAGCTTGTTCATTTTTCATTGTTTTTACTTATAATAATTTAAGTAATTAATTAACTAATTCAATAAGGTACCATTCATCAGAGTTCAGACTCAAATGTAACAAATTAACATCATATATAACAGCAGTAACAGTGGAGTGTTTTGAAAAAAAAATGCTGTCATGGAGACCAGTGCCTTCTTCAGTTAACCAATAGCACCACAAAACACAAACACTGTGCAAAAATAAGGCAGGTAAAGCTGAACTTCAATAGCTAAATCACTCAAATCCAATGTTAGTAGTAGAAACACACTTTATTCATAAGAAATATTAATTCTGAAAGTGCATTCGTTTAAGGCTATGTTAAACGTCATCAGACAATTTAAAAAACATTACATCACATCATTTTATATAAGTGCTCATTAGTTCATTGGACCCTTGATAAATTGATTAATTAACTACTATGCATGCTACTTTGTTGCTATTATAAATACATAAATAAATACATTCAAAAAATACTTTTAAAAATACTAAAAGAGAAAAAAGTAATGAGATAAATTTAATATGATGTGCTTATGCGTAAAATTGAATAACAATCTTTTAAATATGTAAACCTTAAGTCCATATAAGAATTATGTATGTAAAAAGATATATAAAAAAGTGTATAAAAATATATGTTATAAAGATGAATTATAGATGTATATGCACACTTAACTATGATAATAATATAGAAAGATTTGTCATGAAATAGCATAATCAACCAATTTCCTTCTTTCCAATGTTTTTAATTTTAGTATTGGGACTATAGAGCTACGCTCATTTATTCCAGGCCCGTTATCGGCTTGTACTTTTATTTGCCATTTTAATTCTTTTAGCTCTAATTGCATACCCCATGGCTTCTTGTCTTCGATTTCTACATGGTCAATAGCCATGAAATAAAATTGGTGGTCACTGTATTCACCAATGTGCTTTGCCAAAGCATTATTTAATTTATTTTTCTTGATAGCATATTCATGCTCATATATTCTTTGGGACAACTGTCTCTCAGTTTTTCCAATATAACAAATTGGACATGAATTGCATGTAGCTAAATAAACAACTACTTTTTACTTGCAATTGTATTTACTATGTAAACTGAATGTTTTATTTCTAAGATAAAAAAATGTCACCCATCTTTACTTTATGGCACCAATGACATGCCCTACATCTTGACATACCTATATTCAACTAGCCAGGCATGCAAGTTGTTTGTTTGAGAATTTCTTTAAACCTTTTCCCTTTTCTGTAAACTATTTTAGGTTTCTCATTAATATGACTCCTACAACTAGGGTCATCCAACAGGAGAGTCCAATTGTTTACAAATATATCTCTTACCATATTATGATCTTGGGAATAAGTAAGCACCAAAGCTTTAGAAAAATCACACTGATTCACTGGTACACAATTCTGATCATTATCTAGGTTCACTATTATTTTATTATGAGGCCTATTACAATCATGAAAATCATTCAGCCTATCTAGAATGGGTTTAAAGTGCCCATTGATTCTCTTAGTGGTTACTTCTTGTATCAATGCATCTATTAAAGCCATAGGATAATCCCTGTTAATGAACACAGTATGCAAAAAATTGCATTCATCCATAAATTCATCAAGATTTGTCACCATCCGGGCTGCCCTAACCAGTTGCCCCTTGACAACATACTTCTTCTGTTGCTCCAGATGTGAACTACTGTAATGTAAAAAACAGTTTGAATAAGATTCCTTTCTATGTATGAGTGCTGTATAAACTTAATGAATTTTATATTTAACAAGGTGGACATCCAAATAGTTCATATATTTCACATTGATATCCCAAGTGAACCTTAAAAATCTGTAGTACTATTTACATATATAAGAAATTCATTTAACATATCTTGTGTACCATTCCATATGATACTGATGTCATCTTGAAATCTGCGATAAGACTTTAAAAATGTAGTATATCTGGTACTGAATACAAAATTCCTCTCCCAAAAGGCCATCACTAAATTAGCGTATGCCCCACCACATGGTGACCCCATAGCGATGCCTTTTTTTTTGTAGGAAGTATTTCTTGCCAAAAGCTATAAAATTGTTGCTTAACACCATTTCTAATATTTCCATTATTAAATTGACTGTACCATGTGCCACTTTATGATGAATGAGCATTTCATTAACCCATTCTAATCCTATAGCTTGTGGGATGACCGTGTAAAGATTGCATACATCTATTGTTACTAAAATATCATTATGATCAAATTGGACATCATTCATATGTTTTAAAAATGTCCAAGAATCTTTACAGATTTGTACTTCATTTCCTAAAATATTCTTAAGTTCATAATCAATATACTTAGCGCATGCAGAAGTAACAGAATCTCTGCCATCCACTAACGGACGCATTGGGGGGGTCACTGACACTCTTATGATTTTGGGACTGCCAAAGAAAACAGGAATTCTAGGAGAGGTTATGTTTAAGTAATTGTACAAGTCTAGGTTTATCCGTCTTTCAAGGAAAATGTCATTTATCTGACCATATATTTTCCTATAGGTACCATTCAGATCATTAAGTGACACTTCTATATAAGTGTCAGTGTTCGAAATGTTTAGTTTTTTATTGTAAATGTCCTGGCTCATAACTACTGCTCCCCCTCCTTTGTTGGGTCTCATAATTCTTACATTCTCATTTTTAATGTATTTAAAATACTTTGTTCATTTTCATTTAAATTCGATTTATGATTACCTCTCATATTTATTCTATGTAAGCACTTTAACTTATGCTCACATAATTTTTCATAGGTGATTAATCTGGGGTGTAGGGGGGATTATAGATACTGCTTATGCTATATTTACTTCTCTCATTGTCTATATTATTTTGATATAGCAAACTAAAGTTTATTTTTCTTAAAAACATTTTGAGATCAATCATCGTGCTAGTAAAATCAAAGGGCCTACTTGGGACAAATGTTGTTCCTTTAACTAATAAATCTGCAACATGTTCATCTACATATGCATCTGAAAAATTGTAAACTTTAAAATCTCCTCTTGTATTGTTAACAATAATATTACTGACATGCTCAGATACTTGATTGGCATTAAACTGCTGAATATCATTTATTATACAAAGATTCATGCAGGAAATATTATCATTGTTTAAGTCCTCCACTGCTTGGTTTTCGTCCTGGCCCCTTAAAACCCGCTGATTGATTGTACATGTTTTGGGGGTTGGTTTTATTTTTGATTCTTTCTGACCTTCTTAGTTCTGGGAACTCTTGGTCATATAGAAGGTTAGGCTGTTGTGTACTGTCCCTTGAATCCGTTGGCTCATTGTTAAAATTGTCAACATTATAAATCTGCCTGTTTCTCTGTTGCCCACCTGGGGGTTTAGGATATGTAATTCCATTAGCATATTGATTCAAGTCCCTTTCTAATTTTTGCATTTTACCAGATTTAAGCTTGGCAATTTGTTGGTCAATGCTATTGCAAATACGTAACATTTCATACTTTATGTTCTCATAAGATATATCTTTCCTAATGTCTCTGTCTAAAACAGATAGTTCATTCATAAGCACATCAATGTCTTTCTGATTATATTTAATCATAATATCTAACAGGTCTTTGCCACACTTATCAAACAGTTACATTAAATCCATGTGCAGGGGAGAATTGTTGACTAATCCTGAAGGGTAGCACCAAAACCGCAAGCCCTTAGGGGGGACAATGTTCAGTTTGTTACACATGGTGACAAATCTCGATGAATTTATGAATGAATGCAATTTTTTGCATACTATGTTCATTAACAGGGATTATCCTATGCCTTTAATAGATGCATTGATACAAGTATCCACTAAGAGAATCAATGGGCACTTTAAACCCATTCTAGATAGGCCGAATGATATTTTTTATGAATAAAGTGTGTTTCTACTACCAACATTGGATTTGAGTGATTCAGCTATTGAAGTTCAGCTCTACCTGCCTTATTTTTGCACCTTCTTCAGTTAAAGTATGATTTAGAAATGTCATGTATATCCTGGTTGAATAATAGTAGCAAGTTCTACAAATGTCATCAATATTCTGTCTAAATATAGTTAATATAAATTATGGCAGGTATCACAGCTATGAGTGCTGTTTGATCAATCCTGATATGGGGTGCTTGGATGCAGCTGTGTCTGGCAGCTAGTACAAATGTCATTATTATTCTGTCTAAACACAGTTAATATCGATTATGGCAGGTATCATAGCTTCGAGTGCTGTTTGATCAATCCTGATATGGTGTGTATGGATGCAGCCGTGTCTGGCAGCTAGTACAAATGTCATTATTCTGTCTAAACATAATTAATATAAATTATGGCAGATATAGCTTCGAGTGCTGTTTGATTACGCCTGACATGGTGTATGTGGATGCAGCTGTGTCTGGCAGCTGCTATATGTTGCCGTTTTCTTCTCCGGGAAACTGTGGGTTGTGGCTTGTGATCAAGGTTTACTGATGCTTGTGTATTAGGAAGAGACATTTTGGTGTTTTAGCCTGGATCCAGGGGAAGGGGGTGGATAGAACTGTGATTTGGGATATTTTGGCAGAGAATGGTTTGTTTGTACATCTGCTGAGTGAGGTGGGAGGGATGGAGGAGTGTGTCTTTTGTGGCAGCTTGTTGGGAGGTTTTTTTTTTGTTTGTTTTTTTGATCGGTTTGCTCTCTGTTCTTTTCCTGGCTGCTGCCTTACTGAAAGGGAGAGAATTTAGGCGTGAAGTGAAGTGAAGCTTTGCTTCAGGTGCATTGTGAGCCTCTGGTATGCAGTACACAGACACATTAACAGAAACAGACACTCCCAGGTTGCTATGGTAATGGAGACAGAGTGACGATAATGCTTAACGGCTCTGAGGAGCCTCCAAGATGATTCTCAGCAATGACGTTTTTGGTTTAAAAATATATATATATATATATATATATATATATATATATATATATATATATATATATATATATAAAATAAAAGGGCTGTTTTAAACCACATGTACACATATTGATGGTTTCCCAACACTTTGTGTAGCTCATTAAGTTGATTCGTGATAAAAAAAAAAAAAAAACACAATAGTTATGCAATGTATGATTTTAGTAAATCTAGACATAAAATATATAATCATCATATAAGATGAAGCAGTCTGCTGAATTTAGATATTAAAGACAAGATTTAATAACATGGGCTTGTGTATAATAACATTAACTGCGGTGGTGGTGCTGCGGTAGCGTTGTCACCTCACAGTAAGACGTCCTGTTCGATTCTCAGCTAGAGCGTCTTCTGTGTGGAGACATGCGTGAATGGGCATACCTTCGTTGAAGATTGTGTGTCAGGGCCGGCAACTCGGCATGTAAAAATCTACTGCCAATCATTAGCGGACCGGAGTTCTGCTGTGGCGACCCCTAACCGGGAAAAGCCAAAAGACACAACTGTCTTAACTTGTCATAAATGACATACACTACATTGAACATTAAGGGGAAGCATGATGATTTTCTTATATAAGTAAATATGCATAACAAGTCATGTAATTGCTTTAACTTGAATTGTGGTTTTTGTAAGCCATCGTGACCATATATAATTCTTATGCAGTTACCAAGGTAACTAATGTTTTACACATGACATGAAACTGACAAACTTGTTCAAGAGAAACAATAAAAGTCTGAACTTGAAATGTCACAGAATGTAACAATCATATTCTGAACAAATAGTATTAAATTGACAGTAATCACTCAGTTTAACCTTTGCTGATTATAGAAAACAGAATGTTGCCATTTAAATCTAAATACTTTCAGTATCTGCCATAAAATGGCAATTTATGAATATGGAAAGGAAACTTGTAATCATTAATCACAATAAGTGAATTTGTTGTTTTTAACCTATAATTTCACTCATTTTATACTAAGAAATGACAGATATGAAAATCCTTATGTGTAGGAAATGGGGGGAAGAGAGATGCACTGATAATTAAAATGCACTAACTTTCATCAATGTTTACATAAAACAAACTTGATGCTTTAAGTAAGTTAGCAACAAATAAAGTGATTACTTAAATGCTGGTAAACAATGAAATATAACTTCTGATATATCCAGTAAAATACATTGTATTATAAACATTAGGTATAAATATTATTACTATCTATTTATATTAAGTAATAAGTTTTGAAAGACTGCGTCAATAAGGGTGAATATGTTAAATAACGGTGTGCTATAATCTTTTACTGAGGTTTTATATATGATACAACCTACTTTACTCTGATTGAATTGCTTGTCATCTTTCATGTAAATATTAATTGCTTATACAATAAGTAAACATTTATATTGTATTAGAATTCTGTCTAATCTCTAATCTACAATACTACTATATCTGTTCAAAATAATATAAATATTGCTTATTCCTATTACAAATATTTTCCATATGATAATTCAATTTATGGAGCTCAGATGTTCTGGATTGTCAGGGTATGAGTGATAATCTGATGGATTTAGGTTTATCCATCAGATTAGGAATGATTTTCATTCCATGGCTAGTGCAGATCTTAGTTTTGTTAACATTTATTAATTTAAATTGGTTATTTCACAAAAGATTTTTAGTATGCCTGACCAAAACATTACTTTATTGATAAGCACTCAAAGTATAAAACTGATAATTTCCTTTAAAAGCTCAAACATATACTTTATAGTTATCAGAGGAAAATGCTAGAAGTCTAAATCTCAAAATGCACTCACTTGAGGCACTCCATAAAATGGAGAACATTGATATCTGTGCAGTGACTGAGACCTGGTTCAAGGCTCTAGAGAGCACCCCTGCATTACCAGGCTATAACTCATACCACACTTTTCAGCCTTCTAACCTGGACCAAAACACCAAAGGCAGAGGTGTGTCCATATTCATTAAGGATATCCACACCTCCTGGCTAGTTGCACAGCATAATGCATCCGATGTTATCCAAGTGCAACTAACTCTGGGCAAAACTGCAATCCAAATTGTAGCCTTCTACAGATCCCCCACCATGTCCCAGGATTCCCACTCCTTTTTTCTTGATATACTGGAAAATATTATGGTTCAACCAAACATCCTAATAATGGGCGATTTCAACTACCCCACCATTAACTGGGTAAACTAGTCATGTACCAACTCCTTTGCTCAATGCTTTCCGGAATTCATAAGTTCCAATGCCCTGGATACTCTTATCCACACCCCCACCAGGGGCAATAATATCCTAGACCTAGTCATTAACAATATGAGTGACCCATGTTCCACACCTGAAGTCAACTCCACGTCGGTTAGATCAGACCATAAGCAAATCACCCTAGATATCCACATCCCGCCCCCACCCACCATTAAGGAAACCATGGTGAAAAATTTTTCCAAAGCCAATTTCATGCTTAAGACAGACATGGCAAACTTCATGACACCCATGCAGATGGACAATACAGTTACGACTGCTGAATCTTACACAAATGCACTCTATAAGCACTTACACGAGTGCATGGATCGTGCTATCTCAAACAGAACCAAGATACTATCCTCCAAAAAAAGAAAGCCAATCTGGTGGCCCCCTGCCATAAACAAACTCTACAACAGAAGGAAGAAACTGTTGCAAAAGAAAGTAAACTCCCATGAGTGCAGGAGCTCCCTGGTCAGCCTCAGTAAGAAGCTGAGATCCCTTATAAGATCCTCCAAAGCTAGCTATGAAAACAAAATCGCCACTGATTCTAAGAGCAACCTCAAAGCGTTCTATAGCTATGTCAAGAATCTCAATGACAACACCAAGATCTGCTCTGAGTCACAGCACAACGGCACAAAAATTACAGAACCAATTGATATTGCCAACATCCTGGCAGATAGGTTCAGTGCTAATTTTACACCCCTATCACCCCCTAAAGGGCCCATATCTATACAGGAAGAATGCATAGTCCCTGTAATCACATCTATGGAGGTAAAAGCTGCACTCTCTGAAACCAAAAACACAGCATCCATGGGACTGGACAATAATCCAGGCTGCATTTTACATGAACTTCAGAACGAACTGGCTCCCCACCTAAGCACCATGTTCAATCATAGTCTCACATCAGGCTTTGTGCCCACTGAATTGCACACAGCAACAGTTATCCCACTCCACAAAGGTGGAGCCACCACTGATCCTGGGAACTATCCCCCTATTAGCCTGACAAGCCTGGTCTGCAAGGCCATGGAATGTATCATCATAGAACTCATAAACAAAGACATTGTTAACCTCCAAACTCTGGACCCCACCCATTTTGGGTTTGTGAAAGGCAGATCATGCCTTCTGAACCTGATCGACTTCTTTGAGGCAGTCACCAAAGCTGTAGATGAGGGTAAGGTGGTTCACACAGCCTATCTTGACCTCGCTAAGGCTTTCGACACCATCCTCCATTCTGGAATTAAAGCTAAACTCACTAAACTAGGTATAAATCCCTACATCACAAGATAGGTTTCCAACTGGCTCACTGACAGAACCCACACTGTAAAAGTTGCAGACTCCAAATCTGACTTCAAACCAGTGACAAGTGGGTTACCGCAGGGTTCAGTCCTGGGACCTCTCCTTTTTGGTATCTACTTCTCTGATGCACAGGCTAACACAGAAGGCCTCTGGCTAACAAAGTTCGCAGATGACTGCAAACTAGGAGCCATAGTTGAGTCCCCAAATGATGTGGACATCCTACAGAAGGGCCTTACTGAGACAGATGCCTGGTGTCAGAGGCATAGCCTCAAGCTCAATGCCAAAAAGTGCATTGTCATACCCTTTGGTAAAAACTCTGTACCCATGAACTACCACATAAACGGCAGTCTACTTAACGCCGAATGTGTGATGAGACCTTGGGACCCAGGTGGACAGTAGTCTATCCTTTGATAATCACATCGCCACAGTAGTCAGGAAATCCTTCTATGTGGCACACCTCATCACAAAAGGGTTCTCATCCAGGAAAAAAGAGGTCATTGTTCCCCTATACTCAGCACTCATTAGACCCATTATAGAGTACAGCGCCCCTTTTGGAATGTACCTCACAAGCCATCTGCAGCAGCTGGAAAGGCCACAGAAGTACCTCACAAAGAGGATTACTGGCCTCAAACAGATGACCTACACTGACCATCTCAAAAAACTCCATCTTGACTCTGTAGCATATCGCCTACTCCGAGGAGATCTCTTCCTAACATATAAAGCTATGTTAAACCCAGAGCTGTTGGACATGCTACACCTAAAGAAATCCCAATCCCTCTGAGCTACATGCTCTAGGGACCTAAACCTGGTCACCACAATAAACGGGACATGATGGAGGGATAGATTCCTGTCCCACAGACTTCCTATACTCTGGAACAAGCTACCCATCTATGTCAAGCAAAGTTACTCATTAGCACTCTTCAAGAAAAATCTTGATGAGTGGATGGGAAATAGGAAATACACCCTGGGGATCACTTCTGTGACTCTGCTTGACAGGGGCACAGGAAATTAACTTTTTTGGGTGGCGTAAGCCAGAGAACCTTGTTGGCTAGGCTTACTTAGGCCCTTGGGCCGACAGCCGAATACCTACCTATTAACCTATAAATGTTTAATAGTCACAATAAAACAAAAAATACATAGTCTAAATAACCTAAGATGGATTTAACTTTATTACCTTTAAATACCAATGGCTTAAACAATCCTAGCAAGAGATCAAATCTACTGAAATATTTAAAACTGAACAAAGCACAAATTGACTTTCTTCAAGAAGCTCATTTCAAAACAAATGACAATTACAAATGGAATCCTAAGGAATACATGATATTGGCGCAATCCACTTATAAGACAAAGACAAAAGGGGTAACAATTATATGGAAAACAAATGTGATTAACCCAGAAATCATTTATAAGTATGAAGATAAAGAAGGCCTTATGGCATTAGTAATAGTTAAATATAACAACAGAATATGGACCCTAGCCAATCTATACTGGTTCCCAGGCATTGGATCAGAAACTGTTAAAAAAACACTTGGATTTCATTTCCAATAATTATAAAGGCAACCTAATATTAGGAGGAGATTTTAACTGTATATTTGATATTTCTGAAACTACAAATAAAAGACTGCTGCATACATCTGCTGTATCAAAAGCTTTAAACGAGTAGGTAAAATCATTTCATCTTGTAGATACTTTCAACTTTAAAAAAGATAAATCTTTGTTGTTTTCCCATCAAGATCACAGATAAGATCACATATTTGGTACCCAAACTAGAATAGATAAAATATTTGCTGCCCATGACTTACACTCTAAAATCATTAATTTCTCAATCACTCCCTGCCCCTTTTCAGACCACAATTCATTGATACTAAAACTTCAAAATGGGTACAAACCATTAATCTTTAACTCCAGAATTCCAGCATATATAACTAAAATTAAAGAGTTAGAACCATGGTTATTATTTGAATTACAGTTCTTCTTAGATATTAATTACACCACAGAGATAAATAAAATAATGATATGGGACTCATTAAAAGCTTACATATATGGTAAAACCCTAACTTGATATAAAAAAAATCAGAGAATAGGATTCTGAATTATTAGATCTACAATCCAAACTTTTGTCAGTAAAAGCTGAAAAAAATCAAAATCATTTGGAGATGAAAAAGAAAGAAGTATTAAACAATAAATACAATGAAATTCTAACACATAAAATTAGTTTAGCTTTAGAAAAACTAAAAATTAATACCTTGGCCACTTCTCCCAAATATTGACATAATTTATTCACAAGAATCAAAATACAATCAAAAGCTGATGACATTAAAAGTAACTTCCATGAAAAGAAAGGGAAAATGTTTCAGTTATAGGTGACATTCTTGATGCCTATAGAAATCACTATATAGAACATTTCCAAAAAGAAAATATACATATCGATCTATTAAATGTAGATGAAAAATATTCTAATGTAAAAATACCATAAAAATTAAAACTAGATCTGCAAGCACCCATATCCTAAAAAAAAATACAGATACAATAAAAGAGGGTAAAAATAATAAAGCTCCAGTTATAGATGGCATACTTATGGAAATATATAAACTTTTTCCTTTAAAGATACTATCCCTCTTCCATAAAACTCTATTAGAAATTCAGTCAAAAGCTTTAATACCACCCTCTTGGAGATATTCCTTAATCACACCAATCCTAAAGGAAAATAAATCCCCAAACCTCTGTACCTCATATAGACCTATATCATTATTAAATAATGACTATAAAATATTTATGACAATATTAACTAACAGAATGAAAATACCACTATCCAAAACAATAAATAATGATCAAACTGGATTTATATATCATAGACATACACATGACAATATTAAAAGGATAATTTCTCTTATAGATTATATTAATAAAGAAAATAAAGAAAACTCATATCTGGCTTAGATATAGAGAAAGTCTTTGATTCCCTAAATTGGGACTATTTATTCAAAATTCTGGTGTTATTTGAATTTCCTCCTTCCTTTGTTCATGTACTAAAGAATATATACACAAATAATTTAGCAATTTGGCTATTGACATATTTGCAGATTCAATACGTAACAATACAAAAATCAAAGGAGTAGATGTTTATGAACAACACAATTCTAAAGTAATTCTCTTTGCTGATGACATATTATTAACATTATCCAATACAAAAGAGACATCAGAAGAATTACATATTTTAATCGACACATTTTACAGGACTTCAGGACTTCATTTCAATAAATCAAAAGCAAAATGTTTATTTTTAAATAAAAAAAGAATTGCAGATGAAGGGGGATCACATTATAGGAAACAATCTACCTTAAAATATCTAGGAATTGAGTTATGCAAGGATAATAATGAATTAGTCTTAAAAAACTACAATAATATCATCAATATAATTAAACTCTCTGTGGAAAAGTGGAACAAAATAATATTAACATTTGAAGATAGACTACAGTTAATAAAAATGGTTTTACTACCCAATATTCTATATATAGCTTTGGCAATACAACTGTTACCAGAAAGAAATATACTCAAAGAAATAAACTCATGCCAAATAAAATTTTATGGTTTCCCAAAAGAAACAGAATAGCTTTAATACATCATATCAGACCATGGAAACAGGCAGGATTAAACTTTCCTGATATAGAAACATATATAAAAGCATCAATATCTAAAACAATCTCATATTGGATAAGTCCAAATTATTCTGCAAATTGAAAAGAATTACTAACTGCAATATCAATAAATGAATTTGATTTAAAAAATTCAAATAACAGATGAAAGCAATTTGCCATGGCACATATGTATTAGTATGCAATATAACATAACTAAGCCCACTAAAACTTGTATGATTAATTATTACATTGACTCATTTAGGAAAATTATTAATGCAAATATAGATTTAAAAATCTGGTTTGATCTTTTAACTCCATTCATAGTTGCAAAGAGCTATCTACATAAAATATACAGAGAAATAATTAATTCCTGGGAACAGAAAGGATTTGTTTTTTGGTTTCAATGTATCAAAGAACTAAAAGTTCTGGATATGCAAACAATAGAAACAACATACAAAATTCCACAACAAGACTGGCTAACTATGCAAAGCATTCTGACATATTTGCAAGATTTATGCAGAAAGAAATACCTAAACTTACGAACTACCTATATGAAATCATATATAATGATTATGACATGGGAAATAGTATTTTGAAAATTTGCAAGATATAGATACATTATAAAACAACACCCAAATCCTCATATTGGAATTATATAACAAAAGGACACTCATTACAGCTTACTGAAGAAATTAAATCAAATATTTTATTATCAACAAAACATACATCCTTTACACAATACTGGAAAGTTTTTTAATGGAAATGCTTGCACAGAGCATTCTTAACTCCAGACAGAATTACTAAAATTAATTCTTCCACAAAGGGAATATGTTGGAGGCAAATACACAATGCAGATTGGAATCACATTTTTTTCGACTGTGTTAAAATTAAGCCATTTTGGAATGGTACTAAAAACTTTTTACAAGCTTTATTTAATTAATCGTTTAACTTATTTAAAGCTCTAGCATTATTAAATGTGTACGAACGTCCTCATTTGAATGGGTCAAATATGTATCTAGTTTGGACAATACTTGCAATCTTAAGAAAGTGTATAACAAGAAGATAGAATACAAACACAATACTGACTTTGGAAGACTTCTACAGCCTACTGAAGACCACAGCATTGTTGGAAATTAAAATTAAAGAATTAAGGATTCCTCCTAAGCCATTTGGTAACAATCCATGGAAAAAAGTTTTATCATTGATTGACACTTTACAATAACTGAACAGATACACTCTGATAACTGGATTGTTACACCTATAATGTAATTGTATATATTGAGCTCTGTTATAGTGTCAGGCTGGTGTAAATAGTGTACATAGTTATTTAAGATGTTATATACAACTACTATGGAATTTATTCAATTGTATTTGAAAAATAAGACATTTTTGAGGGGAAAAAAAGAAACAGGAAAATGCATGCATTAATTCTTGCACATCTTTCTAGTATTATGCATCAAGGTAGAAGTGAAAAGCACCCTAGATGGCTAGGCAGGGTCTCTGGCCATTAGTGGAAATGGATTATCCATGCAGTTAGCCCAAGGAAGTGGAGATTTGGATTGGATTTATCTGAGGAATAGAGCAACAGAATCCTGAAGGGCTGCAAACAGAGAGGTTTCTCAAACAGATGAGACTTAAGCAAGGATAAATAAACTTGTTAAGGTCAAAACAGGGTCATGAGAGTGACCCTGAACTTGTATCTTGCTTTTTGTGCAGAATATGCTGAAAAGAGGAGAGTCCTGGGGGCTAGTTCTGAATACAACAATACTTGGGAGATTTACCTGGTGGAGGGATAATGGAAAAGTTGACACACTTGGCATTGTTTAAGGAGGAAACAGGTTTCAGTAAGGCTTTACACAATGATGGAACTGCTTCTGCACCACTGATGGACTGAGGGACCACTTGTGAAGCATCAGTAATCAATGAATGAGCCTGTCTGCTAGAAAACTGTCTTCCCTACAAATGCAGTTGATAATATGAAAATCAGTTTGACACTGCTTCTTGGATGAGAGAGAAGGAACACATTTCCCCTTGTTTACTGATATACATAACAACAGCCATTTTGACCAAGTGGATGTCTGTTGCAACTTGGGGTAGGGAGACTTCAAAGGCTTAGAATGTGGGAGGACTGCTCTTATGTCCAGCAAAGTAATGTGCAAACTGACTGTGAAAATGCATTTGGATAGCCTCAACTTGACAATGTTCTCCACCCTACGATAAAGACATTCATGGTGAGCACCACTAAAGATTACAGAGGTTTATAGGTAGGTACTAGGCTATCTGCCCGAAAGCATTTATAAGCCTAGCCAGAATGTATTGTTTTTTGCCACCACCTAAGATTAGTTCCCTGTGCCTCTGTCCAGAAGAGCCACTGAAGTGATCCCCGGGGTAAACTTTCTGTTTCCCATCCACTCGTCAAGGTTTCTCTTGAAGAGTGTTAGTGAGGAGCTCTCCCTAATGTAGATTGGAATCTTGTTCCAAAGCATGGGAAGTCTCTGGGACAGGAATCTATCCCTCCAGCACATCCTGTTTATTGTTGTGGTAAGTTTTAGATCCCTAGAGCATGTGGCTCGAGGGGATATGGTTTTCTTTAGGTGGAGCATGTCCATCAATTCTGGGTTGGACATGGCTTTGTATGTCAGGCAGAGATCACCTCTGAGTAGGCAGTATGCAACAGAGTACAGCTGGAGTTTCTTCAGTCGAGCTGTATAGGGCATCTGTTTAAGGCCAGTGATCCTGTTGGTGAGGTACTTCTGTAGTCTTTCCAGCTGTTGCAGGTGTCTTGTAAGGTACATCCCAAATTCAATGTGTCCTACACAAACTCAAAAATGAACTAACCCCTCACCTAAACACACTGTTCAAACTCAGTATCTCCACAGGCTACGTGATTGACTGTGACTGACCATCATCACATTTGGAGAAAACAGCCACAATTTTTGATGCATCTTGCAAACAATGGAAATTCTGACCAAAAAGTACATAGGACTGGCAAGTTGGGACCACTTAACTCTCAGTGCATACTGAAGGACATAAGTATAATAACCTACAAAGGAAAACAGAATGCAACTGTCACTGACTCCCAAGATTTGTAGGCAAAGCTGCTACACTGAGGTTGACAATGTAGAAGGTGGAGGCAAGTGTAGCAAATGCAGATCTGTCTGCATCAATGGTGTTAAAGTCAGCACCAGAATGGTTGAGGAGGATAGTGTTGACAATGCATGCCAAAGGTTTAATCCCCCCCAGAGGCCGCCAATGACAAGGTCAGTACCATACCCAGTCCTGAGAGGCAAGACTCTTCTTGACAATAGAGCACTCAAACTCACCAATCTTGAGCTGAAATCAGTGGGATCAAGGCTAATAGCCTAAAGACCTAACTTGTGAAAGCAGACATCAACTCCAACAAAATCAACATTAAACACAGCCCTGACGGTCCCATGCCCCATGACTGGTGCCAGTGGTTACACCAGCACCAACAACATTGAAATGGTTGTTGTAGCCTGTAACAAGGTTAATCTCAGAGTTGTTGATGCCAAAGGTTGTGCTCCTGCTATCAAGACCAGTCAACACCAACAGTTCTTGTAATGTCAGTGTCAGCAGTTCTTGGACCAGCATCAGGATCATGAATACCAGTGAGAAAACTTGAATGAGCTTGCAGAGAATTGAAAGACTGAAAAAAAACAGCAGATGCAGAATAATTATTTTTTTGGTTCTAATGAAGGCTTTCACAAAATTGTCATAGTCTGCTTCTAGAGGAGGAATGGAAGTTGACCTTGATATTGCTGATGGTGGTCTTGATATGAGAAACCTCTTGATTACACAGGAAAGTTATCCATGAAGTCTAAGAAATTTAAAAACAGGCTTTTCAGATATATATTTAGCAGAAAAAAAGTAGAAATTAGATCAACAGATTGAGCAGAGCATACATCATCATCAGCCTTAGCCTTTTTTGTTTGAGGACACAGACAGGCCTGCCTTTGCTTCTCATCCTCATGTTGCTGCTTTTTATATCTGAGAGAATCCCCTGCGATAACAAATGGTTCAGCACTAGAGGTCAACAGACATGGCTCTGAAGAAGCATTTGGGTCCAGAACTTGGCTGTGGACAATTTTAAGCCCCTTCTCCTTTTTAAACTATTTCACTTTATTTATTCTACCCTTATTACATTACGGGCAAAAGGCTTATAAACATCAGATAAAGTACCAGAATACTCTTCTCCTAGAAATACATGCACAGAGGTTCTGAAAAACTAATTGTATAAAGAAACAAACTTCCTAAATACTTTGGTATCTATTTTTAAATTAAACGGTACCAAGCTAAACTAGAGTAAATAACAGTAAACAGTACAACATTTGAACTATTAACATTTTTTACAATAGCATATAAATACTAACAAAAAGAAGAGAAAGGCAAATAAAACAGCATGGGGACTAGTAAGGGAAACTACAAGTAAGCAAAATCTGTCTAAAAAGGAAGAGAATCAGTCATCTAACCTGAAACATAGATCAGACATTGTATAAGAGATTATACTGGCAAGAAAGAAAGAACAACAGTTTAGGAAAAAAAACACCATGAAAATAAGACCAGAAAAGTAGCCCGGGGTAAATTCCAAAAACCATTGGCTTTTACAGAGAGGCAAAACAGTTCTATATAAGAAGGTCTGTTTGCAGAGCATTGTGGGTAAAAAGGAAGGGGTTAGTAGCCTGAGAAAGTTTCAGATACCAAGCTGACTAATGCATGCTGGCAACAGACTTGCTGTTGATGGGGATGGAGCTGTCCATATCACTTCTCACTGCTAAGTGTTGTGGCCTCCTACTTCCCCGACCACTACAATTTGTAAGTATTAACTCCATGATCACTGCACGTGGAGTAGGGAAATATGTTAACACCAGCAAAATATTCAGTATATATTCTTACATGTTTGCACTTCCAGTTATACTGTTTTGAGGACGGCAAGAACAGCCTTCTGAATTTCAACAGCTAACCCTGGAGTTTAGTAATGCAGTTTTCTTATTTAATTTATGCTTTATCACTGTGTTTTCCTTATTTGTACCATCACTGACATTTTTACTTCTTTTTCGGGTGCTTTGGTTTGTTACACTTTTATTTTTATCTTTTCCATTTCATGCTTTTCTTCCTTTCTCTTCATTTCTGTTCTCCTTTCTTTTATTTACTTATCTTTCAAGGCAGTAATGCAATTGTAGACATACTGTACAATTTCTGATTATGCAGCAATGTAGTATCATTGCATCCTCTTTTATATGTTTTACAGTTTGTGATTATACACTACACCTGTATATCTGAACAGCATTTATATTGCTAGTACAGGTTTTATTAAGCTGTGTATTACACTGTGAACTGGACTGTGCCACATTATATGCTGCATCCTTGAATTTTTCTACATACATGAAAGGTCACTTCCAGCAGAGATGCTTCACTGTGCCAGATCTTTGTCATGAATCTCAGCATCTACAAGGGTAACAGAACCCTAAAGAACCAAATCATTCTGCAGTGAATATATATATATATATATATATATATATATATATATATATATATATATAATATATAAAATATATATTTTTTCACATAATCTGTAAATATTTTCAAAAGGTTGTTCATTACAAACATTGAGTGTCTTTTCATGCATCTACTCTCATCTAGTTATGGCCCATTTCATCTTAGGTATTTGCATTCTGGTACATTCTTCAAGCCAAGTCTAGCCTTGAAACAATCAATCTGGGCCACATGGGGCCCTTAGACATTCTATGCCATGTGGCTGACAAGTTTTGTGTTCTATAATAAATATTCTAAAGGATGACTCCTTAAATTAAAAAGAAATACAAACACATTCTGATTCATGGAGTAGTGAAATATGCTGAGTGGCTCTTCGGCTTAACAAGGAGAAAGATTTGGGGTAGCAATTCTTGTGAAAAGGTAAAGCTCAAATTTACCATCAAAGTGTATTACAATTGGATGTTACCCACAGACGCATAAAACACCTCTGAAGCTTCTTTCTAAGCATTGTGATAAGGTTTAATTGCTCCACTCATAGTGTTTGCCCTCAACAGGCAGAAAATACAGACCTTATTCTTCTAAAATACATATTTAAATGTGCATGGGAAATCTGACAGATATAATTTCTTAAAGACCTTTTAGCAGAAATATATCTCAACACTGTAAAAGAAGGCAAAACATAGAAAGGATAAACTTCAGCCTTGTTTACTGCAGAATCACTCGAAAGTGGTACTGGCTGATAAAGTTATTACTTACAGGATTAACTTACACAAGTCATCAGTGGGGAAAGACCTGAGGATAAATACTATATTCCATTGCAAGCTGAGTTCATGTGGCCTCTGAGGAACTGTAATGCCACATGTGGTCTCCAAATGGAAAATGTTTTGAAAACTCATGTAGGAGTACCTTGTGGTAACTAAGAAAGCCTTGAAAATCTTGCTTTCTAAGACAAGGACAATAGCATCTAATAAAAATTTCCAGCACCCTAGGGCAAATAAAAAGAAGCTATGAAGTTGGAATTTTATGACAGTACCAAAGAACCCCAAGTCTGAAGTAAGCAGAAAGGAACCCTGCCCCAGACTACCTCATAAAGGATCTTCCGCATTTTGTTCTTTGAACTGACTGGTTCAAGTAGTAGTAAAGTAGGGATACGCTGAGCCGTAAGAAGAAATTGTTTACATCACAGAAGAACATCACAGAACCTTAGTCTGCAAGAAAACAAAACAAATACTGCAGCTCACTGAGCCAGAGTCTTCAGTTAAAACCTGCATCTGCAGGTCCTGTAAAAATGAGATTCCTGCAAGAAAATATCAAACTACTAAGCGGTCTCCTTTCTAGAATCAATGGTTCATCCAGACTATAAGAACAGTGACCACAACAGAAATGAAAAGTTCAATAGTCACCCCAACATACATCTCTCAACTGTTCAGAATTTTGCGGAATATCCAGATTTTTGTCTCATATTCTTTGTCTGTTCCTCATAGAATTTGTCACTTTCTGGCAAATCATTGAGGAATTAAGTCACTAAATAATTACAGACATGAGTTGTAGACTTCATTTCCTTCAGAAAATGAATGCTTATACAAAAAAGTTTGCTCTAGCAACTTTCTAAGTCTATAAGAGTAATATTTAAAATCTGTCACTGATTTTGGGTGCTTGTTACCCCATTATTTTCGGTTTTGACAAGAATTCTTGTACTAAGAAGTTGTGAGGTATACCTCCACATGCAAGTGCTTAAAACTGGCCATTTAAAACAGCCATAGTTATCACATACAGAGAACTTAAGATGTTGTTTGCTATCGTCCTTTATGAATACACTACCCTCTGAAATTGTGATATAACAGAATGTGCCCAGTGTGAAGATAAACTATAACATCAGTACACTGGAATATTAACCCCAGAAGAAAGGGTGTATCAAATAATGTTGAGAGTTTGGAAGGCTGACAGCTTCCAACCTGGAGAAGAGATTCCATTTTGATGCTGTTCTAATAAGAACATAAGTACAAAATGACAAAAAGATGTCCTTACAATAAAGGTGTTCCATCTTTATGCTTAATTAAGCATTTTTAAACTGAACACATAATCAAGGGGAAATGACAGATAGTATATTAAACTCTATGTCTTTCTGAAACTGAGAAGAGAATGGATTTAAGACTTATGCTTTCTGACGTGGATATCTTTCTTTCCTCGAAAAACTGCACCTTTACAAGAAGGTGTAGCAAATACCCTAATAGTATTTGTATCCTTAAAGATGAAAAGACCTGCTCTGCCCAGTTAAATCTCCAAAATCTAACATTGCTCTAAAGGTGATGAGTTCAAATTGTGACGCAGTAAAGTAGCTAGGGTGGGTGAGAAGGACAACTGTTTTGGGTGCAAAGTGGTGCGGGATGTGATCAGCCGATCCCAATCTCTCTTTAATGCAACACCAGCTTGGATTTGAGGTGAAACTTGACCACTGTAATGCTGTTTGTGTGGTCTAAATTGCAGCAAATGTTTGCTACAGTTTAAAAAAAAAAAAACATTATTATCTTTTTTTAAACTAAAACTTGATCTTTGTAGCACTCAGTGCAGGCGGAGTATAAACTGTAGCAACAGTTTGCTAACTTTACAGTAAGCAGTTTGCTACAGTTTAAAATAAGAAATTATTTTTTTTTAATAAAATGTATTGAAGGAGGGTTGGGGGGCAGGGCACAGAAATGGGGCTTGAATGGCAATGGTGGGCTGGGGGGCATGTCATGTATGTGGCCACCTGCTTGGTGTGTCAGTAGAAGGAACATCTTTTTTTTTTTTTTTTGTTCCTCACTTGAAGAGCTGAGGGTATGGGGATGCTGATTCATGATACTGGCACAGGAAGCTGCTTGAACCAGCTATACTTCTGTTATGAAGTTAAGATTTGCTTAACACAGGAGAGAAAAACTTCTGCTGTCCAATTTCTGTGAAAGACACGTGACACAAGGCAATCCAGCAGTAATTCATAATGTTATCAAATGCTGGCTAGGACTAATTTGAGATTTTCTTTTGGGCGGGGGGAGCTCTTACAAACATCTTTCATGTACTTTGGTCTTTCATGTACTTTGGTTCTTTTTCTGCTTACGTACATGTTAATTTGTGAAAAATTCCATATATAACACTGAATTAGAAAAAACAATGCTTTCAGTTTAGACCCTGTAAAATATGGACTGCTTTACCACCTGTGATAAGTGAAACTTCTAATCTGAGTAGTTTTAAGACCAGTACTGATAAACGGTTTGCAGAGGAGGCTTAATCAGTTTACTGATAAATGGTAAGCTCAAATAAGGTCACTGTTGGGGCCCTGAGCCTAGATTTAACCGAACAATGAACACATATACTTTACTGATCCTTTAGCTGGTCTGCAAGAATGGCTTTGTACATTAACCAAAACATTTGCAGATTAGCAAACAGCAAATCAAATCTCTACTGGCAAAAGGTCAGTCTTGACAAGCAGATCCAAGCACATCTCCACAACAGAAATCTAAATGATTTGTTTTTCACCTGCATACATTTGACATTTTACACAGCATTCAATATATGTAAAATTAGCTCCATAAAAATTGTGTATCACTTATCTGGTACATTTGTGCAGGATCATCAGACACATCTTTGGCTACATCTGTTGTGGCATTTATAATGGACCTTGTTCACCAGGTCTCCTACCATCGTTCATCCTTTGTCATACAGTTATGTAGCCACTGATATATAGACTTTTCAATGAGAGGTGATATCCCTTAACGGGAGCAACTTGGAAATCTTATATATATAGAGAAAGAAATTGTCTAAAAATGATACTACTTTATATTGTCAAACTAATGCAACTTATGAAAATAAGCATAATATGTGATAATAAAGTTTTAAAGCAATACTGTAAGAACAAAATGTATATATTTCATTTAAGCGGTGACAGCACATACCACAAAAACTAAACGAGTTTGCTTTTTTGGATTCAGCAGGATGTGTAGGCTGCTTTACATATGACTATAGCTCGAAGCATTCCATACTAACCTAGGGCCTGAGAAATCCCACTTGTATATTTATCTATATTTAGGGAGGTCCAGTTCAGAGAGGTTAAACCTGGTTGGATAGCTTCATCCACTTTTGAAAGGTGAGGTCCCATCAGTTGTTGAACTGCACTAGGTATTTTCGACCGGACTCTTGTATTTTCTACCAACATCAGCTAAACAGAACGAAACACAGATTATAAATAATAGCAAAACATAGCAACTAACCAAGTATGCAGAATTTATGATGACGCAATTACTTAAACAATTTTCATTACATGTAGCAAACACAAATCGTACACTTCTAGAATACATTTTAATGTGCATATCAGATATGACATAAATAATTTCTTAGATATGTAGAAAATTATTCTCTAAACATTTATAGCAGAAATATAACTATACAATCTAAAAGAATTAAAAAAAAATGGAATGGAAAAAAGTTTATTGTTTCATGCATCTGCTCCTGAATTGTTTTAATAACTAGCACAGTATGCTACCTGTAGTTTATTGAAGTTCTTTTTAAATATATCTTGCTTTTGTTGCAAGGTAAATGCGAAAGGTGGAATTTCCAGACCCATCCGGGACATACACTTAGCTTCTCGTATTAAGGTCAAGATTTGAGGATCAAAATTTACAAACAGTTCTCCAGTTTCTGGAGCTTTCACTAGAAGTGAAGCTTGAAGTCCAGTTTTAGCTATTTCAATCTGTCAAAAAAAAAAAAAGAATGAATATGAAAACACTATTAAAAAAAGCATAATTTCTCATTTCACAGCAGGTCAGTGCACCAAGCTGGCAGACAATATATCAACATGCCTGACATGATACTTGAGGGTTAACATTAAGAGACAGTTTAACTGTTAGTAGTAAAAGTCATCATAAAACTGAATCATTAAGAGGAGCTGCCATGGACAAAGCAGCATAGTTTTATCAGGCATGTTTCATTATCTATCAGTGACACTAACTTAGAGGGAGAGTTATTGCTCTGATTAATGTGCTAAAAAATAAGTTATGTACTCACCATAATGTTCCATCTGTGTTGTCTATTTTCATTCTTCCTCAACAAATGGGTTCAGATCCGACCCTCAGATCTGACTCAGACACTTTTTACAGCTCGTGGACAATGAAAACTCTCAAGCTCCTCCCTTATCCATAATGCTCAAGTCCCCCACCATACCTCAGATCTGGTTTGCAGACCTTTTTGCTTATTAGAAATTAAGGAACAACCATTATATGAGAAATTATTATCTGGAGCTCAAAGGTAGGAACATTGGTTCCTTTATCATCTTTTCATTCCTCCAGAAGTCACAAAAATGGTAGGGGGGTTGGAAGGATGGGAGTTGAGGAAGAAACAAAATGGACAATACAGATGGAACATTATGGTGAGTACATAAGTTATTTATCTGATGTTGTCAATTTTCATTCATTCCTCAACAAACAGTTCACAGCCCCCAGCCACCTGAATCTCAGGCAGACTCTAAGGAAGGATATTCCTGAGCACTTTTGAGCCAAAGCTGCTCTTCCCCTAGAGACCAGATCAAATCTGTATTGAGCAATAAAGTTACGAGGATTAGTCCAGGCTGCAGCAGCACAAATATCGTCCATAGAAGATATGTGTGATGACCCACCACTAGACCAGTAATCAAGGAGCCTCAGTCCTCACCACTGGCACCTGTCGTGGATGTTTACTGGGAGGGTAACAGGTACACACATAGTATTTCCAGATGCAGCTCTCTGCATCAAGTGCAATTTCCCTTAAGAGCACACAGAGACCACAGTCAGTCCGGGGCTGGTTTCTCCAGATCCCCAATAAGACTCCCCACTGGCACAGCTATACAGTTAGTCCTTAGCCAGGGTTCCAAGCCAAATCCTCTAACACTCACTCAGTCCAACCAGTGCTTTGTGTCCCTGCCCAAGTAGCTGACACACACACACACACACACACACACACACACACACACACACACACACACACACCTAGGAAAGGCAGGCACAGGTTTACTAGCTATGTCCCCTTCTGCCCAAACTATAAGGTAGTTACGACTGCCACCAGACACTCCTGCCAGCTAGATTAAGCCTCTTCCAAGGGTACCCAATATACTAAGTGAAATTAATATTAACACAAACAATAGTTTGACCAAGAGCAAAGCTATTAGGAGTGGCCCACACAGTGTCACCAAATAAATATGCAAGTACTCTCAAAACTTAAATATCTCTACAAAGTTCAGCCACAATGAACGATTTAAATATATGTAATAACAAATAATAAAAGAACAAGAAAATAGTAAGTATAATGTTCACAGTGACATCAGAGTTCAAAACCACGGGAAATATTTAAAATAACATTGCAGGACAGGCTCAGATAAATAAAGAAAAACAATATCCAAACTAAGCTTCACTATATTTCTGACTGTATCTAAGAGAGTTACCATGCCCTAATAACTTAATAGAACAAGGGAGATGATGTGGCAAATGGTCCTTCTTGTTGTTGTCAGACCCAAGACAAAATACAGAATGCTCAGTCTCTCTAAGAGACTTCTCAAAATAATATCTAAAATATTACTGCTGGGATAGCTTGCATAATGACATCACATCTTGTCATCTGATTTCTAGTTCCCATGCAAAATCCCCATTGTCTGAAGCTGGCAGGACTTAGCACCTACCTGTAAAAAATACACACACAGGTGCTTTTGCCCAGATCTTTGGCAGGTGCTCAAAGTCATAAAACAATTGCATTCCTCCACACTTCAAGACTAGTAATTAGTTCACCTCAAAGACAATACAGAAAGCTTCCTAGTATATACTTTGTGTCTCTGGCTGCCTTGAAGCCCATTTGATAGCATCTTTATGACCTAGCCTATAAAGTGATTTAATTTCAGATATTCTTCTAAAGTTTGTTGGACTGAGGTTAACCTCCCATTTTCCTCTGTTAAAACGTATACATTTAAACAGTTACAATAGTGCACGTACGTTTCTGTTCTCAGCTATAAGGCACATTAAGTACACATTTCAAACCCAAGCACTTTACAAATGCCTTTTCAACACAAATGTGTCAGTTTGATATACACATGACATACAGTTCTAATACATTTGTAATACCAGCATCTTGTATGACCCACAGTTGTAATACATTTGTAACACAAGCATCTTGTATAAATCAATTTGATATTCACAAATGATATACAATTATTTACAAAATTCCAGCTAGGTGTGCTGGCAGTACCTCCTTTCATCACAATATGAATAAAAATACTAATGAAGTTGCCTTAAACCTGGTTGAATGAGCCATTAAAGGTTTTGGCAAAGACAAAGCAAATTTTATGTAGACAAAGGAAATGCAATCAGTTAGCCACTTAGCTAAAGTTACTTTGGTAACTGGCTTGCCCAATTTTGATTCCAAAAAGGAGACTAATAATTGATTTGATTTGCTGAATTTTTTTTCCTATGTAAATAGAAACATAACTGTCTGTGAATATCAAACAAGTGTAACATGTATTCCCCTTCATTCATGACATTTGGAAAGAAAACTGGAAGATTGAGAGACTGATTGATGTTGGATTCTGACACCACCTTAGGAAGGAAGGATGGGCTGGTTCATAAAGATACCCCATCTTTATGACAAATCAAATAAGGAGGCTCAGAACATAGGGCTTGAAGTTCTGAGACTTTTAGCAGAGGTTATGGCTGCTAAAAAATATTTTTCCAAGTTAAAAATTTTAGTTCACATTTCACTATTGGTTCAAAGGGAGATTGAAACAAAGTTTTTAAAATTAAATTCAAATTGCACACTGGAGTTAGATCTTTAAAAGGGGATCTAAGAAGTAAGGTTTCCCTTATAAAGGCCTTATACAGGTTTGAAGAAGTTACGGTGGAACTGTTTACTCCTATGTGAAAATTAGAAATGGCCGCTATTTGTACCTTAATAGTCAAGGAGCTAGCCCTTTCATTAAAAATTGTAGCTAAAAACTCAAGAACTTAAGGTCCTGGTGACAGAAAAGGGTCAATGTCTTTCTGCTGTGCCAAAAAAACAAATCTTTTCCATTTACTTCTGTAAATCTTCCTAGTGGAAGCTTTATGGAAAGACAAACATGGAGAACCATGCGGTCAACTGTAGTCCTGAAATTTTTGTGAATCAAGTCTGTCTGGTGAGACAGTAGGTCTGGAATTGGATCCAGAATCCATAGTGGGTGAACTAGATGAAGCCAAAGAAAGGGGAACCAAATCTGATGAGGCCAATAAGAGAAAATGAGGATGACTGTGCCCTTTAATTGAGATGCTTTCTGAAGAAACCTGGGGATTGGAGAAGTTGGAGAGTAAATGTAGAGGAGACCAGGGGGCCAGTCATGCAGGAGAATCTCTCACTGATTCTCCCAGTGGGGGCATCAGGGCAAAGAACCTGCTGCACCTGTTGTTCGGGGGAGATGCAAAAAGGTCACATCAAGGTTTGTTCCACTGGCTCTTTTCCATAATACTCATGCTAAGAGACCACTCATGAGGCAATAAAATGAACTGCTCAACTTGTCTGCTATCTCACTGGATTTCCTCAGAATGTGCATTGCTATCAAAAATTAATTGGATGAGATCAGCAACTGCCACACTCTTAGAGCTTCTCAACACAAGGGGTAAGATCTGGTTCCTCGTTTGTTGATGTATAAGACATCTAATATATTGTCCATCTGAATCGTAACAGTCCCGGAAGGAAGAGAGTCTTGAAGGCCTGCAATGCTAGAACTACTGCTCTCATTTCTAGGACACTGATATGCATGTTGGCCTCTTTGGGGACCAGGTGCCTTGGACTATCTTTCCTAAGAAGTGCCCCTACCACCCAATTTGGGAAGCATCTGTGGTCATTATGGCTTTGGGCAATGTTATGAAAGGACAATTCTTTAGAATTATGAGGCTGCACATTAATGAAATGCAGCTTGAAGCAGCAATTAGTTCTTTGAAACAGGATTTTTTTAGACAGAAGCTATAGTGAGAAAGAAGTTGGTACTTGCATTAATAATGCATGGAGGGAAAGGCAGGGTAAATGTAGACCGTATTTTACAGATAGAGTGGTAGAAGAGAGAGAACAGGAGAAATATGTTATTGTAAATACTCTCAGGGTTCCACTCTCATATTTCAGTGATATAAATAGGTTTTGTGACATCATAAAAAGTAACTGGAATATTTTAACCACTATAGAAGAATTGAAAGAGGCAATACATGTTACACCACACTTCTCCTTTAAAAATAATAAGTCTCTAAAAAGGCATTTATGTTATAGATCACAAGAATCTAAGAAGGCTGTAGAGTCAAACAGGGTGAGAACTTGCAGGAATTGCACCGTGTAAATATGTGTATACAGGACCATATTTTCTACATCCATATGTTAATTTTAGGATAGAGTTAAACTTTTATGCAGATTGTAAAATGAGGACTATAGTTTATTTTAGTGTTTGTCAAGCACGTTATGCTTTCTATATAGGAAAAACTAATTGTTCCTTGTAAGAAAGAATCCTTGAGCAATACAGGGACATTAGGACTGGTAAGGAGACCAATGCACTAGCACAACATGTTTCTAAAGAAGAATCTGAACATATTTTTAAATTTTTAGTATTAGAAATAATATAATAGGGAATAACAGGGGGAGACATAACTAATTCAACAGAAACAGCAGAACAAAAATGGTTTCTATTTTTTAATGCTGATAAACCACCTGGTCTTAATGGTATACTGTCCTTGAAACCCTTTTTAAAAGCAAGTCCTTTGAAACACTGAAATGTCATATTAAGTTTGTTTTATGCATTAACATTCTTTGTTAGGTTTTATAATATAATGTTAGTTAATTAGTTAGTTTAATTAATTAATTAGTTTAGTTTAATTTTAGGAGGATTTATGTATTTATATGAGTAGATAATCTTGGAGACACATTTTTATGATATTTATTTTCATATCTATTTATTGAAGTAGTTTTATTGGTTCAAAGATAAGATAAGTATTTGATTGGAAGATGATTATTTTAAACTGACTGTGGTTTTGAACTGATTCAGTCTGACGAAGCAATCTGAGTATCACAAAAGTGCTCACTTTATTTTATAGCATTGAATAAAAAGAGTGTTCCTTACAGCTGTGTTGGTTCAGTACTATTTCTTTATTTTTATGTTTTTTATGAGTTTTTAGAAAACAGTGTAAGAAACTTCTCTGTGTGGAAGATTTTCAGTCCATATATTTCTAGTTAATCACTGTATATTAATCAGATCAGACAATAGTAGTATAAGTAGCGAACTTAAACTCGTCTTAAGTTAAAACAAAACAAAAAATAATAATAGAAAATATATAATTGTACAGCATTACTAAGTATTCGAAAGTAATCCAAGCAAGGCAGGCAGTATGTTTCCAGTCGAAAATCCTTTATTAAGTACACAGATAAGCGATCCAAGTAAAACAAAAATAGAGTAATAATTTCCTCACAAGCTTTCTAAATATATATATATATACTTTTTATCAGGGATGGGAGTGGTTTATTGTGCTGTAAAACAAAGTGTTATTGGTACACATGTTAAATTCACATCCCTTCCCCCATCAGTGTGACATTCGAGCTGATCCTACCCTACTTACTAGCTGTCATAATAATATATAACCCTTATGTACTTTAAATAAAATTTCTAATGATGTGGTACCTCATATTTAACCAGATTACTAAGTTTGTGATTTTTATCCAAGACAATATACTACATGGCTGGAAATATATCAACCTTAGTTCATTTGGCAATCAAAAAATATATATAAATATATACATATACATTTTGCATGTAATGATCAATTTCTATTTTCATAACCTATTGTTAAGAAAGATCACTTTCGTCCTTCTAGACTTCTTCAGGTCTGTGTACAAGAACCCTAAAAACAATCTATAAAAATATATATAATTGTATAGTTAGTTAGTATTGTTATTACACATAATTTTGAATAAAGTGGAAAAAATAACCAGAAAAAAATAAAAATAAGAAAAAAATGTATGTATGATGATAGAAACAAAATATACTCTTAAATTTAAACTGATTTAAAATGGTATTTAAAACCAATTTGTAGAATAAAATAAAATACAATTAGTCATAAAAATAATGTGGCAATTTTCTAAGTTCCAGTGCACTTTTAATTGAACAGTAATAGTTTAGTCCAGGCTTCCTAAAAGAGTTCAGCTTTAATTGCCACATGAGTTCATGTTCGGGATGTCTCCTTCAAGATCACCCATGTCTATGCGATCCAGGATCTGGAACTTAAAACCTGTGTGTCTTTTATGAAGAGAAAGGTGTTTGGCTAGTGCATTATTTTTACATCCAGAGCAGATTTCTGACAGATGACATGAAATCCTACACTTGAGTTTATTTACAGCCTTGCTCACATAGAATGCATCACATTCATTGCACTTGTCCCCCGTAAATTACTTTTGTAGTGTTACAGTCACCCCCTGCACTGGTTTTAATGATCTTTAAAAAAGGGCAATAAAACTATCACCTTGTGTATAAATATACAAAATGTACAATTAGTTTCACATCTTTTAGTGCTTTTCTCATATGGTCTAGGTTTAAATTCAACAAAACTTCTAATGTTCCTGGCCTTCCTATAAACAAATGATGGGGCTTCACCTAATATGTTAATCAGAAAAGGGTTTCCTATGACAATGTCCCAGTTTTCTTCAATAATATTTTTGATACTGTGATAATCCAAAGTGTATGTCAGGATGCAGCTATTTTTGCATTTGTTATTCACTGTGGAATCACTTAACATTTTTCTACTGGGAAGGTTGGGTGAAGGTGCTCGAGTCCTTTTCAGTTCTATAATGGGTTCCAGGATGTATTTTAACATCTGACTTTCACAGCCTCTCACTAGAAAATCATTATCCAAGTTGTTCAGGTTTCCCAAAATGGTTCCATCTCTGTGGTAATTCTAGCTAATCTATAGCCTTGGGACTTCATTACATTATCCTAGGACTGAAGCACCTTCACTCAACCTGGGCAAGACTGTAAATAAACTCAAGTGTAGGATTTCATGTCATCTGTCAGAAATCCACTCTGGATGTAAAAATAATGCACTAGCCACACACCTTTCTCTTCATAAAAGACACACAGGTTTTAAGTTCCAGATCTTGGATAGCATAGACATGGGTGATCTTGAAGAAGACATCCCGAATTTTCTGGAGAAACATGAACTCATTTGGCAATTAAAGCTGAACTCTTTTAGGATGCTTGGACTAAACTACTAATGTTCAATTAAAAGTGCACTGGAACTTAGAAAATTGCCACATTATTTACATGACTAATTGTATTTTATTTTATTCTACAAATTGGTTTTAAATACAATTTTAAATCAGTTGAAATTTAAGTGTATATTTTGTTTCCATCATCATACATACATTTTTTTCTTATTTTTATTTTTTTCTGGTTAGTTTTTCCACTTTATTCAAAATGATGTGTAATAACATTACTAACTAATTACACAATTATATATATTTTTATAGATTGTTTTTAGGGTTCTTGTGCACAGACCTGAAGAAGTCTAGAAGGACGAAAGCGATCTCTAACAATAGGTTATGAAAATAGAAATTGATCTTTACATGCAAAATGTATATGTATATATTTATATATATTTTTTGATTGCCAAATGAACTAAGGTTGATATATTTCCAGCCATGTAGTATATTGTCTTGGACAAAATCACAGACTTAATAATCTACTTAATAATCTGGTTAAATAAGAGGTACCACATCATTATAAATTTTATTTAAAGTACATAAGGGTTATATATTATTATGACAGCTACTAAGTAGGACAGGACCAGCTCGAATGTCACACTGATGGGGGAAGGGATGTGAATTTAACATGTGTACCAATAGCACTTTTAGAAAGCTTGTGAGGAAATTATTACTCTATTTTTGTTTTACTTGGATCGCTTGTCTGTGTACTTAATAAAGGATTTTCGACTGGAAACAGACTGCCTGCCTTGCTTGGATTACTTTTGAATACTTAGTAATGCTGTACAATTATATATTTTCTATTATTATTTTTTTTTGTTTTGTTTTGATTTAAGACGAGTTTAAGTTCACTACTTCTACTACTATTGTCTGATCTGATTAATATACAGTGATTAACTAGAAACATATGGACTGAAGATCTTCCACACAGAGAAGTTTCTTACACTGTTTTGTTTTTTTTTGTTTTGGACCCACTACATTTTGAGACTTCAGGGATACCACGGAGATTACTTGCTTTTTATGAGTTTTTAGAGCCGCACCTTTATCCAGGTCTTGATTTTTATTTTTTAAAAGGCTATATGGTCTCTGGAAATAATCATCTGCATGCACAAATCTTTTTAAATGACCACTGACTGCCTCCAGAGGTGGACAGTCGGACCTCCTCTCAGAAGCACTGGTAGGCTCTACCAAAGAAAGTATCTCTAGACCCCTGGTTCTGTGGCCCTCCTCTGCTGCATGGTCAGTGTCTTCCACTAGAGTTCCTCTCCTCTGCCCCTGGGGGAACTGTCTCCACGTGGCTCTTGGAAGGGACTTGGGACTTTTTGAACCACATGTTACAACCACCTCATTGATTCCTAGAAAAGGTCCTTTGAGGGGTTGAAAAACATAAGCCCAGAGCAGACAGGGTTTTACCTTCCTGCTCATACCTGCATAGTGTGTCTTTAACTTTAGGGCCAAACATAGAACTTCTATAAAAGGGAGCATTGATGAAGGAAGAAGAGAAGGACTATGCAAATTCCCGGTGCATCCAGGCATGTCTCCTAATGGAAATGTCTGAATCCGCTGCCCTTGAGGTACCATTAGCTGCATGTGAAATGAGCCTCAGGGATGAATTTGAAATAGATTGTAGGGTAGCCAGCTGTGAGGCAATGGAACTCTCTGTCTCAGAAGTTATAGTCCCAGAGACGGGTTTGGTAAGTTCTTTAATCAGATTTTTCTGCAGCCTGGTGAAGTGTGCCAAATAATTCAATATATATATATATATATATATATATATATATATATATATATATATATATATATATATATATATATCCCACAATAATGCTAGTGGTAAGTTCTTTAATCAGATTTTTCTGCAGCCTGGTGAAGTGTGCCAAATAATTCAGTGAACAAACTGCAAAGGATATATATATATATATATATATATATATATATATATATATATATATAAATCCCACAATAATGCTAGTGCACGTACGAACGGCTTACAGACAGTGAGAAAAACATAACTCGAACTCCAAACCGGTTTCACACTTTAGGTGTTATCAGTGGAAAATACCAGGTGCATCAGCAGTACACTTTAAATATATCTCCTTTAAAGGTACAAACCCTATTTTTAAATATATGCACCATACATATAAAAAATACAGAAAATTACAAGCATTTAAACCTCAGTGCAACCCAAAATTATTTAGTTTATTATAAAAAACATTTTGTCTAAATATCTAAATAAATAGCTAACAAGTTTACCCATTTTTTATAAATATTTATATTATCAAAGAAACTCATTTAATCCAGGCCTATATAAAGCCCCCAAATTTAGAATCCGCATCCTTTCCTTTTTATCCAACATTTTATGTTTATTATTTTCAGTCAAATTCATGGGCGGCCACGGTGGTGCAGTGGTTAGCATTGCCGCCTCACAGCAAGAGGTTCTCCGGTTCGATCCTCGGCTGGGGTGCCTTCTGTGCGGAGTCTGCATGTCCTCCCTGTGGTCGCGTGGGTTTCCTCCGGGTGCTCCGGTTTCCTCCCACATCCCAAAGACATGCTGCAGGTGGATTGGACACTCTAAATTGGCCCTAGGTGTGCGTGTGAGTGTGCCTTCTGTGGAAGGTTGGGCACCGGGCTGGCAACTCGACACTGTAAAACTCCACTGCCATTCAATGTGCGGACAAGGTGATCCGCTGTGGCGACCCCTAACCGGGAAAAAGCCGAAAGAAGAAGAAGAAGAAGAAGATTTTCAGTCAAATTCATAGTATGGATTGTATCAATCCCTAGAAACACAAAATGTGCCGTTGCATGGTCAATTTTATGTTTGTAAAGAGCACTCCGTACCCGTTGACATTTAATGTCACTAAGGTGGAGTGCCACCCTACTCTTAAAAGATCTTGACGTCTGGACCTATTTAAAAAGCCCCACACTGACATACAGCCATATAAATCATCCACTCCGTCCGACAGGTTATAAGCTGTTGTATATCATATACCCTAGCTGTATTAATAGAGGTAAAAGATTTTGTTTTTAAAATAATCTTACAATATATACAATTACCGCATGGATTACACCCTTTTGTAGTATTAACCTTTATTTTTTTATCTTCCATCTTTTTAGAAACCTAGGGGAATCACTTGCATGGTATAAAAAGATGGAAGATAAAAAATTAAAGGTTAATACTACAAAAGGGTGTAATCCATGCAGTAATTGTATATATTGTAAGATTATTTTAAAAACAAAATCTTTTACCTCTATTAATACACCTAGGGTATACGATATACAACAGCTAATAACCTGTTGGACGGAGTGGATGATTTATATGGCTGTATGTCAGTGTGGGGCCTTTTATATAGGTCAGACGTCAAGATCTTTTGAGAGTAGGGTGGCACTCCACCTTAGTGACATTAAATGTCAACGGGTATGGAGTGCTCTTTACAAACATAAAATTGACCATGTAATGGCACATTTTGTGTTTCTAGGGATTGATACAATCCATACTATGAATTTGACTGAAAATAATAAACATAAAATGTTGGATAAAAAGGAAAGGATGTGGATTCTAAATTTGGGGGCTTTATATCGACCTGGTTTAAATGACTTTATTTGATAATATTAATATTTATAAAAAAAATGGGTAAACTTGTTAACTATTTATTTAGACAAAATTTTTTTTATAATAAACTAAATGATTTTGGGTTGCACTAAGGTTTAAATGCTTGTAATTTTCTGTATTTTGTATATGTATGATGCATATATTTAAAAATAGAGTTTGTACCTTTAAAGGAGATATATTTAAAGTGTACTGCTGATGCACCTGGTATTTTCCACTGATGACGCCTAAAGTGTGAAACCGGTTTGGAGTTCGGAGTTGGAGTTATGTTTTTCTCACTGTCTGCGAGGCAATAAAGTAATTTTGACAATCTCTCTGCCTCTGAATTCTTTATCTACAACTGGCTGTACTGAAACTATAATGTTGTTGCTGTCTCTCTCCCTTCTCTCTCTCTATATATATATATATATCTATATATATAGGTTCATAGGTTCATACTAGGCTATCTGCCCTAGGGCATTTATAAGCCTAGCCAGAATGTGTTTGGCTTTCGCCACCCATTTTAAATTAATTTTGCTATGCCCTTTTTTTGAGGTTAGTATACTGTGCCTCTGTCTAACAGTGACACAGAAGTCATACCCAGGGTAAACCTACAATCTCCCATCCACTCATCAAGATTCCTCTTGAAGAGAGTCAATGAGGGACTCTGCCTAACCTGGACTGGGATTTTATTCCAGAGTGAAGGGAGCCTCTGGGTTATGAATCTGTCCCTCCAGCATGTCCTATTTATTTCAGTGCTGAGGTTCAAGTCTCTCGAGCGTGTAGCTCGATAGGATTTGGATTTTCTGAGGTGCGAGTCACCCAGAAGGTATATGGGGCACACCCAAAAGCTACCAAGAATAATGATTCCTCTTGAGAAGGGTTGTTCGTAGACCAGCAGGTGTTGATCTTGGGGACCCTTCCCCTCATCAGAATCAGTATCTTCCATGATCAACTCTTGTGGAGAGTCATGCCTCCTTTGCACTTTCTCTTCTTAGGGACTTCTTCAGCGGGATGTTCCAGAGAAGTATCAGACGATATGAGTATACTCTGGTGGGTTGCCTGGAGACTTTGAACTGGTTGCCCCAGTGGAGCAGAATGTTGAGGCTCAAAAGACAAAGGCAGATGGGTTTGGGAACAAGGATCCGAGAGGGGGGGAAAGGTCCTTCCTCCAGGAACAGAGAAAACTCTATCCACTACCTCAAAAGCAGAATGACCCATAGAGAAAGAGACCAATGGTTCCAAGAAGACATGGTTCCAGACCAACGGCTCCTTCTGACCCGAAGGAAGACCACTCGAAGCAGGGGTCAGAGCCAAGTTGTTCATTGCCAAGGCTCTGAGGGGCAGAGATGGCTCAGACAACTTTGGAGTTGACTCCCAACACCTCGAATCTGGCAACAATGTTACATCTCCAAGAGTCATCTGGCTCTAACACACTCCGAGCCAGTCTACTCAGAGATGGTATCGGAGTGGAAGATACAAAGATCTTTGGATCTGACATGCATGACTCTGGGATTATTGGATCCAAGTGCTCTGAAACCAATAGTTAGACTGGAGTAGAAGTCAAAATAGGTGGAGTAGTACTGATAAAGGTCTCTGGACTCGATGGGCTAGGAGCTGGGAGAACTCCCATTTGAATTTGTGCTGAGAGAAATTTCCGCATCATACTATCCACACCTGCTTGGGTCAGACTTCTGGATGAACGAGAAGAGGAAGCAACTGATGAGGTCCTGGAATGATGACATCTCTCTAGGAAAGGAGAAAGAAGGCGGGAGGGTACGGTATCCAGAGACAAAGCATATCGGGTCCAAGGAAGCTTCTTCGCATCCGAGTGCATCTGATCAGACAATGTAGATTTGGCATCAGAAGCTGTCAGATCCAAGGCTTCTGCCTTTAGATCCAATGAAGTCAGATCTGATCATTTAGACAACTTAAGAGGTAGTTCTGCACTAGGAGCCAAGCTCAGAGCAGAAGATCTGGAAGGGTTCAAAGAATGCTTCTTGGCCTCTTTTTTCTCCATTTTCTTGGGGGTTTGAGCCCCAGATATTGTCTCATAAAAAGTAGTGGGAAGTAAACCTTTTAAAATAAGTTTATTCATACAATTCTCCAGGTCCCAAGGATTAAAGGTCCTACACATTTCACAAGGTGTATTCAAATGGATTAGGCCTAGACAGTAAATGCATGAATCATGTGCATTTGCTAAAGGAATCTTGTGGCCATATGCCCTACACTTCTTAAAACCTGATGGCTTTTCAGCCATTCCCACTAATACGACCAGGAGATAAGAAAGGGAAAAGTGTTTTTTTTTTTTTTGTTAAGAAACAAAAATAAGAAAGTTAAAGGAAAGAATTACCAATGATGGTAACTAAAGAGGCTACTGCAAGGGTATAAGAAAGGAAAAGAAAACACCAACAAAGGTATTAAGAACTTACACTAAAAGTGTAGAAAGGGCAAGAGAGGAAAAGGTTAGAGATGTACATAAATCTACTTTTTTATTCACAAACTAACAACAAAGCTTGAGAGCTAACAGGGACCACGTCCATACGTAAAGGTGGCAAACGAGATCTGTATGGTGTGGGACTAGAGCATTAAGGGTAAGAAAGGAGCATGAGAGTTTTCGTTATCCACAAGCTGTAAAAAGAGGCAGAGTTAGATCCGAGGGTCAGATCCAAACCCATTTTTGAGGAACAATGAAAATTGACAACAAGAGATCACATTTTATTTTTATTTATAAACTTCACACTTCTGAACATGAATTACAGCCTGCATATTCAGATTAGAGCAAGAATCCTAAACACAGCTGAGGAAGTCAAACACAATACTCTGCCTCAGTTAACATACTGGCAGTTCTATAATTTATGGCACAAAAAAAAATTCTCATCAAATTTTTAAAATAGTTTCCACATTCAAAAATAGATTAGCAAAGACTTTTAAGTTTACTTTAAAAAAAAAAAGAAATTTGTTTTAACAAACAGATAAATAAGACATAAATAGCAATTACAATACTAGACAACTACAAATACACCATTTATGTATGGTCTACCTCTGCTGTAGTTTAAAAGATTTGGTTCCTGGATTTTACCATTTCTAAAACGACTTCTGGACATTCAGTACTAAGAGTCCTCAATATACTGCTAAACTGTTTAAATAATTTCCCTCAAAAGACGACACGAAAATGTAACTTTAAACAGGAACCTACAAAGCTGTGAAGGGACACACTAGTAATCAACTGAATTGGGTTCAGGCAACTAGGCAGTGAGACATTTCCCTGTGGTACACTTGGTTGGGGACACATGGCTAAAGTGACATTTAGCTGCAGAGAAATATTACCTTTTTGTGAATTCCCTGAGGGTAAAGAGAACACACACTGCCTTGCTCACTGCTTTACTAACCAAGTGCATGGGGGCAGTAGAAGTGAAGAGTGTTGTGCCCAGTGTACAGTACATGCTTATGCAACTACTGTGGTCACATTTCTGCTCCAATATGCATCTTAGGTAATATTCCCTAGACACTGTGAAGTGGGTAGTGGCCCACACACACCAATTATAAAGGCACTACGCATTGTGCACTGCATTCTTACTGCCACTAACATGCCCACTGGCCAGCCTGCTGATGATGCTTGCCATGCTGCCAGTTGTCTCTGTTGCCTTGGGTGCCATGGACATTATTTCCCTTTGTGCATTTGGGTATTAAAATTGTGAGCAACTGCATTCTTCTTTTTGCCCACAGGGAATTCACATCAGCCATATTTCTCTGCAGCTGAATGTTATTTCACCCATGTGTCCCCAACCAAATGTACCACATGGAAAAGTCACGCTGTCTAGGTGCCTGAACCTGAGCAATCAGAGGCAAAGAATAAAGTGGGCGGGTTCCTCTCTGATAATTTCTGCTTGTGCAGAGGAACCGGGCAGAGTTGTCCTCTTTCCCCTTTGTTATTTGCATTACATTTAGAACCACTGGCAAAGAAAATCAGGCACTCTGGAATTCAAGGATATAATTGGTACAGTAGTCCAGAAAAGCTTGCTCTACTTGCACATGATATTGTTTTATACCTCAGAAAACCAGAAAAGGACATTACTGTGTTGTGGAACATTTTGAGACAGTTTCAGATCTTTTGTTGGGACACAAAATTAATGAAGCTAAAACAAAGGCAATAGCAGTAAATCATGTACCCACACACAAATTGGTTCAGCAATATCCATATTTATGGAGGCATGGTAAAGTAAAGTATTTAGGAGTATGGATTAAAAATGATTTTGGTGTGGCAGCTAAGGATATGTGAGAAGAAACTAAACAAAAGATGATACAAAACCTGAGAAATTTAAAGCTCTGTTCTATGGATATCAATAGTAAGATACAAGCAGTTAAACTGTTTTTAGTTTCTTTAGTCTTATACACAGGTCAGGCATAGTTTATCAACCAGAGGACAGGTCATGGAAAGCAATTAATAAACAGCTGAAGGATTTTATCTGTGAAGGGAAGACTGCAAGAGTCAAGTGGGATAAACTGGTTCTTCTACTAGAACAAGGTGAATTGGGATTGCCTGATTTGAAGGGGTATTTCAGAGCTACACAGTTAAGGCTCCTATACATAGCACAAGTAGAAACCTGCAATTCAAAGTGGAAAGGGATGATGATGAAACAAGAGGGAATCTCAAGAAACAAAGAGAGACTGGGATTTTGGATGCAGACCGTTAAGGAGAATAACAATAATCATACAGAATGCTATGTTCATAAAGTAGCAGAAAGTATTCTAAGTACTAAGCCAACATGGGAATGGAGAAAGGAGATTCTGCCGATAGAGATGACTGCAACTAGGGATACAGACAATAGCAAGAGGGGGCAGGAATGTATTGGAGAAAATTGGCAAAGGAACCAAGGTATTGGGAGCAAATAACTATAGACAGAAATGTAATAGAATGGGAAGATGCCAAGAATTTATTTGGACTGCAGGTTACAGATTGATATGATAGGATTGATATCAAGAGTATAGGCACAGAAAAATAAATAGGGGGGTCCTAAATGAAAGACTAACACTGGTAGAGGTTTTAGTGGAATCTAAAATAGAAGCTGCTGTTAAAAAAGGAATAATTAGTAGAGCTTACAAAATATTGCACGGTAAGTATAAGAAGTAGTCAGAGGAGGTTAGAAAGGATTGGGAAGACAGTTTGGATAAGCAATTCACAAAGAAACAATGGGGGATATTTGTTTGTCTCCCAAATATGCAACAAAATCTAGAAGATTTAGGATTTTTGCTTGGAAATGTTTACATAGATATTTTTATACTCCAAGTAGACTCCAGAGAATTTTTCTTCAGGTAAACAGCATATGTTGGAGGTGTGATGGGGAAGAAAGAGGTAATTTGGAACATATTTTCTGGGAATGTAATGACCTGGCAGACTTGAAATTTTCCCTGCACACTACTCTGTTAGAGATACTGAGTGAGCAAATTGTTGTAACTAGGGAAATTATTTTTCTGAGCTACGATACATAACCAGAATTGCCTAGACATAGTAAGGCCTTGCTGAGTCTAATTATGGTGGCTAGAAAATGGAAATCAAAGTTGAAATCAGCTGAACTAAAAGTAGTGAATATAGTAACAGAGATAAAACAACTGGAACTGGGATCTTTAGTAAAGTGTAGGAGCAAATTACATAGGAAAAAATGGCAACTGTGGAAACAATGCATACAGAGGAGGAATGAGGTTTAAAAGAAGGCAGGATTTGAATGAGCTATGCAATATCTGACAGACAATGATTTTGTACATTATGAGTGACATATAATGTTTGCAACTACAATTATGTCAGTACGGTCTGTAATGTAAAATACTAGAAACTGTGACTATGTTGATACGGTTTGCTTTCATTTATATAATGTATGATTGCCTATGTTGTAATTGATAATTTAATAAAGATGTTTCTTGTTAGAAAAAAGAGAGAGAGAGAATTTTGGAACCTTTTCTGTCTAGACTGGAACAAGTCTTCAGTATTTCATGTAATCTTTGTGCATTTTCCATGAATCATTGTGGTATGTCATGACTGAGTTGGGTTCATGCGCCTAGGCAGTGTGACTTTTTCATGTGGTACACTTGATTGGGGACACATGGCTGAAATGACATCCAACTGCAGAGAAATATGGCTCTTGTGAATTCCCTGTAGGCAAAGAGAAGAATATGGTACCATGCCCACAACCTCAGTATCCAAATGGTTATACATCACCATTTTTATCTCATCTCCTCAATTACTGTTAGTAACTGAACCTCATCTACCTCTAACCTTGGCATATTTAAGTCTTCCATAAACATTTCCATTTGTACCTTTTCTTGATTTCCATATTTTTCTGTTTTACAAAGACTTTCATAGAATTTCCAAAATATTTCAAATACTTCTATAGGCTCTCTTATTATCTTCCTTATTATAGGCTCCCTAAGCTTGGAGACTGCCCTTTCTACTTTCTGTTGACTGAGTAAGTGTGCTAAACGTTTTTGTGCTCTAGAGTTATCACAAAACAGTTGCTTAATAGCAATCTTTATAAGCCCAAGCATATTATTGAGGTAATCCCTTATTTTCTGTTCAGCAATTTGCAGTTGCTCCTCTTCTTGTTCTGTGGGATTCCCATACTTTGCAATGGTTTAACAATTTGTCAGTTCTTCTAAATAGTTCTTGCTACTTCTTAACCATATCTCCCTTTTTTCACCCTATTTTTAAACTCCACTTTAATTTTAACGCACTCCCTAGCTATATTTTCAGAAGAATTTTTTTTCTTTAATAGCTCCTGAATAATTTCCACTACCCATTCGCTAAATTACTCTCCTTTCAACAGCTAAGTGGGAAAGCACCAGTGTCTCAGTTTTACTTCATTATCCTGTATTTTTATTTTAGTTATTATTGGTGCATGATCTGAAATTGTTATTGGGTGTGTATAAAGACCTTCAATTAAATGCACATGTTCCTGTAAAATGTTGTTCTGTCTAGCCTAGGGGAGTTTTTGTATCTTGGAGAATAATATGTTACATTCACTCCGAACTGCTAGTAATATATTCACATCTTCCATGCCAAATATTTTCATAAACTTCTTCAAAAGTCTACCCTTCTTTCTTATACTTTCCCTTCTGGGCACCTAGACAAATCTTCATTGCTGCAAATCATATTCAAGTCCTCACTTATAATATTCCTTGCTGAAAGCTGATTATTTCTCCCAGAATTTTCCTAAGCTCCATTATAGCAGTTTTAGGTGGAATATAAATACATGCCAGTGTAATCCTCCTCCCTTGCCATTAGCCCCTTAGTACTACAAATCTACCATTATTATATTTTTTATCCTCTTCTATCACTATTGGAGCTCCTCTTGCAATTAATACAAGTACTCCTCTTTTCCTTTACCCCAGGTATTCCACTGAATAACCATCCTGAAAACTCTTCTTTATCAAATTCACATATTCAGTTCTTTCCAAGTGTTTCTCCTGTAGCATAGCTATTTATACTCTACATTATGTAATATAGTTCACTACTCTTTCTTTTTTGTATTTATCTTTGAGACCATTGGCATTTAAAGACATTACAGAAAGCATCATTTTCTTAAAAAGTTATTATTCCCACCTTTTATGTATAACAGCTTTTTTGTTAAATGTCTAGTTCCAGCTTTTGTGTTACACGCATACACTGTTTGACAGGTTGATATTTTATACAGTTGCTTTTTGTCATATCTACTTGAGCTATGTCACAACTTACAAAACTTTTTGTTTTACTGAAAGCCCTCAAAAATGCACCCCCAATACCTCCCTAAAACCTATTAACTTAATAACATACAAAACTATATACATCTTCAAATATTGAAGTTCTACCCTCCTAACAAGAACAAATGTTCCAAATTGTCAATCAAACTTGAGTTAACCTACAAGTAAGGTTATCCATGCTAAGACGCATGGTGCAGCCTGTGCTTCTAAGTGCTATCTGATTTTCCTTATCTTTACAGCTCTCACAGCTGGGAAAACACCTGAATGTTTTCAGAGAACATTATTCCTAGCCATTTCTCTTTATTAGATTGCCTCCTAGAAACACAAGAACCAGTTACAAAATTGCTAAGCATAAATTTATTTACTAGAAAAAAAGCCTTATAATATTAAATATTCTTTTTCGTTTACTTCCTTTCTCTTAAAATGCATTACTAGATCAAGCTAAGGGTCTTAATCCATTCATTCCTCTATACAAGAATGAAAAGCACACTAATTTTGCTTTTCTTAAGCTCTTTTAACCAGATTTTTTATATTGCAGTGTCTAGATTTTTTTAAACTGAACAAGGAGAAACACAAAAGAAGGGAAAAGGAAGAAAAAAAAACAGGAACACCTATTTTCATTCTTATACCCATTACACTTAGAATAACTGAGAAAACTTTACTTTACAGTATACAAAGAAAATTGTGTGCTATTAAAATAGTACCATTAAGAAAAATTTGATTTTACTTACAGTTAACTGTCTCCCTCCTCTTCCTCTCTCCTAAGTATTTTTCCAAACATTAATGACATGAAGTAGGATATATGCCTTAGAGTCCCTTACATGTTTAACAAAGTCCAAAAAAGTCCAATATTTCCAGATTTGCTTGTTCTGTCATGTTTCAGAAATATAATTATTGCTTTGTATTCCCACATTTCTCAATTTCCAAGTTACTGGTTTTATTCCTGTTTATCTCCATCTCCAAAATCCTGTCTCATGTACGTTTGATTCTTCTAGTCAGCTCTTGTGTTTTTTTTTTTCCTTCTCTCAAGCTTTTTCTGTTGAAACATTTGAAAAGGTTTCACTGGCACAGTCTCTCTGTGCTCTTTATTACCAGAAGAACATGTAGCAGAATCTCCTCCTGTTTCACAGCTCACGTTTTGTTGGACAAACTTTGGTATTTCCTTCTTAGCATGTACTTCATCAAAAAATTATTTTGTCCCTCCAGGGAAAAATATTTTGAATATATTTGGGTACAGCAGTTTGAATTTCATGTCTGCTTCTTGACATTTCCTGAATAATGGAATACACTTACTCTTCTTCTGCCTGGAGTACAATGAGTGGTCACTCTCTACAAATACTCTGCTATCTCACACTTTTACTACTTTGTCCTTCTTTCACAGTTTTATCAGAATCAATTCCTTCTGCTGGTAAGTTTGCACCTTTATTATTAAAGATCTAGGCTGATTTCTCATGGTCAGGTTTGGAGCATACATATCATGTTGCCCTTTCAATTAATTCCTGCTGTGAATTGAATTACCACTGAGCTACAGCAGACACAGGCAAACACTTGGTAGAATACTAATCCAATTTCTTATTTGTCATTTCATAAAATTAATATAGTCTGTTCCTTCCAGCTTCTCTGGTACAGTAGAAAATCTCAGGTTTTCCCCTACGTGCACTGTCCTCTAATTCTATTACTTTTTGAAGCATCTCTTCTTGTGCAGTCTCATATTCATCCTTTGCCTCATTTCAACTTCTGGAGTTTTGCAGTTTTATCACCTCATCTGAATACTGTTTAAAACTTCTTCCATTTTTCCAGACTTTTCTTGTTTGAGTGGATATACATCATCAGTGTTTCATTTATTTTAATCAGGTCTTTATGCAGTTGTCTTCTAGTTTCCTCTAGGTTACTGGAAGTCATGTCTGAAGCATGCACTGCTTTTTTGCTGAACAGCTGTAGTACCTTTCCCAGTCAGTGTTTTTTCCTTAACTTTTGTAGCTGATTTTCCCTCAGGTCCTCTGTATTTCTTTTTTCCTGGCATCCAGGCAGTGCACTTATTATGCAGCTACTTGAATTTACCCAGAAGTATAGATCCACTGGCTTTCTCTGCTAAGTTTCTGTTTTCACACTGGGAGAGATAGAATTAGCTGTTACTCAATGTGCAGCCATCTTGAAAAGTCACAGTACCAAAATTCTCTTAATACAAGACTAAGATGGCAAACACTTGGTTTATTATCTTTTGAGTTCAGCAGTAAGATATAGCTGACTCATGACTAAGGAAAGTACCTCTATTTATTTATGTATGTATTAAATGGCATTTTGTATCCACATGGAAAAGTCAATTCGGGTAAAATGTAAAACAAAATATGAGACCAAGCACATGAAGCAGTTGTTTTGAGGAAAGTGGTACCACAGACTGTTCTAACACAAGTTCTAAACAGATTCATGACCGTCAATGTAACTCATTTCATCAAAATGGCAGTAAGCAAGACAGAGCTCATCTAAAATCTCTAAATATCAATTGGTTGTTATGGTGCTGCACCATCCATACCTCCACATACCCTTACTTACACAAATCACCTCTGTACTAACAATAATATGGAAGAAAAGGATCACTCTCAAACACTGCCATTTTGACAAGGTGAGCCATTGATGTGATACAGAGTCTTTTCCAAGGAACAACAATAACCACAAATATTCCAAAAACACAAGAATGAAATAATTTAGAATGGCTTAGCTTAAACAGAATTTCACAGTATTAAATGTTCTTGCAGTGCTTCCTACAAACTAAAAAACAGGAAAATTAAATAAATGCATCACTCTCTTCTGCAATCGGATACATACCATAGCAGATCCTGACTCAGGAAAGAATGAGGTAATAATGTCAGTAATCCCATGGGACTTTCTTATTAGAAGAGAAATTTAAAACAAGAAAGAAAAGAGAAACCTTTACAATAAGCATCACTGACTGTGTGAAATATGGGTGCCAGCTATCTTTTTGACATGTACTTATATTTGTGTACTGCAAGAATAGTGGCTAAGCAGCCCACAGTTTCAAGACGTCTTACTGCAAGACAACCACCCCCCTCCCCAAGCTGCTAACAGAGAAGCTGTTTCCAGAAAAATCTAACATTCTCCTCAAAGCATCCATTCAGCAAAGTTCATAGGTTCAAAGGTAAGTACTAGGCTAGCTACCCTTGCAGGCCATTTTAATCCTAGCCAGTTTCCTTTCTTTTGTGCTCAAATTAATATATTCCATTTGGTTAGAGAATGACATTATACATACAATGGCCAATAATTTTGTACTACCCCTAATGAAAATAATTGGAATTATACCACAGATAATTTGAGGGGACCCTTACATGGGGTAAAGCATTTATGAGCTGCCTCTGTCCATTAGTAGTACAGGAGGCAGACCTAGGGTACATTACCCATTCATAGACCCAAGATGCACTTGAAGAGGGACAGGCATGAACTTTGTTTTAGGTGGATAAAGAGTCCGTTCCATTTCTGTGAGATGTACCTCTCCCTCCAAACTATTCTGTTGATGTTGCAGAAGAGATTTAGATCTCTAGACTGAGTACTTCTAATGCCATTTGACTTGCTGATGTGCAGTAAATCCATAACTAATGATTAAGAATATACCTTGTATACAAGACACAGGTCACCTCTTAGCATTCTATAGGATGCAAAGTACAGTGACAGGGCTTTCAAATGGTCCAAGCAGGGCATGTTGTTTTGGACTTGTATCCTTTCAGTATATATGTGGGTGTTCCTGTTGTTGCACATGTCTGGACAGATATATGCCAAAGTGGACATGTTATTTAATGATTGGCCTAATGAGGGTTGAATAAAGGGGGACAATGACATTTCTAGATATAGACACAATCCCTTTGTTTATAAGCTGTGCAATATAGAACTTTCTTAGAACAAAGGACACATGTCAGTCAAAACTTAGGTCACTGTCCACATAAGTTCCAAAATCCCGAACAACTTGGTCATAGGTTCATAAGGTCATAGATGTGTATTAGGCACCAAAGGCCACTAAGCCCTTTTTAAGCCTAGCCCTGCATCCCAAATTTCTGACAAGTTCTGGTACCCCCAATAAGTGTAGGCAGGAGTTTGGCAGATTAAAACAAAATACAAGCAAGGGTCTTGGAGATAAATCATTTACATGCTGCCTGTGGCCATTAGAGACATAGGTACCAAACCAGGGATGAATTTCCTGTTCTCCATCTAATTGTCTGAGTTATACTTGAATTGGGTTAGGGAGTATCTCTACTTCACAAGGATGGGGAGCCTGTTCCATAGAGAAAGGGACGTCTCTGTGATACTTCCCTATTATCTACAGCAGGTCCTATTTATATCACAGGCGAGTTCTAAATGTATGAGCTTGTGCTGTTTGTTTTGTGGATATGCAGGAAGTCCATCAGGGTGGGGTTTGACAATGTCTTGTAAGCCAGGCATATATCTCCCCTCAACAGCCTGTAGGAGACAAAATACAGGGATAATGATTTGAGGCAGGCTGCACAGAACATGTTCATTATTCCCTGTATTATTTTCATAAGGAACCTCTGTAGACATTCCAATCGTTGGATCTACGCAGTTAGATACATACCAAAGGGGTACTGTACTCAATGAGAGCTCTAATGAATGCTGCATACAATGGAACGATGACCTCCTTGGACCTAGATGCCATACCTTTGTTTATAAGTTGCACAACACAGAATTATTTCCTCACTACTGTAGACACATAATGGTCAAAGGCTAGATTACAGTCTGTGTGTCCAAGTCCCTGATAGTTACCAGGGGAAAATAGAAAATGTACCCCAGGTCTGCCTCCTGTATTACTAATGGAGAGAGGCAGCTCCTAAATGTTTTATCCCATGCATGGGTCCCCTCCAAACCTCTTAACCATGCCAAATTATTCGTTTTTTACCGGGTTTTGGGGTTCAAATGAAGGGGTGCCATGATTCCAGAGTGGCACCCCTTCATTTCCAATTTTTTTGTATTATTTTCTTTGTTTTTTAATTTTAGTGGCATTAAAGCTGACGTCATCGCGTAAGCAATGACGTTAGCTCCCTCATGGCTACCAGCCTGTGCAATGACGTCAGCTCCCCCTACCAGCCTGTCGGAATTGAGGTCAAGGAGCTCACACATTGCTGGTGTGCCTGGCTGCTCAAATGTGAGTGGGAACAGCAACAAACGGTTGTGATTATGAAGAAATATGGACGAGCTGGATCTATTATTGCTGATGCTGAAGAACTTCTTCATAGCAAGGAAACTAACAGAAAAAAACAATAAATCAAAAAGGCATTATAGGAACAAGGTAGATTGAAATGTGGTTTGAATACACATTGTGACAGCTAACTGCTGAATTATTATTTAGCCAGAAGTAGCATTATAATCATGTTTTAGTGACGTGTCTGTACAGTTGTTTGTACACACGGAGTAGATGGTTTTAGATACAGGAGGAAGGAAGCAAAAAAAAAAATTATGGCAGGTGATTGTTTGTGTAACTTGTTCCAAAATCTTGTATAGCTAAAAGGTTTCTCAGTCTTGTCTCAGTTTTTGACTTTGTGGTAAATCACAAAGGATTGCAGTCAGTCGACAAAGCCTGACATTAGAGTTACATGCTTATTCTTCAGAAAGTGCATTTTGGTATAAAACCTGTTCTGTTTATTACAAAATGTCCCTCATTAAGGGCATTTGTCCATCCCTATTTATGTCTTTGTCCCTGAGTCTTAAGTGAAGATGTTGAGGTGCCAGTGATGCAGAGTTCTGTAGATGTGTTAGTATTTAGAATACGCAAGTCTGCCATTGGCACTTTGTATTTAATTTTTAAAAAAAATTACTTGTTTTAACTGGTAAAGGTGGTTACCCAGGTTTGTAACTGGATTCCTTGCTTAGTCAAAGCACATTCTGGTTGAGTGATGGTTGCTTAGTATTAATTATTCATATGTGATCTGTGCTCTGCAAATCTGCGTTGTGTGCTGGATTATTTCTAAAGTTTACTTGGAGATATTTAATGTAGATATTCACTGCATAATTGTACAGGATAAAGGTCTGTTCATGTACTAGTGACATTTCTAATGCTCAGGCACGCATTGTGATGAGTCCCTTCCACTCTGGGCAAGAGTTGGTTGCACCACATTACTTGAGGCCACTTAAGTTTAGTCTTTCTAATGCCGTTCAGCCTGCTTAATCTGATGTGACATTAATGCGTGATAGAACTGCATTTGTCCTGCCATCATAGTTTGAGTTTTTGTTTGCCCCATCTACTGCTGCATTTTTAATTAAGGTAACTGTGCCAGCAGATTCTTTCCTACTTTGTAACTTATTCCAGACATATTTTTTTAGAAACCATTTTACTGTACTCCAAAGTTTTCCTAATCCTTTTGCTAATGTTCTGATAGAGTTGTGCACCTCTGAAGTGTGTGTGTGTGTGTGTGTGTGTGTGTGTGTGTGTGTGTGTGTGTGTGTGTGTGTGTGTGGTACTCAGGCTCAAACCCTGTACCTTGAGTACAGGGTAAAAAGAGTCTAAAGTCCCTAGCCACCACCACTTGTGACCTTTGCCCAGGTTTTTTGTGCTATGAATTGAGAGCTATAGTGAGAAATGAATTTGTAGCCCCCCATTATTGGCTTTGTTTGTCCAGGTTTTTTGTGCTAAGAGGTTGAGAGCTATGGTGAGAAGTGAGAACTGAATTTGTATTCCCCCAATGTTTGTCCAGATTGTTTGCTAAGAGGTTGAGAGCTGTGGTGAGAAGTGAGAAATGAATTCACTAAATGATAGCCATTAAGTTTCAGTCTTCTTATTTTTCATGAAACTGCTGCTTTAGCACAGTGGTATGTTGCTCTAACTGTAGTGCATAGGATGCTGGGCTCAAGACCTACTAGTGAAATGCATGGTGGTAGCACAACACTTTATTCTAGCAACTTTACAAAATTATACAAGCAATGTTTAAAATGTGTCCCTAGTTTTTGACCTTTTGCCCCCCCCAAAAAAAAAATGAAATTGAAAATAAGTGCTAGTAAGTCTTGAACACATTTTATTTTCTTGATAAGTATCTGTATTGTAATTTGTACTGTATTTCTATAATATGGAGCTTTTCCTCTCGGGCCTCCACTGAAAATGGGCTGCCTGAGCCCAGTGGACTTCCTCTGTAGTCAAACTGGAAATAAAGTGCGAGAAGCTGTGCAAGATGCCTATGGCTTACACTGCTATCACTCTATTTATAGTGTGGGTGTTGAAGTAGACTTTTATGATGGAACTGTTCTGAACTGGGCAGTTTTTTCATTATTGGTTCATGCATTTTGTTTCATTGCCTACAGTACAGTCTACTAGAAAAATGTTCAAACAATAAATTTAAAATGCGCTCTAACAAGTGTGCTGCATTATACAAGGAATACAATTTAATAAAGTCAGGAAGGTGTATCAATGAAAAGAACACATGTATGTTTCTTGTTTTCAGTGCAAGGGGCCAATGATTTGAAAACAGCCCAAAGGTAATCTTTATCCACCACTGGCCAGATGCATTTTCTTTGGATGTGGTGTGGGTTTTAATGCTGTTTCAATGAATGTGAGTTTCAAGGGCAGAGAAATTTTAATGCCAAGTCTATTTTCATTGTGATACAGTATTTCTTTGTTTACCAGATGTCTGTTAGTGTTTGTGCATTGTTGTGCTGTAAAAATAAAATCCAAATAATCATTGTAGAAGTAAAGCAGTATGCACACATTATGGTAAATGGGGCGAAATAGCCAGATAATGGGACATTGGAATGGCTGCGTGCATGGGGACTCTGGTGCCATATTTTGGTTGCCTGCTCTTCAGTTTGTATTTGAAAGTTGGTATCCCACAATGCCATTTGGAGTGGGTGGGGTTATGTAATTATGTATGCAAATTAGATGTTAATCAGTGTACAGATTTGTACCTATTTTTCATGGGCCTTGTCCAGATTTTTGATGCTTCCAGGTTGAGAGGTATGGTCCCCTTAAATTATCTACAGGTCACCTCTTAAGGAATTGTCAATATGGCAGCTCCCTGAGGTAGATACATTTCCAAAGGAAACAATAGTACAATTATTTTAGCATTTAGTTTCAGTTCATGATTTTGGAATCAGTTATTTATTTGGGACAAACCTTCCTGCAGGATGGCTAAGTCATTTGGGGGTTTATTGACTGCTCCTAGCTTGCAGTCTTTATGCCTTTCTATAACTGGCTTAGAACAGGACTAGAGCAGGCAGTAAAATTAGCTCTTTTAGGTCAGTCTGACACAAACAACAGCTTGGGACACATTTTCCACATTTATGTAAGCAGATATAAAGAAAAAGTAGAAAATCACAAACAAGTAAATTAGTACTATGTTACACTACACAACTCATATTGTCTTACACTCTATGGAAATTTTAAACAAAAATAACTAATAAGAGATATGTTTGAAGAGAATAAAACCAAACTGAACAAAGTTGTTTTGAAACAAAAATAACCAATAGGAGAGATATTTGAAGACAATAAAGCCACACTGAAGTATGTTCTGTATTATCTTGCCCTTTGTTGCAGTCAGAGGTCTAAATGGAGTTCCAGCATTTTTCTCTGTAACTCATACTATTCCATTTTATAACTTCCTTTATCAGAAGTAGCAGCCAATCTGACATTACACTACATCTAAGCCATACCTTTCCATCTCAGCCACTTCCTGATTCTAGAGTAATATACTTTAAGTAGACTTAAATCCAACCACATTCAGATGCAAACCAAAATAAGTGTAAAAAAATACATACAACACAATCTAGCTGTACAGTCAAGTTGATTTTCCATTGTGCCCTCAAATTTCAGTTACTGACAATCCCGTTTTTTAAAATGAATGCAATCATTGGTATAGCCATACATCAAGTAGTTGTCCCTCAACCATTCTAACATTAAAAAAATGAAGCATCACTCCAAATATTGTTGTCTCAAGAAATGTGCAACTGATTTCAGTTTCCACCTGTTGCCTCTAGATTCATTAAAAGGCGGTTTGGAAAGTTTTAGAAGAACATTTCTATCTTTAAGCATGATATTTTCAAATGTATAGTACAGAACTTGCAGATATTCCTATTTTATATCACAGATTCTCAGACTATTACAAAGAACCTCTCCTAGATATTGTAAAATTATACTGGCCTTCCCCATATAAAAAAGAAAATGCTACACTGTAGAGAAACAGAGTTTCCTTTCCCCTAGTAAACAGACATGCACATTTGCAACTACCAGCATTTATCCTGGTATATTATTTCTTTCACAAATGACATACTGTTAAATGCAGATATAAATTATTGTACAATGACAGCTCATTACTATTCAAAAACATGTATGCTGATTGGTCAGCTCAACCAGCATGTCTGTTGTAAATCGAGCATATACCAATAGAAAAAAAGTCTGGTTGCTGACATGCGACTGGACTTTCTTCTATTAGTATATGCAATGGAGGTATACATCTCAGCTGTCCAGATTTTTACAGAATGTCCAGATTTTTGTCTCATATTTTTGGTACGTCCTTCATAAAATTTGTGGTTTTCCAACAAATCACTGAGGAGTGAAGTCAGTAAATAACAGCACACATTTCAGTTTCAGAATTCATATCCTTCAGGAAGTGCATGATAGCATAAATTTTGTTATTCTAGCACCTAAGTTTATAAGAGTGACATTTACATTGGTCATTATTTTGGAACCTTTATACCCCATTGTTTAAGGCTTTGTCCAGATTTCTTGAGCTAAGAGGTTGTGAGGTGTGTACAGAGGGCATAGCAAATACAAGGAAAATCAGGTATGGTCTGCAAAACTAAAGTAACACACAATGTTCCTTGTATTTTTGCCCTGTCATGTACCTCTAAACTGTCTAGCTTTTATAATATTTAAAGAAAAAAAGGAAAAGAAAAAAGCAACATAAATCTTTTTTTTTCTGTTGCTTGTTTTCAACAGCACTGATGTACTGTGCAAGCATAGGAACGTAAGTCCCATACGCATGTGTAGTACATCAAAAAACATGGAAGAATGAGGAAGCAACACAGAGGAACACTATGGCACTGTTGTACAAATACATTATTTAAGAAAAGTAAGCAATTTCTTTCTTAAATAATGTCATTATATAACAGCAATAACTGACTCGTGGGTGTGGGTATATGAAGATTTACCCATGGTTGGCTTTGTTTAATCACTTAGGCTTTGCCCTTGTGATCAAAGAGCATCAGCCATTAGTAAATCCTCAATATACCCACATCCACTCATCGGTTACTGCTTAATTATGCTGTATTTAGCCTGATCCAACTTAAAACACTACCAAAAAGTTAATATTTCAAGTAAAAAAAAAAATAGAACCAAGCCTCCACAGTGATGCCATCTCCCCATATTGGAAAATGCTGTTCTACATGGTCTGGATTCTAGCAGCAATAATATTTTTGAAAGATGCTCAGAAAAAAAATGTGATCAACTGAGTAGAAATACCTGACTATATCCTTCAGTGTAATCTGTACTCAGGAAATAAGTATAAATTGTGTACTTTTTTTTTATATCCACACGTAATAAGCAGTGCACTTTAAAAGCAACATTTACTACACCATACTTTAGACCTTTCTGTTATACATAGTGTCATACCTGTTTAAGCCAGCCTCTGTGATACAGTACTTCAAATTCCAGAAGAACTTTTGCCACTTTGTTGTAGTTTCGAACTATACGTTTTCCATCTGCAGTCTGTAAGAGCGTAGGATGCTGCTGGAAAAGGTCCATAGGCTCCTGGATCTTTCGGAACAGCTGACGTGCCCAAAGAATCTTACCTGAAATAGGAGGCATATCACGAGCAATTGGGGGTTCATTCTTTTGTTTTGTATAAATCTTAGAGACCATTTCAATGTCATGTCCATAGTTTAGTAAGATCATATGGTACTTCTCATCAATGCCAAGCTCTGGGATTCCAAGCCTGGATACAAAAGAAATGACATAAGTGTAAGTAAGACAGTGCTATGACTTAAGAGAAATACAGAAATAGAACTATGTATTATGTAAAATCCCACAGAGGATGCTACTTACATGGAGTACTTGTATACAAACACCCTTACAGCTTCCCAGCTTTTACCAACCATATTTTCATTTAGCTGGGGACATAAGCAAGGAAATAGGCTATCAGTAGAACTCTGGAAACACCTTTTCTAGTTAACCATTAATATCTTGGTCCCCATATCTAATCTGCACAATGTGATTTCTGGGGACATACTGAAAACTGAAGTATGCCCCTTAGCCCTATCTTTTTTATTCTGTTTGCATGTTTGTTTATAGTATTAGGTGGCTACATGTGTACCAATGTTAAGTTCCATCTCATAGGCTATACTTCAGTACAAAACTACTTTAGACAGGAAAAATGTATTCTGTGGTTATCCCTGCCAAATCTATCAGCAAGCATCTCTTTTACCTGCTACTTATACCATAAAAATCCCTTCTTTTTCTTCTTAGTCTTATTTTTATATTTATTTATTGTTTGTTTGTTTGCTAGCTAGATAGAAGAGCTGGTCCAAACACGCTTCTCAGTCACAAGTTTAGACACAGGGCAAAAGCAAATAATGTACGAAATAAAAGAACAGACAGAAAGAACATGCATTAAAATATAAGAGACAACACATTCCTTTAAAGCATTCTACTCTATGTATGAATAATACTAACTATAACAGGCATATATGTTGTCACGAAAGGAGATACTGCCAGCCCATCTAGCTGGAATTTTGTAAATAATTATATGTCATTTGTGAATATTAACATAATTTATATACAAGTGTAACAAAAAGAGATACGGTCAGCACAGCTGTGTGGAATTTTGTAAATGGTTATGTGTCATTTGCGAATGTCAACATGTTCATATGTAAGATGCTTATGTTACAAATGTATTAGAACTGTATGTTATGTGACTATCAAACTGCTGGTACAGAAGTGTGTGTTGAAATGGGTTTGTAAAGTACTGAGCTTAAAAGTTTAACCACAGTGTACCATACTGGAAAAGAACAGAAATGTACATACACTATTGTAATTGTTTTGATGTATATATTTTAACAATGGAAAATGAAACACAAGAGGTTAACTTCAGAAAAATAGCAGAAAATTAAATTACCTTATGGCCACGTAATAAAATTATGTTGTTTATCAGTTTCAGTGCAGTAACAGACACAGTGTCTATAACTAGAGGATCTCTGCATTGTCTTGCAAATGTTTTATTGTTTTATGACTTCCAGCAAGTACCATGATTTGAGGAAAAGCCCTTGGGCATGTATTTTCACAGGTAGATGCTAAATGTTACCAGCTGCATCAATGATGGTTTTTCACCTGGGATACAGTCAGATGACAAGAAATTATGTCATTCTGCAGGCTATCCCAGCAGTAATATTTGATATATTAATTTAAAAACTCTCTGAGAGAGACTAAGTATTCTGTATTTTGTCTTTAACCTAACAAGAAGACCCATTCACCACATCTACCTTGCTTGCTCTGTAAATTAACTAGGATATAGTAGTTCTCTAGATATAGTCAGGAATATAACAAAGCTTAATTTAGATGTTTTTCTTTATTTATTTGAAACTGTCCTGCAATGCTGTTTTAAATTTCTTATGATTTTGAACTCTGATGTTACTGTGATTATATACTATTTTCTTGCTCTTTTATTATTTATTATTAAATATATTTAAACCTTTCATTCTGGCTGATATTTGTGAGACATATTTAAGTTCTGAGAGTACTTGCATATTTATTTGGTGACACTGTGTAGGCCACTCCTAATAGCCTTGCTCTTGGTCAAATTACAATTTGTATTAAACAATAACATTACGCAGTAAGACTGGACACCCTTTGTTGAAGGCCTTAAAGCAGCTGATAAAGAGTTGGCTGGTGGCAGCGAAAACTGTACCTTATAGTCTGGACAGAAGGGGGGCATAGCTAACCTCAAAGAGTGTGTGTGTCAGCTACTTGGGCAGTGGCACGAAGCACTGGTTGGACAAAGAGGGTGCTGGAGGTCTTGGCTTGACCACTCAGCTGAGATCCCAACTCTATAGCTGTGGCAGTGGGGAGTCTTATTAGGGATCTGGAGAAAGAGGGAGAAACCGGCCCTGGACTGATTGTGGTCTCTGTGTGCTCTTAAGGGAAATTGTACAATGCAGAAAGTTGCATCTGGAAATACTGTGTGTGTACCTGTCATCCTCCCAATGTATGTACCCCACTGTTGTCAGTGATGAGGATTGAGACTCCCTGATTACTGTTGCCAGTGGTGAGGCATCACATATGTATTAATCTATGCATATTATTCATGCTATCATATCAAACATATCCTATGTAGTTCTTTGCGCATAATATCACTCCATTGCATTTTTCTGTTTAGATGAATTATTATATGTATAGCAAAAATATGTGTATAAAAGAATCTATATATATATTAATGCTTACACTCGTATCAAATGTATTATATGTCCATGTACATTCCATGAATGTTCTGCATATTCTCATACAAAATGTATTACCATTTGTTTATGCCTACTGGCCTGGGTTGTGACTGTAAATGGTTTTCAGACTAGTTCACTATTCAGTTAAACTTAATAGAAGGAATAAGAGAATAAATAAAACATAGGTAGTTAGACATGATACATATTCAGAAGCATAGTACTGTAATCAAACATAAATGCTTAATAACTGTAGACTACAGAAGAATACAGCACTGCTTAAAATAGGACGGATAACAAAGAATAAACTGTATACATAAAGCAGACAAAGCAGAAAATAATTTTGGGAAGTGGTTAAAAAGTGAAAGCATAATAGGCGACATCAAGATGCATTGTGATTAAACAGTAGATTTCAAATGCTATGAACCAATGAAATGCAAAATTGATGGAATAAATGAAAGGTACAGCCTTTCTACTCACACAGTCTTTACAATGGCAGTGACTCTCCATGTTCTTCTGCCTTTCAATAACGAATTTCCCCTTTGTCCCTTCTCGTTTGTAGTACTAAGCACTACATAATGCAACATATGTTCTCAACAGCATTAATTGTGAAGGCTGCTCTTTCAACTTGAATTCCAGTGGCTCCAATGTATTTAACTTCTACATGATGTTGACAAATTTATCACCTAGGCTCTGAGATTTCTCTTTTGCTTGTCTCACTCACTGTGCCTTGTGAGGGACATACAATTGCTGTACTACTGAAATATGCTTACTTAGCAACAACCTGGAAAAAGTCCATCACTGGGCCACACTATTTGTCACTGTCAAGCACCTTTGACCAAAAATATATTAGTATATATTAATTAGCTAGTTGGCTGTTAAACAGGTAAGTGGGTTGGTCCAAAGACCCTTCACAGGCATACTCTGCCAGGGGTTAAAGACAAACAGAGGCATTCAGATTTTTATAAAGCATATAAAAAACATAACACAATTAATTATCATCAGTCAAAATTTTAAACAGAGATGCGATTAACAATTTCCAAACAGCAAACTTATCAACCAAAGAGGTTTTATGTAGGCATACATTCAATTAATTCTTTATCACAATATTCATGTGGACCATGATATCAATGTCATGCAAGTTGACAGTAAAATGGTTAAACTGCAGTAATGCAAGTAAGTTTTCAGTGTGGGAAATAATTCATTACACTGAATACGTATTCAAAACTAGAAAGATAAATAATGTAGAACAAAGTGCTGCAAAATCCAACATGAGTAATATGCAACACAGTATAAATCACAGTTTAGTAGAAGGGTGACATGTTTTAGAGTTTAGAATTAGAAGTACTGACAGGATGTTATTTTTAAGAGTACAAAGGAAAACAGGAAATTTATATAAACTAAGAAATAAAACTAAGCTAGTGAGGAAATGGACAAGGAAAACGTGATAGGACAAAAGTGTCAACGGGTTTTTGAACAAAATAAATAAACTTAGAGAAAGGGTAACAGTTTTTCAACCACTGTTCACACATTTGCAGAAAGTAATTTCTGTGAATTGTTATGTGAATTCTGCCTGGAAGTGATTAATTCCCGAACTGAGAGCTGCAGACTATAAGAAGGCCTATCTGATTTGTTTTATTTAACAAATTTTATTGGACAACCAGTATTATGTACAGTTACAGATAAAACTATAAACATCACGGAGAACAGAAAAGTACATTTAAATTATTCAGCTATAAACATCTAACCCATGAAAAGGAAACAATATATCCAACATATTTCACAATTTCCTTGGTTCAGTTAATAATTTCTATTGCTCAGTATATGAATTTCACCTAATGCCATTCTGCATACCTTATAGGGCATGATGGAATTTACCAATACTATGTCTAGGTTCCAGCTCTAACACCTCCCTAGTATTCATTATGGTAAGATAATCAGGGTATCCTTTACACAAAAAATCGAAGTCACAGATGCCCCCTCAGCATCCTCATTAAACCCAGTAATCCTACCTAAATGTGAACCATTCACAGTTGTCATTTCCTAGTAACCACTTTTTTAACAACTGTTTCATTGAGAAACAACTCCTGAAAATGAACAAGCGTTCTTTCGACCATAAACTCCTCATCCAAAACACAAACGCACAAGGGTCACGAACAGCACCACAACAAGGTCAAGCACACCAGCAATACTATAAAAATCTTCTTTAATGGCAATTGAGGTTAAGCGCTTTCACCCACTAAACATAGGCTTCATCATGGGGGGGCAAGCCCCCCTGCTTATACTTAGTGGAAATTAATATGGTTTATGTTGTTTAAAGTCAGTATATGTATTTTTTGTGTTTTCAGGCTTTTGAATTTCAGGCTTTTGAGTTTTCAGGCTTTTGTTTTCAGGCTTATGTTATTTCAATCATATGAAGGGGAACCATTTATATATTTATATATATATATATATATATATATATATATATATATATATATGTACACATACGTACACACAGTATCATTGGGAACATACCAGGCATGTCCCAGACAAGCAGCATGTGATGGCACCTCAGCCATCACAGCGATAAGTAGTTAGGAGACTCTGCTCCTAAAAGTACAGTTGTGTACACTTACCATAAATGTAGATGTTTGAGTGTATTCACTGTTGCAGTCATCACATTTGGGTTATCTGCCTGTAGGTAGCCCTCAGCCGGCCTTAATACCAGAGTCTTCAGATTTATGCATTGGATGCTGTCACTTCTTCCATGACGTCAGGTTGTCAGGGGTATAAAACATGCAACCGACGCCATTACATCAGTTTTTCTTGCCCCAAATGTCAGGTGCCCCCACAATAGGAAGCAATTATATGGTATGGAACACCCCCAGCAAAAAGCAAATACACATAATATAGTATATGCCAAACAAAGAGGAAAGGTAAAAGTCAAGAGAAGTCAGGTGGCTGGAGGGAGGGTAACCAGGACTGCAACAGTGAATACACTCGAACATCTACATTTATGGTAAGTGTACACAACTGTACTATGCTCTTCGTGTTTCACTGTTGCAGTCATCACATTTGGGTTGATTCCCAAAGCTAAGGAAGGGTGGAGGTAGTTAAAGAGCATTAGGGCTAGCAATAAGGCCCTGTAAGACTGTTGTGGCAAATCCAGCTCTGTATTTAGAAAAGATAGGCAGGTGGTAATACTTACTGAAAGTATGTACAGAGCTCCAGGTTGCAGCTTCCAGGATGTCCCTGGTAGGGAATCCTCTGAAAAATGCAGTAGAGGTAGATGCAGCCCTGGTGGAATGTGTCCTTATCCCCTGTGGGGTAGGTTTTCCATGGTGTTTGTAGCAGAAATGCATGCAATGTGCTATCCATTTGGAAATGGTTTGCTTTGAAATGGCCTTCCCCTCTGCCTCTGCAGCAAAGCTAACTAGCAGCTGGTTGGATTTTTGAGAGGCTTAGTCCTGTCCAAATAGAATCTAAGCTGTCTGGGTACATCCAGAGAATGCGGTATCCTTTCCCCTTTATTCTGAAGATTAGGGAAAAAAGTAGACAAATAAATGGACTGGTTTAGAGCCACACTAGACACCACCTTGGGCATAAAGGATGGATTAGTCCTGAGGGAAACTCTGTCCGCATGGAAGATAATGAAGGGTTCCACTGCCATGAGGGACTGCAATTCAGACAGTCTTCTTACTGAAGTGATGGCTAGAAGTAAAGCTGTTTTCCAAGAAAGGAATTTTAACTCTGCTGTAGCAGCTGGTTCAAAGAGGGGAAGAGTGAGTTTTTCCAATACAAAGTTAAGGTCTCAGGCTGGAGTGGGAGCTCTCCTGGGATAGTCTTAAATTTTAGCCCCTCTAAGGAATTGTTTTAGCAGGGGATGAGAGAAGAGGGGTGGGCTCAGTATTATAATGTGCTGATATGGCAGAGGCATGAATCTTAATTGAAGAGAAGGATAGGCCCTTGTGGAGCATTTCTGTTAAATAATCTAGAATATGAAGTAAGCTGGGCACCGTTGTGCCCATCCCCTGAGCCTGGCTCCAGGAACAGTATCTTTTCCACTTTTTTGAATAGGATTTTCTAGTACTAGACCTCCTTGCCTCAAGAATGACATTCAGTACCTGCTTACTGAGGGTTGCTGGAGGTGAGCTCAGGGAATTAGCCAGGTTGCAAGGCTGAGGGTTTGAAGTTGAGGGTGGAGAATCTGGCCTGCCTGCTGGGACAGCAGGGAAGGATTCTGAGGCAGGTGCCAAGGTTGTAGCACTGTCAGACTGCGTAAAAGGGGTTACCAGTGCTGGCATGACCAGTCTGGTGCAATCAGTATTGTCCTTGGCTTGTCCTGTTTGATCTTTAGTAGAACCTTTGAGAGGAGAGGTAGAGGGGGAAAGGCATAAACTGAGAGGCTTTCCCAGGAAAAGGACAGGGCATCCACTTTCCAAGCTTGACTGTGAGGAGTTCTGGTGCAGAATTTGTTTGTTCAATTGGTAATTCTGAGGGGAGGCAAACAGGTCTACCTCTGGTGTCCCCCATTTGCTCCTCAAGATCTTGAATATGCTGGGTTCCGGTTTCCATTCGTGTGGGTCCATGAGATTTCTGCTTAAGTTGTCTGTCAGTGAATTTAGTTTGCCTGGCAGGGATTGAGCTTGTAGATTCACTTGGTAGCTCAAGGATGTGTTCCACAGAGCCATGGCTAGTCTGCAGAGTGGGTAGGAATGGGTTCCCTTTTGCTTGTTTATGTACCACATAACTGTGGTGTTGTCTGTCTTTACCAATAGTTGTCCTGGAAGAATAAGGTCTTTGAAGGCTGTCAGAGCATTCTGTACAGTTAAAATTTCTTTTTGACTTGATATGCAGGTGCATCTGTTTTGGGTTCCATTTGCCCTGAATGCACTGCCCTGCCATGTGAGCCCCCCATGCATAGTCTGATGCTTCTGTTGTTAGGGTTTGGGCGGCAGGGGGTAGAGTGAAAGGAAGTCCCTTGTTGTGGTAGAAGGCCTCTGCCCACCAAAGGAACTCTGCCCTTAGACAAGGAATGATAGGAATCATTGTTTCCAGGTCCTGAGAATGTTGACACCATAGACTTTTTAGATACCACTGAAGTTTCCTCATATGCAGTCTTGCATATGGAATGAACAGAATGCAAGAGGCCATGAATCCCAGGGTTTGCAGGATTTTCCTTGCAGATAGCTGGGTTTTTGTGGCCAGTAGTTTGAAGTAGGTTGTCAAATTAACTCGTTTCTCTGGAGTGAGGAATGCCATCTGGGAAGTTGTGTTCAAGCTTGCTCCCAGGAACAGTCTGTTGAAAGGATAATAGGTGTGATTTCTTCTCGTTGATGGTGTACCCCAGAGAGGTTAGAGGTCTCTTTACAAATGCCAGGTGTTGTAATAGCAAGTCCTGACTCTCTGCCTGAATCAGGCAATCATCCAAGTAAGGGTAAATCTGAATATTTCTCTGCTTGCAAAATGCAATGGCTGGAGCTAAGCACTTTGTGAATACCCTGGGTGCTGTAGATAAGCCAAAGGGAAGTGCAGAGAACTGATAGTGCATGGAGCTTGCCCTACAGAGTAGGTATTTTCTGCAGGATTCCCTTATTGGGATGTGCAGGTAAACTTCTTTTAAGTCTAGAGTTGCCAGACAGGCATCTTTGGCTAGCATAGGAAGAACCTGTTGAAGATTTAGCATTTTGAATTTTGGAACCACCAAAAAGGAGTTGAGAATAGAAAGGTCCAGGATAGGACGCCAGGAGTTCTCTTTTCTAGGAACCAGGAATAGTCTTGAATAAAAACCTTGTCCCCTTTGTTCTGCTGGGACAGGTTGAATAGCCTTGATACTGAGGAGAGAGAGTACTTGTTTTGGGGCCTCCGCCCACTGGTTTGGGGGGAGGTCTGGCCATCCACTTGGGGAAGGGAGTGACTGGAAGTGGAATCTGTATCCTAGGGACACTATGTTTAAAACCCATTTGTCCTGGGTAATGAGTTCCCAGTTTTTTGCATGCAGGGTGAGCTTTCCTCCTAAGGAAGCAAGTAGTTGAGCAAGGCTTGGAAGAGTTAAGGGTAAGTCATTGTCCTTTTTTCCATAGGGAGGTGGCTTACTACTCCCTGCTTTGGAAGTGGGTCCCCCACTGCTTAGATCTGTGCATAGCCTGGGACTGAAGTTTTAGTGGTCTACTGCTCCTGGGTTTGGACTGAGAAGGCCTGGAAAGGACCAGTTCTTTGAAGGTCAATGTCTACTGAATCTAGGTGGCTGTACTTGTAAGAAATATGTAACAGTTTGCATAGATTTAGCTTCTTCCTCAATCCTTTTGAGGACTTCTTCTGCTTTGTTGCCAAAAAGGTGCTCTTGGTTTAAGGGTGCATCCAGTAATTTAGCTTTAACATGATCAAGTTTTGTTCCTTAAGCCAAGCATGCCTTCTAAGTACAGACCCAGTAACAGCAGCCCTGCAAGATGCTTCTAAAGCATCAAAACCACATTGCAAAGTTTGGTTACCTACTTGGTCAGCAGAATGCATTAACTCTTGTAAATCTTTGTGTTCAGCACAGTCAGGAATCAACATCATTTTCTGTTTAATTAATCCCATAATATGCTGCTGATACTTTAACATATGAAACTGGCAATTTAAAGCCCTTCTAATGGCCAAAGTAGCAGAAGTATATACCTTCTTACCCCATCTGTCTAAAGCTCTAGAATCCCTATCAGAAGGGGTAGGATTTTTGGCAGTTGTAGCCTTAATGCCTTTTGGTCCTTGGGAAATGGTCTCTGGATCTGCAGTAGGATTCTTGAACAGGAATTTATGAGTCAGGTACTCTGTAGTACCTGTCAGGTTTCCTAGGAGCAGGAGGCAAAGTGGCTGGGGTAAGGCTGGATTCCAAGAAAACGTCATCTACAATCCCCAGAACAGGAGGGATGGCTAGAGGCCTGTGTTGAGGCAGGTTTAAAAATTCCCTAAGTCTCTTTTTGGATTGTGAAAAGTCCTGGCTTTCCCAGCGAAAATGCTCCCTAAGGGTATGCAAGGTTTCCCAAAAGAAAAATCTTCTGGACGGGAAGCAGAGGGAATGGAATCCTCTGCATAAGAATCCTCATAAGTAGATAAGAGTAAATCCTGGTAGTCAGAAGGAGTAGAGATATCAGATTCCTTCTCAGAAGAATCAGAAAGAAAATCAGTTCTAGGTCTCTTAGAGGGGGAAGGCTGGCTTCCCCTAATTAAGGTAATAAGGTCTTCAGCCATTCTAACCTTTTGTCGGTTTTCTAGGCTTAGTGCGAGCTTTAGGCCTGAGGAATTCGGAATTCTTAGCATGAAATGAAGTCGTTGGTTTAATATGAAAATCGGTAGGTCTGAATACACCCTCAGAAGCCTATAATTACACAGTGGCTCTGGACCCATCCAAGGTAGAGACTTCCGCAGGTCCCATAGTTGAAGAAGCATCTCGCGGCATACCAGACACCGAATGGGTCTCAGTAGAGGCCTGCGAATCAGTAGTAGTGGGTATCAGGGGCTGCGAAAGCGCCTCACTGAGTACCGGCAGACTGGCGAGTAGCTTAACGGTAGCATCATCGACAGTATTGGACCTAAGCGGTCTGTCTCTGTCTTTATCCTTGTGTTTTTTTCGGAAGATTGGTAGTCAATGGCTTAAGGAAGCCATTTCAGAATACGGAGATTGAGAATGAAAGTATTTAGATACAAAAATAGCCCAACAACGAATAGTTTGGGCATTGAACAAGGCACAAAACCGACAGCGAGGGACGTCGTGGTCTGGGCCTAAACAGGTGATGCAGCAAGAATGAAAATCTCTATGAGGTATTTGCTTTCCACAGGCAAGACGATTGTTAACTTTTTCTGACATCGGTTAGAGCAAGAAAAAAGGATCCCCAATGGGGTACTTATCTTTTTTGAAGACTTCAGGTCTGAAACTTGAAAATGAAAATTTCAGGAGTCGGCCAACCAGCACTTGTGAACTGCTTCTGCTTCGGGCACCGCACAGCAAGAAAGACTTATGCAATGGTGTTGGCTGCATGTTTTATACCCATGACGACCTGACGTCATGGAAGAAGCGACAGTATCCGATGCATAAATCCGAAGACTCTGGTATTCAGGCTGGCTGAGGGCTACCTGCAGGCAGATAACCCAAATGTGATGACTGCAACAGTGAAACACGAACAACATCACTCTGGTCTTAATCAGAGGAGGAGTGATTACACTTTGAACTGGGAATGAATAGGTCTGGTCTTCACCCTGTAGGGACAATCAATACACCAAATGGGTGCAGGAAGGGAAGCCAATGGACTGAAGAGGAGGGTAGGAACAAAGAAAGTTGGATTACCACAAGCACCTAACTCAGATAAAACTACTCTGGCACTAATAAGTGAGCTATATTATTGACGAGATGAAATGAAATAAAAAAGGCACATGACAACACTGGATATACCACAGTGTGCTTTGTACATCTACTGCAACTTCCAATGTAGGCATGAGACCAGAGCTGCTGATGGAAATGTGACCAGACAAAAGGTGGATAAATCCATAAGTTTTGATTTGCAGTTATTAGTCCTTCACAAAGAAGATTAAATGTTGTTACTATCGTCTCTACTTTTTTAAGTCTCAAAACTGTATGACACAAGTAGAAAGGGTTTTTAATAGTAGTGCTATCCAATAACTAATATGCGGAAAAAATGTCTTTCATTAAGCGAAAGACAAAATGACAATGCACACTTTTAAGAAAATTATACATAATGAGTCAGCTTTTCAAAGTTCAGTGAAATGATGCCAGATATTGTAGACAGTGGCTATGCTACATGTTCTACAGCAGAGAGAAGCCACAATATCAGTGGATTGTCAAATGGTGCACTAAAAATGCAATTCAAGGTACTAACTGCTCTGCCCATGCATTAAACATGAAATATGGGATACATGCTAGAACATAGTCAAAGGGGTATATAAATGGTGAGAGAAGATAAAAGCAGACCGATTTGCTATAGAATATTGCATGTCAGTGAGACACACAAATACTCAGTGATTTGCAATAATGTCGAAATATGTTCACTAGGGTCAGAATTTTTGTAAGCATCAACCTTCTTTTTCATGTTTAAAACATGGCAATAGTCACTACAATGAGACAAGTTAACACAGAATTGACATAAAAGAATTCAAGTTCTCTCATAAGGAGAAAGACATCTTTTAACACTGTCTTGGTATTTTATTTTTAGCATGCTATGTATAATGTTGTTCTTCTTTCAGCTTTTCCCAGTTAGGGGTCGCCACAGCGAAACTCTGGTCCACTAATGATTGGCAGTAGATTTTTAGGGTGCTGAGGTGCCAGCGCAAAGCCCAACCTTCAATGAAGGCACGCCCATTTACGCATGTCTTTCGAAGGCCACTCGATCGCGGGGAGGACATGCAGACAATGACTGCACCAAGACCAAATTTTGAAGCATTACATGAAAGAGTAACTGACTTGTGAACATCATAGTATCAGAGAGTTGGTGGACTGGCAATTCTCTGTTTCAGGACATCAAATACTCTTTGGTGCAGCTCTAACCAAGACCAGCACACATCTTTAGGTGTCAGCTCTCTAAGCGGTGCTGAAAGTTGGTTCAAGTCTTGAATGAACTTGCCTAGATAGTTAACCATGCCAAGAAAACGTTGCAGGGCTTGAACATTGTTTGGAGCTGGCATCTCAAGGATGGCTATTTGCTTTGAAATGTCTGGTCATAAACCTGAACTGGTAAATAAATGATCAACATAAGCAACCTCTTGTAGCCTGAATTTGCATTTCTGTGGATTGAACTTAAGATTCACTTGACGTGCTCTTTCTACAACTTTTCTGAAGTTTCTGTCATGCTCAGCTTCACCATTACCTCCTACTAGTATCTACTACAATAGCACAAGGATACCAAGAAAAAAGTTGCTCCATTGCACGTTGAAAGACGTCACTTGCAGAATTTACCCCAAATGACATTTTCAAAAACCTATACCTTCCAAACAGAGTACTGAAAGTAGTTAGAAATGATGATTTCTTGTCAAGCTGAATTTGCCAAAATAAACTTTTTGCATCTAAGACAGAAAAAAACAGTGGCATTTGGCATCAGAGCTGTGAATTCTTCGACTGTGCACATTGGATGATGAGGTCTTTTTAGTGCCTTGCTCAAATCTTGTGGATCAATACATATTGTGATATCACCTGAGCTTTTCTTATGAGCTACCACCATGGAAGATACCCACTAAGTTGGTTTTAAAACTGGACAAATCACACCTTGTTGCACCATTTTGACTTGCTCGGCTTTGACTCTGTCCTATATGGCTATTAGAACTTTTCATGCTGGCCTGATAACTGGACTGACATCTGGGTCTAACTTCATGGAGTACACAACTGGAAGCTTCCCTAGTTTGTCTTCTAAAAGATCAGCATAGGTAGAAAAAATGTACTGGGCGAAATTAGAGTAGTGGTCTTTGAAGCTAACTTTGTGGACTCCCTTATTAAATGAAAACTGTCCCATTTTCATACTGCTTATGAGCCCTAATGACTGGACGTGCCTCTTGACCACATAGAATAACAAGTCGTAACTTCTCCTAGCAGAGTAACATGAAAGCACTACTAAGCCTTCAGTCTGAATTTCTTCACCACCATAATCAACAAGCTTCACACACCTTGCAAAATCAAGCCTTTCACCATGACACACTCTAGCAAATCTTTCTGCTGACATAACATTGCATTTGGAACCTGTGTCAGTTTTGAGCTTTCTGGATTTTCCATTTATCCGAACAGTACAAAATACTTCATTCTTTGCCCTTAAATCTACTGCACTGACTGTTTCAAAAAGCACTGACACACCATTAACATAAAGAGTAGGGACCTGATCAACTTGTTTCTTAAAATGTTCCCTTTTAATAAAAGAATTTGGGCCTTTTGAAATTATTCCATTTATTGCATTTGTGACATTGCTGACCAAAAGCTAAACATTTCTCCCTTTTAGATTCATGATTTCCACCACAATTACGACAGTTGGCAATGAAACTAGGTTGGGGCCCATACTTGAGTTTGCTGACTCACTCCTGTGCTTCACTGAGACGGTGTGAACCCTGGCATTTGCTGGAAAGCTCTGGGGTTTACAAGTGGGTGTGGCAGGGGCTACAGCTGCTGCCATGTGCTTGGGCCTGTTTCTTTTAACCACATGCTGCATACCATCAACATGAGCTTTACCACTGTGCCTTCTAGAGCTATTCTCATTTGTAAGCATATGTGCTCTTTTCTATGAGCTCATATATCCGACAAATCTCAATGGCCTTATTCAAAGTTAGATCACTGTCACAAAGCAAAATATGTCTCACAGCATCATCTTTAATACCACACACAAGTCTGTCTTTTATCAACTCATCCCTTAAATCACCAAATCTGCACATTTTAGTCTTGTTTCTCAAGCCAGTTATATATGCTGCAAAGTTTCACCAAGCTTTTGATCCCTTGTATAAAATAAGTGCCTTTCCATTGTAACATTCATCTGGGGGTTGCACATTTTTCTAAATCTACATTTCAAGCACTCAGGGTTCTCCCTTGACTTGGCCAGTACAACAATATGACGGTCCCCCCTCTCCTGTATAGATAGCAGGTGCATAAATAAATTAATGCTCCCTTTCAGTGACTTCTGACCCAGATAAATTAAGTAGAATGAATGCCTTTGTATGGTCATCTTTATCTGAAAATGCAGCCTGTATGAAAATGTTGTACTCTTGCTCAAACACTCTCCAGTTCTCTGCAATATTACTGTCAAACACAAGTGCACTGGGTTTTCGAAATCCATCTGCCATGCTCACAAATTATGCACAAACACACTTAAAATATGACCCCTGTAATTATATATGAGCAAACTGTTCTGTGAGCTTGTAATAACATTCAAATGCACAATACACTCTTCAAAATACTGTACTTTGCGAAATATGCTCTGTAATGGCTGCATTTTATGAAATAACTTTACTGTAACACTGCACACAAATGCAAACACGTTATACACTTCTGATAACTCTGATATCTTTGATTAATATGAAAAATATGTGCTTAGCAAAACTGCTGTTGTTTCCACTTATTTTATTCGTTTATACAATTCGGACTTTATTTCAAACATTTTCTGTACTAATTTGAATTTTATTTTTATCAATATCGTACATATCAATTTATCTGAACATCTTTTAGAGCGTTCTGTATGCCTCGATTCATATGTTGCAAATAAGAAATAGTTCTGAACAAGTCTTAATATCTAAAATTCATTTCTGACTTGTTTTGCAAATTATATGTGCAGTAGGGATGGTTCACTGCTGTATATTCATCCAATGCCAACTGGGTGCCTCTCAGACTCAAATGAAAGAAACTGGAACTATTTCTGTTAACAAGTCATTTTGGCCATGCTTCTTCTAACATCATGTTCCTTTAGACATGCCGCCTCTGACACCATGTTGCTCATCCCTGTCTAACATAGATGACAAGCAAGTGGGGTATTTAATTTAGATACTTTAATACATAAAAACACATCAGGATGCACAGTAGCATCATAAAATATAAACAAACTGGTTAATAGACAGGCCTTACATACGTACATGCTTACATATCAACAGCTTACTACAAAATGGCAGTCAGGCTCGCACATGCTCAGTATTTATGCACTTGTGCAAGCTCCTGGATAGCTACTTAAAGATATATACCACACATTGATCACAGGTGTATGCAAACAATAACTTTATGTAAAGCTGCATTTTGGGACATGCAGATGTCTATATCTTTGAATTAAATGTTAAACAAACACAGCTCTATCAAATAATCCTAAAAAATCTGCTGTCAGGAGAATGATTAACTGACGTTTTTGGCATCATATACACATATTACCAATATCATGTTTCAATACATACCATGTCACTGTAAGCATACTATTACAAGAAAATGTTTAACTGCTGTCTTGCTACATGTCATTCATGTGTAAAGATGCCAACACTACAACTGCCAGTAAAGCTGCACACACAACACAGACACAGTATGACTAACCACTCCCTTCTAACTGGTATGGACAATTATGATGAAGCATAACTTCCTCTAACATTTAAGTCTAAAACTTTGGTTGTATTAGTTAGATAACAATACTGTTTGGCAGAAATCATAAGCAATACAGATTATGAATAATGGATCTGAGTTTAGAACACTAATAATAGTAAGCATATAGCTTAGACTTTACAGTGCCTCTACCATGGTATGACCAACCATTTACTCATCACAAAAAAAAAGAAGTTATGTACTTACCATAACATTCTATTTGTGTTGTCCATTTTTCATTCTTAATCAACTGTTGTTGGGTTCGGAGCCAATCCTCAGATCTGACTCAGCTGTTACTTTAGCTTGTGGCCACCAAAAAGCTCTCAAGCACCTCCCTTACCCATAATGCATCAACCCCCAACATACCTCAGATCTTGTTTGCTGTCTGACAAAGTAGGAGGAACCACTATAAAATTCCTAACAGAATAAGCCAAATCTGGAGCTCAACATGAAGTATTGTCGTGTCCTTATAATCTGTTGTTCTTCCAGAAATCAATTGTAAAGCGGTTGGGGGTTGGTGGGTGAGGAATTGAGGAAGACTGAAAATGGCCAACACAGATGTAACGTTATGGTAAGTACATACGTTCATTATCTGATGTTGTCAATTTTCATTCTATCCTCAACTACTGGGACACAGTCCCCAGCTACCTAAATTCCCAGGTGGAGTCTAAGGAAGGATATTCCTGAGCACAGTTAAGCCAAAGGCTGTGCTTCCCCTCAAAACCAGATCTAGTTTATAATGAGAGATAACGTTACGAGGACTGGCCCAAGTTGCAGCTGCACATATGTTGCCCATGAAAGTCCTAGACAGGAGCATTGAAGAATATGCCATAGATCTAGTTGAATGGGCTCTTAGAAGTTTTGGTAAGGATAGACCCAATCTGTTGTAGGCAAATGATATACAATCTGTCAGCCATTTGGCTAAAGTTACCTGTGCAACTGATTTTCCCAATTTAGAATCTGCAAAGGACACAAATAATTGATCTGTCTTTTCTAATATCTTTCTTTCTATGTAGATAAAAATGTAATTGTCTGTGGACATCCAATAAATGTAACATATATTCACCCTTGTTTGCAAATTTAGGAAGGAAGAGTGGCAGATTAATGGACTGGTTAATACAGGATTCTGACATCACCTTAGGAAGGAAAGAAGCATTGGTACATAATGCTACTTGATCCTTTTGAAAAATCAAGTAGTGATGTTTAAAGGACAATGCTTGAAGTTCTGAAATTATTCTAGCAGAGGTAATGGACACTAGAAAGATAGTTTTCCAGGTCAGGAATTTAAGATTACATTTAGCTGCTGGTTCAAAGTGGGGATGAATTTAGACCTGCAGTACCAAATTTAAATGCTATGGTGGAGTAGGATCTTTATATGGAGGTCTCAGCAGTAGGATGCCTCTCAAAAAGGCTTTACAAAGCTTAGCTGAGGCCAAAGAAGAATTTTCAAATCCAATATGAAAATTAAAGATTGCTGCTAACTGAACTCTAATTATTGAGGAGCTTGCTCCAGTGAAATATCAGAAGAGAGTGTAAAACTCTAATGAGTAGCCTGCAGAGTTTGAGCTGGCTGTCCCTGTGGCATAGAATAATGTGGCTCGAGGCACAGATACATCTCGGATCCAGAGGGAAGATCCCAAGGAGTAGGATCTGTCCATCGTGCCGGAGCAGAGAACACTCTCTTCATTACCTCAAAGGCAGAATGTTCCAGGGAGAAGAAATACATGCAGCCAAGAAGCCAGGCTTCTGGCCCATTGGTTCCCTCTGCTCCAAAGGCAATCTATGATTCTGTAAACTTCTGAGTCAACTACAATGCCTCGGACCCAAAAGGGGCACTTCGCCTCCAAAAGTCATCCAGTTCTGAAGACACTGAAGTCAGTGCACTCAGAGACAGTTTCAGATCCGAAGATAAAAATGTCTTCAGATCCAAACAAGACAGATCTGGAAGGCTCAGATCTAGGGGCTCTGAAATGATTGATCGGATGAGAAAAGGAGCTGTAATCGGAGTAGTGGTATAAGAATAGACTTCCTGACCTGAAGAGACAGGATCCGGAAGAACTTCCATCTAAATCTGTGCCAAGAGAAAGCTCCTCATCATCCTGCACACATCTGTTTCAATTAGATTTCTGGAAGATCGAGAAGAAGCCAAGGATAGGGACTTAGAATCTTGGTGCTCCAAAAAGGGAGCAGGAACGCTGGAAGGTACTGGATCAACAGAGAGTGGGTATCTAGTCCTAGGGCTGTCAAGTCTGAAGTGCTCAGATCTGAAGAGAAAGTTGTTGGATCCAATGCTGACACTGTAGAAGTCATTTTTGGATCCAATTTGTGTTTCTTCTTAGGCAGCTTCAAAGATAAAGGAGTCGACGATCCTGATAGTTTAGGAGGTTTGGTAGAAGTAGCCTTAGTTTTAGTCCTGGAGAGTTGAGCTCCAGCAATAGCTTCAGAGAAACATGAAGGGATTAACCCTTTTAATGTAAGTTTATTCTTTCAGTCAGCAATGGCCCATGGATTAAAGTTTTGATATATTTGGCATTCAACTTTAAGGTGGTCTGGCCCAGACAATAAATGCATAGTGAATGCACATCTGATAAAGGCAACTTGTGCCTGCACTTTTGGCATTTGTTAAACCCCAAAGGGCCTTTTTCTGACATCCTGAACTATATACAATTATGACGAAAGAGAAGAAAATCACTTTTTTTACATTTAAGAAAAGAAATGAAAAAAGAAAGAAATACCAACAATGGTACTAAGAATACAGTGAATTGTGTAAAAGTAGGAAAAATAAGAATAATTACCAACAATGGTAAAAGGAGATTACACCTAGTGTAAGAAAAAGGGAGGATATATATATATATATATATATATATATACACACACACACACACACACACACACACACACACAAATAAATGCATATATAGTATTTAGTAGTTAAAATAGTTCACTCGAGAGCTGAAGGTGACCATGTCTTATTCGTGAAAGTGGCAAATAACATCTGGGGTATGTTATCGGTTGGTGGATTATGGGCAAAGGAGGAGCTCAGGCACTTTTTGGTGGCCACAAGATAAAGTAGGGGCTGAGTCAGATTTGGGGATCAGATCTGAACCCAACAACAGTTGAGGATAGAATGAAAATTGACAGCATCAGATCATGCCCTTATTGTTAGACTTTCCTTGAAATGATACTTCACTGCATACAATATCAAATTGTCACTGTCACTGTAGTGAGATGTTTAGCAATTTAAAAACAATCCCAGCTGCCAGGCTGAAATCTATTTTCTACAATGGCGAGTTTGCAAACTTTTGGAGTTTGCCTGTTATTTGCATGTACAACAATGACCAAACACTGCAGACTGGGCCTTTTCAAACTGCCACAAAGTGGACAGCTGAACTGGGCAATTTTATACCCACTAGGGTAGGTGGGGTACAAGTAAGAAGCAGTTCATGACACTGATGATTCTCTCTCTGAAGCTCATTCAATCAAGGCAGGTACATCTATTTTGACAAAAAAAATCTTAACTGGAAGGCAAAGACATATAAACCTTAATGTAGATGGCTGTTTCTCTTGTACTCCACTTACATACCACTAATAAGTTATAAATAAAATATTAAATGAAGCACTATTAAGTGTCTGAATAGGGTGGCAAGAATATTTAAGTGTGCCTGTTGTGTGTCTATTTAAGGGTGCATATAGCTACGCCTCTTATGGTTCTGTCATCACTTGTCTAGTATTCATACCCCTCAACTTCTTAGAGCAAGAAATCTGGACAAAGGCCCACAAATGAGGAGACTTTTTAAATATTGCTCTTAAAATCTTAGAAAGTCTTGCATTATAATTTTCTGAAGGATATGAGGTCTAAAAATTAAATGTCCACTATTTTCTGACTTCAGTCCTCAATGATTTGTCAGTGATTTGTCAGAAAACTACAATTTTATGAGAAAAGAACTAAAAATATGAGTCAAAACTTGGGACATTCTGCAAAAATCTGGACAGTTGAGAGCTATGTACATTGTTTCTCTGTTTGTATGAAGGCCATTTAAAGCACAGGCCTTGATTCAATCTGCTTTGATGAGTTAATGATTGACGTACTGAATGAATACATTACAACAGCGAAAGGAGTGTGGAAGAAGTTACAGCCTGGCCCTTTTGGTCACTTGGTAGGAGATATTTTTACAGTAGGAAAAATACAAAATGATTGGCAATAAAATGATTTTATATAGAGCAAGAGCACTAGGAAAATCAAACATTGTATTATGTTGTGGTTGAAGGAATATTTTTCAAATATACAATTTTGTGTTTGTCTATGTATGCAGTGAACAGCTCACCAAAATATGACTGTACAGCTGTTTCATTCACAGTGCTACTGAGATATGACTCTGGATTGCACCATAAACCAATATGTTCTGACTGGGACAAACTTGGGTGAAATTTAAAGAATTTACTCTTGCTCTCATGGCCTAGGTTATGGCTAAAAATGGTTTGAGAAAAACAAAACTCACTTGCTTACTTTAACTAACTAACTAACTAAAGAAACGTTGAAATAACCATGTGAAACATTATCAGGCTTAAGCCTTAACAGGTTACTATAGCCCTATTTTTCATTAGTCTGATAAGCTTTAGGAAATTTCACATGTTCAAGAAAAGGAACCTATTATGCAGAAAACACAAGGTGACACATCACAAGATTTAAGTGCCACTATTCACAGATTTTTTTCTTAGTTTTATTAGAGTAATAAACATAGTCACATAAAGGTGGGAATATATACATTTTGTTTTGTCTGTTACAGGAGAATGATACCTGAATTAGATCATCCTACCTAGCCAAAATGTCATAACTGGCGATTCCACTGACTGAAGACTGAACAACTGTATTATTAAATATTGAAAAAATCAACTAAATATCTGCAAGAACAAGGTCTTATAAAAGAGTAACACTGTATTCAGTCCCAAAGAAAAGCCTGTGCCTCAGAAAACCAGGGCTTTTCCGTCTACAAATTTATCCTTCTTAATACAGATTCTAATTCGATTTCACTAAGCATTTAAAAACTGTCGCTTAAGAAACAAAATACCTTTCAAACTTCTTCAGCATATTCAGTGCTCTCTCTGTGTTTTGGATTTTCTCAAAGGTTGTGTCCATGAATGTCTTTATCTGATTCTAAATATGGAAAATAGGTGTGGTTATGTTAAGAAAGGCACAGTTTTTTCTCATTTTCAAATAGTTTCAATCACTTTCATTTTTAAATTTCAAAGAATCATTTCTCACATACTATTAATTTTGTTTTATACTTTTTATATGCATGTGTGTTTGAATGTATGTATTTGGGGGGTATTAGACTTTTATCAACTATGCTTCTTACAAATTAAAAGCAAAATAACTATCTATAATATTAGGTTAAAGCAACATAAATGGCAAAATTAGTTAAATAATTAAATGATAAAATGTGAAATGAGAAAACCTGGTGGACTTACATTTGGAAAACATTACAAAGTGTATCCTGCAATATAATCCAGCTAACACTGCAAAGTTATACAATTATAATCATCAAAAAACTAACAAGACTGCATCCAGTGAAGACCCTCCACTACAATATGTGTAAGTATTTTAACTTCACTACTGGGAGCCAGAAGAAAGATAAAAACAAAAAGACACTGAAGAAAGAGTTAACTAGAACATATGCTTTGGGGATGTAATTTGTTGGCAGATTTTAACAATTCCCTACAGAGTACTATGTTAGACATATTGGGTAAGCAAAGGGCTGTAACTAAGGATATGATCTTTTTGAGCTAGGACACAGGATCTGAATTGCCTAGACATATTAAGACCTTATTAAGTTTAATTCTGTTGGTTGCCAAAAAACAATTACTAGAAAATGGAAATCAAAGTCTAAACTGGCAGTATGTATGAAGTGCTAAATAATATAAGACAGATAAAAAAAAAAACTTTAAGAGGGATCTTCAGAAAATGGAAGGAGCAAATTACATAGAAAAAAAACAGAAATTGTGGGAATACATGCATAATAATATTCAGGAGGACAAAGGCAAAAATTCTGCAATTTATGTAAAGTTGAACTGATGATAGTTACAAAGTAAGAAAAGATATGTGATGTATAATGTACATAAAAGGGAAAAAGGTGTTAATATGGTTTATATTCATTACTGTTAAAAAGAAGTTATGTCTTGCCATAATATTCCATCTGTGTTGTAGATCTTTATTCATTCATTCCTGTTAGGACTTTGGTTCCGTCCTCAAAACCGACACAGCTGGTACCAAGCTCGTGCCAGCCAAAAACTCTCAGCTAAGACCTACCCACAATGCCCCTCTCATAGTCTCTCCAGATCGAGTTTGCCCGCCATTACAGTATAGAAGTGATAATAGTGATAGTAGGAGGCTCTATCTGAGCAGATACCTTAACTAATAAGGAAATCCTAAAGTCCACCAGGACTCCAGGCAGAGGGAAGGAGGTTGGGAAGTAATGAATGAATAAAGATCTACAACACAGATGGAATGTTATAGTAACACATAACTTCTTTATCTGATGTTGTAAATCTTTATTCATTCCTTACTGCTAGGACCGAGTCCTGGGTGGTCCTAAGGAAGGACATTCCTGAGCATCATAGAACCAAAAGATGCTCGTCCCCTGGAGGCCAAATCCAATTTGTAATGAGTGATAAAGGTATGAAGTCTTGCCCAAGTGGCTGCTGCACAGATATCATCCATAGAGGCTCTGGAATGAAAAGCCACTGAGGAAGCCATCGATCTAGTAGAGTGAGCCTGTATTTTGGAAGGTAAGGACACTTTGTTTTGATGGTAAATGAAAATAATGGCGTTTCTGAGCCAAGAAGATAAAGTCATTTTGGCAACAGGTTTACCCATTCTGGGTCCTCCAAAGGCCACAAACAATTGATCCATTTTTCTGAAAGATTTAGTTCTGTCCAAGTAGAAAGGAAGTTGCCTATGAACATTGGGGTCTATATTAGAACACTGAACTTTCAAAATTTCAAGTGTTCTAATATCGACCCGCTGAAAATATCGAAAAAACAGAAAACTGAATTTTTTCCTAGGGAAAGAATTTGGTTGTCCGTTTCTCTTGCTTCAGTATTTTCAGCGCTGTGGTGGAAAGTTACGGGTCGGGTTCAGGTAAGTGTGCGATTGTGTAGACGTGAGGGTTAGGGTGGGGTAGGTGAGTTAGGGTTAGGGCACGAGTGAGGTGACTGTGCGATAGTGACGGACCTTAGGGTTAGAGTTTGGGTTAAGGTAAGTGGATAGTTAGTGGTGTATGTATAGTTTAGTGGAGGGTTAGGTGTAAGAGTTTAGGTGTATGTGTGTGGATTACTGTTTGTTTGGTGTGCTTGCGTTCTGTGTATGTGTTTTGGAACAGCGTTCACTGTTCTGTATGTTCGATGCTTTAAATTTTTGATTAATAGGGTTCGATATTAGAAAACTCGAAATTTTGAAAGTTCGGTGTTCTAATATAGACCCAAACATCGAGGGTATGCAGAAGGTATTCCCCTCTATTTGAATGGTGAGAAAAGAAAACCAGTAGGTCAATAGATTGATTAATGGAAAAAAACAGAAATGACCTTGCGCAAAAAGGAGGGGTCGATACATAGAGACACTCTTTCCCTATGAAAAATCAAGTAAGGTCTCTTGACACTGACGGCCTGCAACTCAGATGCTCTTCTCGCTGAGGTAAGGGCTACTAGAAGTAGAGTTTTCCAAGACAAAAATCTGATATCATGGGAATTAGAAGGCTCGAATGGAGGACTCGTTAACAACTGAAGCACCAACGTCAAGTCTCATGGTTCTATAGGAGGCTTGACAGGAGGTTTAATACATAATACTCCTTTCATGAAGTTTTTGCACAGTCGGTGTGACATAACAGATGAATTGTCAATTCCATTGTGAAAGTTTGCAATAGCTGCTAAATGCACTGTAATTGTCAATGCTGAAGCTCCTGTTTGCAACAGGGTAGTGAGGTATTGAAGGATCTTCTGAATAGGCATGGAAAAGGGGACTATGTTATGTTCTTTGGCCCATACAGAGAACCTAGTCCACTTACTGGAATAAATTTTTCTGGTGGACTGTTTGTGTGAAGCAAGAAGGATCTTCCGAACAGGGGATGAAATATCAGGTAGCTTGGCAATCATCAGAAGTGGAGAAACCAAGCTGTGAACTTGAGGCTCTGGAGAGTGTGGTGAATCAGTCCCTGAGGATGAGACAGCAGACCCTGGGATTGATCCAGGATTCACGGGCTGTGAATCAGGTGAGGCCATAGGAATAGGAACTGGACTTGATGGGGCCAATAAGGGGCCATGAGGATCACTTTGATTTTCAACCTTTGCGCTTTCTGTAGAAATTTTTGGATGAGGGTAAATGCATACAGTAGACCCAGGGGCCAACTGTGTGTCAGGGCATCCCTCAGTGACTTCCCCTGAGGGGGGATCAGGGCAAAATAGCTTCTGCATTTGCTGTTTAGGTGTGAAGCAAACAGGTCACAGCAAGGCCTGCTCCAATGGCAGAAGATCTGATCCACTATTATTGGACTGAGGGACCACTCATGAGGCACCAAAATGTTCCTGCTCAGACTGTCTTGCAATAAGACTGGAACTCCTGGGAATATGTGTTGCTATGAAAAAGTGGTTGGAATCCATCACCCAATGCCAAATTCTCATGGCTTCCCAACACAGGGGGTAAGACCTGGTTCCGCCTTGTTTGTTAATGTACTAAATGACTGAAATGTTGTCCAACTGAATTGCAATGGTCCTGGAAGGAAGGGATGTGTGGAACGCTTGGAATGCTAAGAAACCTGCCCTCAATTCCCGGATATTTATGTGCAAATTGGCCTCCATAGGGGACCAGGTGCCTTGGACTGTATTTCCCTGGAAATGCCCCCCCCCACCCTAACAGGGAAGCGTCCATGGTCACCGTGGCCCTGGGCTGGGGAAGACAGAACGGTAGACACCAAAGATTTGTTTCTGGCTTCATCCGCCATATTTCTTGCAAAGATTTGTAAGGCGTATCATGTTGAAGTGGGTGGGTTAAGATCGACCATTTTGATGAAAAGAGCCACTATAATAGTCTCATGTGCAACCTCGCCAGTGGTACTAAGGTAATGGTTGCTGCCATAGAGCCCAATAGTTGTAGTACAAGGCGTGCTGGTATAAATGTCTGTGAGAGGTGGACTTGAATCTGGTTTCTTATTTTTGAAAGCCTGTGAGGAGGAAGGGAAGCTTGACAGGACGTTGTGTCGAAGATTGCTACAATGAATTCCAGTGCTCTTGTTGGAGACGTGTGATTTGTCCATGTTGATCGTGAAACCTAGGTGAAGAGCAAGGCCTCGAGTGCAAGAGAGACTGAGAATGAGAAGATTCCTGGTCATAGTGGTAAGCAGCCAATCATCTAGCTATGGAAACACCTGGAATCCTTGTAGTCAGAGATGAGCTACTACAACTGCCATGCATTAAGTAATAACTCTAGGGGCTGTCCATGACCATCCGGAATTTTTGAGGTTTGATGCATTTGTTTAGCAAGCTAAGATCCAGGATTGGTCTCCAGTCCCCTGTCTTTTTTGGCACTAAAAAGAACCTCGAGTAAAAGCCTAAGTCCCAACCAGTCTTTGGTCTGGTGGGACTGGTTGGATGACTCTTTTTCTTAGTAGCTTTTCGATTTCTAAGGCTACAGCCTCCCTCTGACTGGGTGGGACATCAGGGATTTGTTTTATGGGTCTGGGAGTGAGGTTGAAAGGGATATGATAGCCTCTGGATGTTATTCTCTGCACCCACACATCCATTATGAGTTGCCAGGCCTGTAGATGCAGAAAAAATCAACCCCCGATTGCTTCCAGAGGAAAGCAATCGGGCCAATGTTTAGGAGTTCTGGAAGGGTCTGCAAGAGAAGGAATCTCTAGCGCCCTGGTTGCACAGACCCCCTCTGCCCCGAAAGGGCAATCTTCCAGATGAGTTGCCCCCTCTGCTCCAGGGGGATTGCTCATCACGAGTGCCACGAAAAATCCTTGGGACGTTTTGAACCCAATTTTCCTCCCCTCTGATTCCTGGAGTAGGACCTCTGGGGGTGGAAAAATGTATGCCCACAGCAAAAATGGTCTTTCCATCCTTCTCACTATGTGAAAGTGTGTCTCTTACTTTGGGACCAAAAAGGGAAGATTCATCAACAGGCGCATTGACAAAGGAAGATTTAAAAGGGTCCATGAAGTCACACAAACACATCTAAGCATGCCATCTCATAACTATGCCCAATGCAGCTGCTCTAGCTGCCCCCTCAGTAGTGTGAGAAATCAAGTGCATTGAGGAGTTCAATATTGATTCCAAGGTATCACGCACCTCCTCAGGCAGTACCTCCGCCAAAGAGGCAGACATTTCTGAGATTAGGTCTCTTTGGAGGCGAGTAAAGTGTGCCAGGTAATTCAGTGACCGAATGGCAAAGGTCACTGAAGTGTAGGTCCACTTCCCCAGTCTGTCCATAGCCCGAGACTCCCTGTTAGGGGGATGAACAGTGGAACTATCTTCTGCCAATTCCCTCTTGGTGACCGCCGGCACGACCATGGAATCGACTACCAGCTGTTTGGACCAATTGGGTTGGTCTTCAGGAGTGGACAAAATTTTATCTGGCCTCCGGGGGATGGGTTCTATGTTGTCCGGGGCCTTCCAGGCACGCTGCACAATAAGTCGAATGAACTCATCTGCAGGTGGGGTCACCCAGGAAGTAGATGGTTGAGCACGGAAAGCCTGCAAGAACACTGATTCCTCCGAAGGGTTGGAGGGCTTCCAGTCTCCCCTCTGCTTGAGGATCTCAAGAATGTCTCCAAATGAGACGTCTTCCAGGGGAGACCATGGGGACCCTTCTCCCTCATCACAATCGGTGTCTTCAGTGATGGATTCCTCAGAGGAATCAAGATGCTTCCTCTTGCAAAGTTTCTAACAGGGTGGCTCCCCAGTGGGATCTTCTGAGGAGGACTCCGGAGGAAGGGTTCCTTTCAAGGGCAGGTCTTGCGGCTCCCATGTTCAAGGTTCCAAAGTAGGAAGGTGGGACAGCTGCATGCTAGAGTAGGGTTCTGGTTCCAATGCCAATCATGTCAACTGCAAGCTTATTGAAGCAAGGACCCGCTCCATCACCTGGAAAGCAGGCCTGCCCGAGGAGGGATGGGAGCCCGGAACCAAGAAGGATGACCACGGAACCGGGGTCACACCCTGCCCAGAGGAGCCCGCCTCCAGGTGAGGCTCTCCGAGAGAGGACCAGCAGCTGCCGAGAGAGCCGTGGCTGTAAACATCACCACAGAATCAAATTGGCGCTAAACTAGGTGCCATGGTGCCGACAACCCAATAACAGCTCTGAGAGTGCACCAGTTCCAAAGAAGCCATGGCACTAAGAGTAATTGGTGCTGACAGGGAAGCCTCTGCTATCAGAGCTGAGACACTATGCACCGGGATGGCCATCGGTACCGAAGTCTCCGAAACCTGGGTGGATGTTGGAGGAGGATAGACAGAAGAATACGCCGTGAGAGCTTCCATTCAAAGAGGGAGGGAAGACCTGGTCTGGGTGGTTAATCCTCTGGTCCACAACCCTCACTACATCCTGTTACGAAAGACTCCTGGTGGATCTGAAGGATGCTGCCAATGGAGAGTCTGATCTCTCAAGAAAAGGATTAAATTGTTGTCCCAAAAAGGGGTCATAAGATGGAGAACACCTAGTTCTGGGAAGGTGCTTGACATTCAGAACTGAAGGTGTCATTACCAGTGGAACCATGTTAAGACATCGGCACAGTGTCACAAACAAAGTCAGCACCGTGGGGGGATGGTGCCGAAGCCAGTACAGTGGAAGGAGTCTGAGTCAGAATCAAGGGCGGCACCGAGGGAGAAGACAGGGACCCTAGTGCCGAAGCTGTCTGTGCCGATGGTGCAGGAGAAACCCGGTGTCAACTCAGTTCCGAGGAGGACGGGGATGTTGGGACCAAAAGACATTAAGGTGGTCAACACCCAAACAGTAAACACACCAGGCGTGACCTTCAGAATTGGGCATCTTACGCCCACACTTGTCACCAAGCTTGGCCTTATCCGCCATTATAAAACACACTAGTACTACCACACAACAAATATATCTAGCAACAAGAGATAGGACAGTGAAAGAAAGCACTTTTATTTTTGTACAGATAGCAGGAAATGAATACCAACAATGGTACTAAAAACACCAAAAAGGTAAGAGGAGGGCCTATTAAGGTAGGGAGGGAGGGAGTAGTACTAATGATGGTATAAAAGAACTACCAAGGTAGTGGGTAGTGTTTAGTCAGGAGAAGGTAGAGATGAGAAATAACTTTAGACGATAAAAACTGTCTAAGACTAAAGACTCGTAATAACCAAAAAAGAAGCTACACTTAGCTGAGAGAAGGCTTGGCACATCTGACGAGGAACACGGCAAATGAGATCTGAAGAGACTATGAGAGGGGCATTGTGGGTAAGTCTTAGCTGAGAATTTTTGGCTGGCGCGAGCCTGGTACCGGCCATGTCAGTTCCGAGGATGGAACCGAAGTCCTAACAGTAAGGAATGAATAAAGATTTACAACATCAGATTGTATGTTTTCCTGTGTCTTAAGTGATAATTTAGGAAGGGTGCTTAAAAAAGATAACATTGAAGTTTTAAAAGCAAAAACAATAAAATTAAGTTTAAAAAACAAACAATAATAATGATAATACAAGTACCATATATTAAATTTACCAAGTGTATGAAAAAAAAATGCCTCACCTACTAACAGACTAGCTGCACATACTCTGCTCAATTAAGAGACACAACACTTTAACTCATTACTCATACCATTAGAGTGACTAAGGTAACATTAAACAGCAACTTGCACCCTAAACTAATAAAGCATGACTGCATTTTTTAATGCGCAAGCACAGCCAGTGTTTCTACTTTTCCTGCAGCTGAATACTAACTTTAAAATGATGGCGAAATTTTTTTTCTCAGTATTTTGTCAGATGACTCAACAGCTTACAGGAATTTTTTTCTGCAACTGCTTAATGATATTTTAACTACAAAAATGTACCAAACAGAGGTGCAAACACTTTGGCAGCACTCAAAGGGGTATTAATTATTTCACTGTTGTTGCCAAACAATAGAAACATCCAGTTCAGCAATATTTAGCTTTTCCATTTAAAGAGGCATTTCAAATTGTGACTAAAATGTGTTTTCACTCATTTGCATTTTACATTGATGTGATACTCTCCTAAATATGTGTAGCGGCTAATCTGACTATTTTAATGATAGTGGATTTAAACTATAATTTGAAGAAGATAAAAGGAAAAATAAGGCAACACACACAAGTCACGAAGGTGGTGATTAAGTATAGTAAGTTGTTAATGGGAAAACAACAGAAATAAATGTAAGAGGGAATTTGAGATGTGAGATTATGTTTTGTGTTCAGATGATATGAAGAAAGTAGAAGAAGTGAAAACTACTGCAATGTACTCCGATCATTAAGCTATATGGGCTTCATAAGGGGATAATGAAAAATATTTTGGAAGGTGAAGGGATTAAAACAACTGACTGAAGAAACATCCAAAAGAAAGGGGATGAGAATGATTAGACATTTGTGGTCAATAAGGCTTTTCTATAAGACATGGTCTTACTGATGGGTAACGCACAAGGAAAAGTACAGAAAAGTATATTTAGAGGTATAGAGACAAATATTAGGAAGAAAGCAATATAATGAGTTAAATGTAAATTTGGGACAAACACAGTGAGACTTGTGACAGGATAGAAAAAAAAGATGTATGAAAGAACAGAAGGTTAAAATAAGTTATATATACATTTGTCTTTGAAAGGGAAGGAGAAGGAAGCATAGGGTATGAAACCAGCATGTTACATAGCCTCCTCGAACAGATTAAATCCCTGAAGCTTTCCAAAAACGAAATCATTCTAGAACCACCCTACAGACTAGACCTTGATTTCAAAGTGCTATATACTGACCCAAACAAAGGAAACCACAAACAGTCTGGCTACCACATTTACCCACGAACAACTAGCCATCGGAAAAATCATGGAATCAAACTGAATCATTATTGAAAGCAATAAACAGATCAGTAAGATGGTGGAACCTGGCCCAACATTCATTTTCAAAAAAGGTAAGAGTCTTAAGCTTTTCTTGAGACAAATGTAGATAAAATGGATCTATTAGAGACTGGAATTTTTTTATGCGGACCCCAAATCTGCAGCTTTTGAAAATATTGAGTGAAACAGATCATATTACTTGCGCTTGCACAGGGAAGAAATTTCAAAGCAAAAAGAGACATGACTGCAGTTCAGAAATGGTTGTTTACTACATAAAATGTTTGAAATGCCCATCCTTCTACATGGGTAAAATGAATAATAAGCTTAAGATAAGAATTTCCCAGAACTTATCTGACATTAATCACATCACTAGGAGAGCTCTTGCAAAATACAGCCTATATAATCTAGGATACAACTTCATGATTTAACTACCACAGATAAAATTTAACTTGATGGCAATAAAGATGCATTGCTGGAAAAAAAAGATAGTTTGAATGGCAAATTCCCTTAAATGCCTACATGAAACTGGGGCTCAAAGCAGGCTGTTCAATTTGCGATTATGTTTTGATCCCCAACAAGTTCTTCAGACAAAAGACTGTCAGAGCTAAGATCATCATGATTTCAACCAACTAAAACTAAAACTAAAGCTCATAAAAGCAGTATTTTGCCAACAGAAGACTTACTTGAAGATCACTGATTTGTTTGCAGAATTCATCATAATCCTGGTCAAAATCTGTCTTTCGCTGGTCAAGAAAGTTGTATTGTTTCTTCTTTATAGTGGTGACAATAGCCTGAAAGGAAGAAAAAACAGCATCACTAATAAAATCAAAACTGAAGGTTCATGTTGTACAGTTAAAGCAATATAATGCCATGGAAAACTATTTTCCTCATGACACTGAAAATAAGCTGCATAACTTAAGCTATGTAATTTACATGCTTTGGGCAAGTCGTTTATATAACAAATGAGTAGTAATTATTCACACAATAACGAAAGAGCTCCAAAAGTATATTTTACCTTTTGCACAGAGTTGCTTGAAAGAACTTGTGCCCTTCACCTGACGAACACTGTACACAATTATTAAATGAGAACTACTATATTTTATACACTGCAAATGTTTTTCTCCCTACTGTAACAGCAACCCACATTGCTGACTTACTTCTCTAGGCATCGCCTTGGGCTGTACAAGGGGCTCTGAAAACTCTAGGGAAAAGGTTGTTCAAGCATTCCAAAGGCTTAGCAGTATTTGCATTGCTTTTCGCAGTCACTCCAATAAAAATGTGCGCGCTTCTTTTTTCCTCTTTCTGGCAGGTAGCTGTGGAGTGGAAAAAAATCACACGTCCCCTTCTACCAAACACCTAATTTTTGTTATCAACTAAATTGTGGCCACAAACTCCAAGGGCAGCAGTTACTGACTTAAATAAAAGAAAGAAAACTGTCTATTTGAAAGGGAAACAAAAAATGAATGCTGGGACTTCAACATGTAGCTAAACATCTCAGCCTTTTAAGTTTAATAACAAAGTACGCAGGACCACCACAATCTAAAATGTGCTGTTTTAGTGCCATCTTCCTACATGTAAAACAACTAGATCCAAAAAACCCACTATCTACACTCTGTTTTCCCCATCTCCTGTCATCGCTGTACTTTATACGCAACTCCCTCTAGTAAGTTTTCAACATACTGACTAGTTAATAAAGATATGATTTTTGACCACATTCCAAGCATTGTGTTATGTTATAGATTTTAACATCTACTTCTTTACCCCCCCTAGCCTATACCAATTCCCCACCTACCCCACATATATCTTCCTTCTTTATTCCCTTGACTCTGTCCTCCCGACTCCAGCATATAAAAACACTTTTACTGCCTAACAGACAAAGAAAATCTTCCTAACAGAGAAAGATTCATCTTTTAAACTAATGAAATAAAACTTCCCTGGTGCAGTACATTAACCTAAGCTACTCAGAATTAACACAACTTTTACTATGAAACCCCAAACATCTTCAAAAAGGAACTGTAACCCCTAATTTTTCCTTGGAAATTCTGTCACTCTTACATACAACCTTACTTTGTACTGTCCTCTGGTGTATTACATTCAGTATAATATTCCAATAACCGAAATTGCTAATTGTAAACCATTTGAGAAACACATTTAAAATAAGCCTGCTAATATACATACATATACCATCACTGAGTCTTCCTTAATCACATCCAATTATTGATCAGAATAAAGTCACATCCAAACTATTTCACATACCTCCTAAATGGATAAGGAAACATTCTATTCACTTTTATCTGTTCTGAAACCATGTACAGACCAGGATAGTAATCTAAATCCAGCACTTTTCCTCCCTTTTACCTTATCTCTTTCACCCTTATGCATTTCAGTGTACCCATTAATCTTATAACACCAAGCCATCCCTCAGTTCTTATCCCACTTACCAACCCCAAAACAGAAAATGCCTCAGAGTGGCCTATTTAAAAAAAGCATATGCAAAGAAATAAATTAATTCAAATCCTGGACCCTTGATGATAATCCAAACATACTAGCAATAAGACATGGCTTAACAACAATATCTGTCCCTCTGCTTTCTTATACAATAACTATCAGGCTCAAAACCAGATGGAGGTACCATACCACTATTAAAAAGACATAAAGTTTCAACCATATAAATCAATCAAAATTCTTCCAATGATAAACACACCCCCAACTAGATTTCTTCCTCTGACAATTAGTAACCAAGTTAAACTATGGCTGGATGAGACATATATTACTCCCATTTTAACCACAGCTATCTAGGAAAATACCTCCAATAATATACTACAATTACAATTACATCAGACTTATGTGTTGGCATAGGACATACACTTCAAATTCAAAACTGAAGTGCCCCAGGAGAAGTAGAGCTACCCTAGGAGAAAGGAGAACATGTACCTCCAAGGAAAAATGAAATGTCTAAGGAAAAGGGCAAAGACTCTTTAGGCCAGGCAGATGATCCTAAAAGAAAAAAGGGAGCAGGAGGGAGGAATGAATAATGCAACAATGAAGAGAAGGACATCTACTGTAATGGTAAGATTTTACACGACTGTACAGTGTCCTTCCATATGACTGCTGCAGTATTCATAACCTATGGGAGAGTACAAAACCTACTGTAAGGAAGGGGAGGAGGAAGGCAAAGAGGAACCCTCCACAGACCCATGAAGAATAGCCTTGGCAAAACCTGCCCTGGCTGTGGAAATGACATACAACTTGTAATGTTTGGTAAATGTGTGGACCAAATGGCAGCTTCAGGGAAGGAACCCGTGTCCAAACCCTTGAAGAAAACCCCACAGGAGGCCACTGCATTGGTAGAATGGGCTCAAACAGAGACAGAAAGGAATAACAAAAAGAAATGGCTTTCAAACTCCAAGAGGACATGGTTTGCTTAGAAACTGCAAAACCCAAAGTCTTGGTAAGAAAATAAATGAATAGTTACTCAGATTTTCATATTGCCTTTTTCTTGTTCAATACTGAAAAGAACAGGAACTTCCCAAAGAAACTCGTGCACGAAAGGATGTAAATTCTTTTCTTTTATTCCACAATCCTATAGCAGTTAAGCGCTTTCAACTGGAACCCAGTCTTCTTCAGAACAGTCAACAAGCACCATAACTTCCTTTTTATACATAAACCAATACAATCATTTTAAAAATTGCGCCAAAACATTTAAAGGTATAGTGCACATTCAGCAGCAATGACCATAAAAAATCAATATTTATAATCTTCCTAGATATTTGAATAAACCCATATCTAGTGTATACAATAATTATACTGTCAAACTATTAAACTATATAAAATATTTATAAAACATTTGTATATTTAAAATTATTTTTAAACATGTATGTAAACTATATATAGTATATAAAAACTAAAAACTCTATTTCATATTCATACTACTATCAATATTGGAAGACTTGAGACTTTTTAATAAATCAATAAGTATATTACCAATACTATAATAACTCAATGACTTATACTAAGAGAGGATCAAGAAAGGTTTAATACTGATGGACTCGTTTAGTCCTGGGGGTCTAGTAGCGTCTAATAAAATCTGCCATCTGCTTTCCAGGCAGCCAGTTTCATCTTCCAGTTTCCCCCAAATGTTGAATAACTAATGGTATCTATGATAGCAAACTGAAAAGTGTGCTCTTTACCATATTCATGGATATGTTTAGACAATGCATTCTTCATGTCCTTCCTCTGAATACGGTAAAGGTGTTCATATATACGCTTTTTGAAAACTCTTTCAGTCTTGCCTATGTAATACATAGGACAAGTACAACATGTAACAATATATATCACCCTACTTGTGTTACAATTTCCAGTTCTAGTTCTAATACATGTAGAGTTGAAGTTTTAAGTCTAATGTATCTGGATTCATTAATAAACTTACACTGTTTACATCTACGCATTTTGTTGTACCTTTGTACATATCCTTTGTGGCATTATCATAATTGGCTTTCTCTAATAATCTTTTAAATTAATGCCTGTCTTATATACAAATTCAGGAGAATTTCCCACATTACGTTCCAAATTCGAACTAACAAGTATATTCCAATGTTGTCGTAATATGTCCTTAATAAAACATGTATGTGGAGTGTAAGTCAAAATACATGCTCGACTAGAATAACTGGATGGCAGCCCTTCATGTTTTCATTAACTATATATTTACCTAATAAAGGGGGGTACTTCTTACCCCATTCATTACCCACATATTCAATTGTATCCAGGAGCATGTGGTCCGGATATCCACGATTACTAAATAATGTCCTAATGGTATCAAGTTCCGTTCTCATCACAGCTTCTGTCGAAGACATCCTCGCTGCACGGATACACTGCCCTTACGATGTTTTTAAAATGTGTGGAGGATGGTTACTTGTAAAATGTAGGTAATCATTGGAAAAAGTTGGTTTGCGGAAAATTCTAGAAGTGAATGTATGTTGGTCAAGACCAACCAAGGCCTCCAAATACGCAATGTCCACAGTACTAGTTTGATGAGTAAATTTTAAAATGTAGAGGATAGATTGATGAAAGCCATAAATTCTGGAAATCCCTCTATAGAGCCCTTCCACAAAATAAAATGTCATCCAAAAATCTGGCATAGAATGAGATGTGAGTATAAAATGACTCTTAAATAACACTTCCTCTTCCCATTCCAGCATCACCATGTTGGCAAAGATGGGGCACACGACTTGCCATAGCAACACCTTTTGTTTGCTTGAAATATTCCCCTTGAAACACAATATAATTGTGATCTAACACCAGTCCCATCATGTCACACAACAACACAACCTTGTCCCAACTAACCCCTGCATGTTTCCTGAGGCTATTTGAGAAATGTTCGATTCCTAGTTCTCTGGGTATACTGGAGAAAAGATCGACCACATCAATGGTGACTAAGATGAGGTCTGGTCTCCAATATTCATGTTGTAATTTGCCCAAAAAACTCCACGAATCTTTCATGATGTGTGGGATATTTCCATAGCATATGCTTTGTTGGCATACCCAAACTTCACAAATCCTTGGAGCAACCACCCTTCAGACCCATCATCTCCGGCTCCCATTCCAAGACTTATAACATATGGAAATGGATTGATCATCAACTAAAACACATTTATGGAAATATCCCACACATCATGAAAGATTCGTGGAGTTTTTTGGGCAAATTACAACATGAATATTGGAGACCAGACCTCATCTTAGTCACCATTGATGTGGTCGATCTTTTCTCCAGTATACCCAGAGAACTAGGAATCGAACATTTCTCAAACAGCCTCAGGAAACATGCAGGGGTTAGTTGGGACAAGGTTGTGTTGTTGTGTGACATGATGGGACTGGTGTTAGATCACAATTATATTGTGTTTCAAGGGAATATTTCAAGCAAACAAAAGGTGTTGCTATGGGTGTCGTGCCCCCATCTTTGCCAACATGGTGATGCTGGAATGGGAAGAGGAAGTGTTATTTAAGAGTCATTTTATACTCACATCTCATTCTATGCCAGATTTTGGATGACATTTTTATTTTGTGGAAGGCCTCTATAGAGGAATTACAAGAATTTATGGCTTTCATCAATCTATCCTCTACATTTTAAAATTTACTCATCAAACTAGTACTGTGGACATTGCTTATTTGGACGCCTTGGTTGGTCTTGACCAACATACATTCACTTCTAGAATTTTCCGCAAACCAACTTTTTTCCAATGATTACCTACATTTTACAAGTAACCATCCTCCACACATTTTTAAAAACATCAGAAAGGGCAGTGTATCCGTGCAGCGAGGATGTCTTCGACGAAGCTGTGATGAGAACGGAACTTGATACCATTAGGACATTATTTAGTAATCGTGGATATCCGGACCACATGCTCCTGGATACAATTGAATATGTGGGTAATGAATGGGTAAGAAGTACCCCTTTATTAGGTAAATATATAGTTAATGAAAACATGAAGGGCTGCCATCCAGTTATTCTAGTCGAGCATGTATTTTGACTTACACTCCACATACGTGTTTTATTAAGGACATTTCAGTGTACCCATTAATCTTATAACACCAAGCCATCCCTCAGTTCTTATCCCACTTACCAACCCCAAAACAGAAAATGCCTCAAATTGGCCTATAAAAAAAGCATATGCAAAGAAATAAATTAATTCAAATCCTGGACCACATGATGATAATCCAAGACATACTAGCAATAAGACGCTGGCTTAACAACAATATCTGTCCCTCTGCTTTCTTATACAATAACTATCAGACTCAAAACCAGATGGAGGTGCCATACCACTATTAAAAAGACATAAAGTTTCAACCATAGCAAATCAATCAAAATTCTTCCAAAGATAAACACACCCCCAAATAGATTTCTTCCTCTGACAATTGGTAACCAAGTTAATCTAAGGCTGGATGACAGATATATTACTCCCATATTAACCACAGCTATCTATGAAAATACCTCAAAGTATATACTACAATAACTATTACATCAATGAACTTATGTGTTGGCATAGGACATACACTTCAAATTCAAAACTAAGAAGTGTGGAGAGTAGAGGCTACCCTAGGAGAAAGGAGAAACATATGTACCTCCAAGGAAAAATGAAATGTCTAAGGAAAGGGCAAAGACTCTCTAGGCCAGGCAGATGATCCTAAAGAAAAAAGGGAGCAGGAGGAGGAATGAATAATGCAACAATGAAGAGAAGGACATCTACTGTAATGGTAAAGATTTTACACGACTGTACAGTGTCAGCTTCCATATGACTACTGCAGTATTCATAACCTGTGGGAGAGTACAAAACCTACTGGCAAGGAAGGGGAGGAGGAAGGCAAGAGGAACCCTCCACAGACCCATGAAGAATAGCCTTGGCAAAACCTGCCCTGGCTGTGGAAATGACATACAACTTGTAATGTTTGGTAAAAGTGTGAACCAAATGGCAGCTTCAGGGGAGGAACCCGTGTCCAAACCCTTGAAGAAAACCCCACAGGAGGCCACTGCATTGGTAGAATGGGCTCAAACAGAGACAGAAAGGAATAACAAAAAGAAATGGCTTTCAAACTCCAAGAGGACATGGTTTGCTTAGAAACTGCAAAACCCAAAGTCTTGGTAAGAAAATAAATGAATAGTTACTCAGATTTTCATATTGCCTTTTTCTTGTTCAAATAATACCTCAGCTGTCTATGAAAATCCAAGATGTGTAGAACCTTCTCACTAGAAAATTGCTGAGAAGGAATAAAGGAAGGAAGGAAGGAAGGTGGACAGACTGATTAAGAGATAACTTATTGACCACTTTGGACATAAAAGAAGGATTGTTATGCAGAGAGGCCATGTCTCTATGAAAAAATTGAGAAAGGGGAGACCACCCTCAAGGCAGAAGTTCACTTGGTGGAAGTAAGGGCAACCAACAAACCAGTCTTCCAGGTGCAATGTTTTAAAGAAGCAGCAGCAGGGTCATAGGGAGCCTGGGTCAACATCTCAAAAACAAAATCATGGTCCCAAGAAGGAGAGATAGGCTTTCTTGATGGCCTGATGTGGAAGACACATTCCAGCAATTGTTTAACCTCAAAACAAGAGGCCAATGAAGGGTTCAAGGACAGACAAGCTGACAAAGGAGCTTTGATAGAAGAATATGCTAAGTCAGCATGGAGTAGTTCACACAAGTAAGACAGAACCAAAAAGACCCTCACAGAAAAGGGATCCTTGTGAAGCTTAAGACACCAAACAGAAAACCTCTTCCATTTGGACATACATGATTTTCTAGTACTGGGTTTCCTCGCCTCCTGCAGAATCTTAAGCACACCCTCAGAGAAATTGTGTCGAAAGGGGATATAATCCTATCATCTAAATTGTCAAGTGAACATTGGACAGATGAGAGTCAAGGGAAAAATTGTGTTAGAAGATGTACCCACTAAGGTAACTTGTGATGACTGCCCTGGGCCATATGTAAAAGGAGGTAGAACCAGTGTTTCTGCCAAAAAGGAGTTGTCTATATGATTTTCAGAGAGCCCTGTATGATCTTACACAAGACCCTGAAAAGGCATAAATCCCCTTCCATGAAAAAGACGTGCACCCTCCAAGCTAGTGGACTTGGGGTTCTGGAACAAAAGCATGAACAATGCCTGCTCAGAAGGGAGGCAAAGAGATCCACCTGAGGGATATTCTATCAATGAACTATGTCCAGAAGCACCTCTCTAAAGCATCTACTCATAAGCGTGTGCCCTGGAGATGCTCTGAGAGTCTGCCACGAGGTTTTATCCTAAAGAAATGTAAACTACTTGCACAGAAACCTGCATTTGGATAGCTACATTACAGGCCTGAACAGCTAATCTGCAAAGAAGATAAGACCTTGTGCCCTTATGCTTGTTGATGTACCACATGACTGTGATGTTGTCTGTATAGACCCTTAAAGGTCCTGGGGTCCAAAGAGAGTGGAAGGCAGGGAGAGCAAAGATAACGATTTGCATCTATTTGATTTTGGTGCGATCCAGTCACTGATGAAGGGGTCAGAGACCCAGGACCCTCATACTGCCCAAAGCAGCCACCCACCCCTCATCTGAAGCATCTGTTGAGGGCCCTTGAGATGACACCTGGACTGAGAGTCTTTACCATTGAAGCTCAAGTTTTAGACAATGAAGTAATGGAACTGGAAACTCCAGCAGCTGGCATTGCTGAAGCCACACTGACCACAGGTACCACTGAAACTTCCTCAAGTGAAGTTTGGCAAAAGGAAGCATGGGCATTGTCGAGGCCATGAACCTTATAGCGCCCAGAAATTCCCTGGCAGGCATGAGGGATAGAGGAAACAAGGACTGGAAGTAGGTTGTTAGAGAGACAGAACCTTGGGAGCAGGCAGAGATGCCAGCATTGGAACAGTTTGAATCCTGCATCCCATGAAGATATGATCCTGATAGGGAAAAGGACAGACTGCTGGAGATTGATGGTGGAAGCCAGACTGTGCAACAGGGGCCCGGTGAAGTGCAGGTCCTGCAAGAGCCTGGAAGGAAAGGGACCTTGAAGGAGCAGATCATCTAGATAAGGAAATACTTGTACTCCTTGAAGCATGCATAAAGATACGACTGGAGACAGGTGCTTGGTGAATACCTTTGGAGTTGTGGAAAAACCAAAGGGTAAAGCAGAAAACTGAAAATAACAGGAAGAAACAGAGAAACAAATATTTATTGAATGGAGGGTGAATGGGAATATGAAGAGAAGTGTCTTTCAGATCTAGGGAAACCAGGACGGCTTGAGGAAGTGGAAACAGTCTGGAGGGAAAACATCCTGAAGATGGGGACTTTGGGGAAAATATTCTAAAAATGATAGGATCTCGAACAGGTCTCCAGGATCCCTCCTTTCTGGGGACCAGAAACACCCTGGAATACAATCCTGTACCTCTTAGGGACTCTGGGATGGGTTGAAAAGTGACTTGATATAGTAAACCCTGCAAAGCCCTTGAAAAATGGGGAATTTGACCTGAAGGGGAATGAGGAATGCCCAAAAAGGGGAAAAAAGACTTCAAAACCATGAAGTAGACTTGGATGATTGAAATAATCCAAGAGTCTGAAGTAGTCTGTTGCCGAACAAGGAGTGACAGCTAAAGTCTGAGAGACAAGGAAACCTGGCTGAGGGGAAGGGAAGGTAGATTGTCGGATGGAATCAGATTTGTCCTGAAAGGAAGGTTTTTGAGGTCTAGACATCTGGGTTGATTTATAAGAACAAAACACATCTATGGACTCTCTTACCTTTGGTAGGCTGACGAGGCTGTCCACAAATAAAGGCAGTTTTAACAGGATAATTCCTCTAAAACTTAGGAATAGGAGAGATAAAAAATCTGTTTTAAGGTCCTTCACAACCTTGCCCTAGTCCTGTAAGGTCTTAAATAAATCTGCCACTGGACTACCAAGGATATTATCTAGGGAGCATCAAGAAGTTTAGCCAAATGTCCTCAGGCAAAGCTTGAAGACAAATCCAGGAGTATAGCCTCAAGACACAGTCTGAATTAACAGCTCTAGAGGAGGCATCAGCAACATTGTAACTACACTTAATGAAGTGATGAGCCACCCAAGATGTGGATCAGACCAAAGAAATATCAGTGAACTTCACCACAGTATCAAGCAGATCAGAAAGAACCCCTCCCAGCTGAGACAAAAGGGGCAAAATATACCTGGTCATGTGAGTTTAATAGTTAATGGCATGAAATGCCAATGTGGCAGAAGTGTAGACCTTCTTCCCCAGCCTCTCCATAGTTTGACTATCCTTGACCTAGAGAAAAAGTTTACAGGAAGGTAAAAGTTGAGAAGGCTTATCAGCAGAGACACAGACCATAGCCAGGTCAGAAGAAGGACACATAAAGAAACCTGAAAGCCTCAGGCACCTTATAAAAATGTTCAGCTCTCCTAGGAGCAGGAAGCTGGAAATCAGAAGCCAAACATGCAGCTGAAAAAGTATCCAACAGAGCCGCCAAAACAGTAAGACTGGCAGAAGGGATAGGGGAATCTATTTGCAACAAGTCATAATATGTTTTCTGGATGTCAGAAGCTTGGGAGCAGTCCCACTTGAAATGCTCCATCAGCGAACCACTGTATCTCCAAAGGAAAATTCTTCCAAAGGGGAGTCAGGACTTAAGGACGCCTCCACCTCATAGTCATAGTCCAATAGTGATGGCATTTGGGAGGAGCAGGCCAAGGAATCCTCATCAAAGTCTATTTCTTTGGCAGAGAAATCAGGTTCCCTAGATCTTTTAGGGGAAAAGGACCAAGGAGGGCCAGGAACCAAACCCCCCCCCGTGGTGGTCCTAAAGCCATCAAGGCATTAAACAAGCCCTGAGTTAAAGAAGCTGGTTCTATGCTGGCATCCGAAAGGGTCACAGCAGCAGAAACTAACGTCAGCACTGGGTGGTCTTCAGGGTTATCATCCACCTCAACAGAAATGTCCAGCAGAGGCTGGACAAGTACAGTATCAGACATATTCTGCCGTGGTACCCTGGGCCAACAAGTTGAGATATTGGTTTTCAAGATAAACAGAAAGAGAAGACAGACGGCTGCAAAGAGACTTTGGCACAAATGCCTAAAAAAGAGAACAATGAGTGTGGTTGTGAGAAGCATCTAAACAAAACAAACAGTTGTTGTGATGATCTTTATGGGGAATCTGCCTTGCAAACTGACCTTCCCCTTTCTTGGAGGACAAGAACTCTCAAAAGGCACTATAAAACAAAAGACAAGAAAAGAAAAGGACCCCCAGCAAGGTACTTATCTTCAAAGGGCTCAGTATAACGAGCACAGTGAAGGGCATTCAGAATGACATACAACTATGGCTTTTGGACTGGTGGCAAAGTTGTTCTGAATATGGTGTATCTCTACCTTAACTTTATACCCAATGCCAATGTGGGCAGCATACACCTGACGTACGAAGCTGATAAGAATTAAAGAATTTGGTATACTGGCTGGACATAGGGCTATCCTTGGCAGGAGATCCCACAGATTATGAATACTGCAACAGTGATGTGGAAGGACATCAAATACTTCCTTATTAAACAAAACAAAACAAAACAAAAAAGATTAAAATACCAGTAATGACCATGGATCTCACCAACAGTTAGGAATGTGTTAAAATACAGAAAATGTGAAATAATGGGAAACTACTAATAATCCATGCCACCTTAATTTACTGAAAAAAAGACATGAAAATTTGGAATTAAATAGAAACTTGTCTTACCTTAGAAGTGAATCAACTGTGAAACCTACAGATAAAATCCAATTCCTTGTGCAGTATAAATAAAACAGTGCAGCTCAAACAGTACAGAAACACGTTTAATGACACAAATCCACAACGATGCTTCTACAGGTTTAGCGCTTTCATCTGTTTTATATACAGACTTCCTCAGAACCAAAATATTCGATCACCAGCTTTCATTATAAAGACAATTTGGCGCCAAAATTCAAAAAGATTCCAATGCTGCCTTAAAGAGACATTCATCAATACCTCACTTACATAAACTAATACATAACTTGTATATTTACTGTTTGTCTTATACATTTAATTTATAAAAACCTATAATACATTGATTAGGCACTTTACATTTTACATAATTTTACCTTAGAAGTGGCTTTAACTTAGTGGCTTTACAACCAAAGGAGTTTTGAAATGTTAGAAAAATTGCTGCTAATCTACTACACTGAAACATTTCAAAACACTGACCAACACTCCATCTCAACCAAGGAGTATAAACCTTCCAGATCAAAATAACCTTAAAACAATTACCAGCAGTCAAAGCAGATTGGCTCACGTCTTCAATATTCCCCTTCCACCTCCTTCTACTTTAGGGAATTTACTGTCAAGTTCAAAAACTACTAGAAAAACTTGAACAGGAAGCAAAAGTTTATTTTTTAAATGTATCCTTTCTTGACCAGATTAGTCCCATTGAGGCTAGTGGCCTCTCTCAGGAGAGAACCAAGGTGGTATGTATACTACTAGAAATCTGGCCAGGACATTGATGAACTTCCCTACTCTCTTGCGTCACGGGATGCATTTTCATGTAGCACTTCTAGTTTCTGTTCCAAGCATGGAGGCAGCTTGGAGAAACCAGGAAGAGAGTGCTGGAGTGTTCGGAACATGTGGATAGTGAAAGGAATGTGAGATTAACAGAAGAAAGTATGTTTAATGACAAAGAGAAGTGTTTGGAAATGGGGGATAAAGGTGTAAATACAAAAGCAGGCATGCCTTTGTTGGAAGCTATATGTTTATGCAAGGAAGTTGAAAAAGTGTCTGAGCTTTCTCAGTGTGAGAATTATATAGAAGAGAAACTGCAAATGAACTTTGAAGAAGTGTTTCAACAGAATCTTTTCAGAGATGAAGAGACAGCAGAGATATGTGTTGTTACAACCCTCCAGTCAGGAGGAATGGTGAATGCTAGTGAACCTGAAAGTGGAAATTATGTTTCTTGGGATGACTTAATGGAAAAGTTACACAGAGAGGATGTTTCACGGGTCGAGAACAGAAAACGGTATGCTGAGATGGTGAAGTCGGGAGTGGAGAAAGAGGGTGAAGGAAAAAAAGCCATAAAAGAGTGGAAAGAAAGAAAAAAATGTTTAGACTGGGTACAAATTGAAGGAAAGAAAGGTGGTGGAATGGACATCTGTCCAAGGTATGGGATGAAATAATTATACCTTTAGGAGTAAAAGCTTATGATGTAGTGGCATATATTTATATTAAAAGAGGCGTTTTGTGACATTTCTGAGACTGAGTAAAAGCTATGGAGAATTTTCTCCAGGAGAGTGAAAAAGATGGACTATGTTCAGCTTGAAACTCTTACAAATTTAAAACTTTTCAAAGGAGACTAAGGAAAAAAATAACATCAATTCAGAACTGAGGGTGAAAAAATACTTTAAGAAAGTATCCATTATATTTATGTAAAGATGTGATAGATACTGTAAAAGTGTATGATAATAGGGTTTATAGACTGGTGCATGGGACTGCAATATTATTTTAAAAATTTTAAATTATAGCACTGTGCATATTCTAAGTGCTACACATGTTAAAGAATACAAGGGAATGCTGAAATGTTAGGAGTCAACCAAAGACATGTTTTTTTTTTCTGTGTGGAAGCTGATCATTTGATCACGTAATTGTAAAAAAAAGGAAATGTTTTTAGCATGGAAGAATAGGACATGATATAAGAAATTGTGAAATTGAGTGTTATAAGTGTAAGAAAGTGGGACATTTGAGGACACAATGTGAGGTAACAGAGGTAGAGCAAGAGATTGTAGAAACATTAACAGAACAAATTGAGAGAGTAAGGACATAGAAATAGAAGAAAAATACTAAAAAGTGTACAAAACAGAATGTAAAAGAAGCAAATGATTTGGATTATAAGACAATTTATAAAAAATCGTAATAAAGTTTCATTCTAATAAAGGAGATGGGAACAAATTGTGGTTGAGTGACAGTGAAGATATAAAAAGAAATTTGGTCAAACAAAAATTCTATTGGTAAGTGAGTTTGAGACAGAGAAAAAATAAAAATAGTAGAAGGACATAATAAAGGAAAAATAAAAAGGAAAGGTTAAATATAACTTTTAAAAGTTAACATTTTGTATAAGGTACATCCATTAAATATATATATATATATATATATATATATATATATATATATATTCTTGAATGGTGCAAGAGACAGGAAAGTGACATTATCAGATTAGAAGATACTAGGTTTTGAACAAAGGCAGAGAGACAAAAATTGGAAGTGTGAAGGGGAAAATGTAGTCTTTAACTTGGGGAGGAATAATTATTTTGTATAAGAAACGATAAAAGTTTCAGATTGTACTTTTATTACTGCGCATAAATTCAGAGCTACAATTCTTGATGTAAAATGGAGAAATCAAGGTATTTAGAATTATAGCAATTTATGCATTTGTAACAAAAAAAGGGTGAAGAGATGTTTAAGAATATAATTCAGTATGTACAAATAAATATGGATATAACTGTTGCCGGAGACTTTAATCGTAATACAAGGCAAAATAATAAAGCATATTGTGTTAAAAGTAATATTAGATATTATAAGATATAGAATTTAAGTATTTGGAAAGAGAGCTTGGACTTACATTAGAGGTGAACATAAAACAAACAAGATTATTTTTAGTTTCATGAGGGTTGAAGGTGTATTGAGACTGTTTTTCAGATCCACAGGGGCTATATGGATTACTTTGAAAGATAATTCTGACTATATAAAAACAGGAAGGAATAAAAAGATTAATAAGGTTAAATGGGGTAAAGAGGAGGCTGGATGTGTGGAAGAATTAATGAGAAGGACCATATAAGGAAATGAGGCTTTTTTATAAAAGATTAGTCTGAATGGTGGTTGTTGGACCATATAGAAATGAGGCTTTTTATAAGATTAGTCTGAATGGTGGTTGTTCTTTTAACAAAAACATAAAAAGAAGTATTATTTAAGCTGGGAAATATAAAAATAAGAAAGGAAAGAGTATATTATGACCAATTAAATAAAGATATTTGTGATAGCTTAGAAAAAAAAACAAATAAAGTTGTGTATTAAAGAACAGGAATTATATGATTTAAATATAAAAGAAAATATAGTAGTTATTATATAAACAAATATATTTTTGCAGGAAAGAAGGAGGAAATTGCACAATGTTTGGCTAAAGCATTACTACAAGAAAATTATAGCATCATGGAGACAAATGAAAGATAGGTCAGGTATATTACAGATTATGCAAGATAAGATAAAGGAAACAGTGGAAGATATGTTAAAAGAACATTTTAGAGGCAAGAATGTACAATGTATTAAGGAATGGAAATAGATAATTTTTCAGATGAAGATAATAAGGGGATTTGGAAAAGGATTAAAATGGAAGAATTGGAAAAATATTTATAAAAAGGTAAATTTAGAATCTGCTCTAGGTCAGAAAAAGAGTACAGTATAGAATATATAAAAGATGCCAGTAAATCAAATAACTTTATTTTTTAAAAATCTTAAATGAATAGTTAAGAAAGGGTTTTAATGTAAAGCTACACTGTGCAGTTGTGTAATTAAATTTATATGGAAAAAAGGAGACAAATGTGAAAAACAGAATTGGAGACCTACAGTCCTTAATAAAACCGACTATATGATTTTTGTAAGAAAATTTTGCAAAAAAAAAGAAAATGTAAGGATTAAGACCTAAGATTAAAATAAAAGTAAAATTATGACATAATTATGGCATAAAGGTAAAAGTACTAAAGATATACTGTTGAAGTGATTACCAGAGCGAATGGATGACATTTTATATGAAGAAGAGGTTTCAACAAAATTAATGGTGGGTGATTTAAGTAAAATCGATTTGAGTTCAATTCAAGCATAACACCCCTATGGAAAATATTAGAATACATATAAGAAATAAAGATGAAAGAAACTGTTTTACAATTTATGTTAAATATAATTAAAAGATACTTAATAAATGATTGGCTTAGTGCTGATAAGAATTAAAGAATTTGGTATACTGGCTGGACATAGGGCTATCCTTGGCAGGAGATCCCACAGATTATGAATACTGCAACAGTGATGTGGAAGGACATCAAATACTTCCTTATTAAACAAAACAAAACAAAAAAAATTAAAATACCAGTAATGACCATGGATCTCACCAACAGTTAGGAATGTGTTAAAATACAGAAAATGTGAAATAATGGGAAACTACTAATAATCCATGCCACCTTAATTTACTGAAAAAAAGACATGAAAATTTTGAATTAAATAGAAACTTGTCTTACCTTAGAAGTGAATCAACTGTGAAACCTACAGATAAAATCCAATTCCTTGTGCAGTATAAATAAAACGGTGCAGCTCAAACAGTACAGAAACACGTTTAATGACACAAATCCACAAGGATGCTTCTACAGGTTTAGCGCTTTCATCTGTTTTATATACAGACTTCCTCAGAACCAAAATATTCGATCGCCAGCTTTCATTATAAAGACAATTTGGCGCCAAAATTCAAAAAGATTCCAATGCTGCCTTAAAGAGACATTCATCGATACCTCACTTACATAAACTAATACATAACTTGTATATTTACTGTTTGTCTTATACATTTAATTTATAAAAACCTATAATACATTGATTAGGCACTTTACATTTTACATAATTTTACCTTAGAAGTGGCTTTAACGTAGTGGCTTTACAACCAAAGGAGTTTTGAAATGTTAGAAAAATTGCTGCTAATCTACTACACTGAAACATTTCAAAACACTGACCAACACTCCATCTCAACCAAGGAGTATAAACCTTCCGGATCAAAATAACCTTAAAACAATTACCAGCAGTCAAAGCAGATTGGCTCACGTCTTCAATATTCCCCTTCCACCTCCTTCTACTTTAGGGAATTTACTGTCAAGTTCAAAAACTACTAGAAAAACTTGAACAGGAAGCAAAAGTTTATTTTTTAAATGTATCCTTTCTTGACCAGATTAGTCCCATTTGGCTAGTGGCCTCTCCTCAGGAGAGAACCAAGGTGGTATGTATACTACTAGGGGAAATCTGGCCAGGACATTGATGAACTTCCCTACTCTCTTGCGTACGAGGATGCATTTTTCATGTAGCACTTCTAGTTTCTGTTCTAAGCATGGAGGCAGCTTGGAGAAACCAGGAAGAGAGTGCTGGAGTGTTCGGAACATGTTGATAGTGAAAGGAATGTGAGATTAACAGAAGAAAGTATGTTTAATGACAAAGAGAAGTGTTTGGAAATGGGGGATAAAGGTGTAAATACAAAAGCAGGCATGCCTTTGTTGGAAGCTATATGTTTATGCAAGGAAGTTGAAAAAGTGTCTGAGCTTTCTCAGTGTGAGAATTATATAGAAGAGAAACTGCAAATGAACTTTGAAGAAGTGTTTCAACAGAATCTTTTCAGAGATGAAGAGACAACAGAGATATGTGTTGTTACAACCCTCCAGTCAGGAGGACTGGTGAATGCTAGTGAACCTGAAAGTGGAAATGATGTTTCTTGGGATGACTTAATGGAAAAGTTACACAGAGAGGATGTTTCACGAGTCGAGAACAGAAAACGGTATGCTGAAATGGTGAAGTCGGGAGTGGAGAAAGAGGGTGAAGGAAAAAAAGCCATAAAGTAGAAAGAAAGAAAAAAATGTTTAAGGTACAAATTGAAAGGAAAGAAGGTGGTGGAATGGACATCTGTCAAGGTATGGGATGAAATAATTATACCTTTAGGAGTAAAAGCATATGATGTAATGGCATATATTTATATTAATAGAGACGTTTTGTGACATTTCTGAGACTGGTAAAGCTATGGAGAATTTTCTAGGAGAGTGAAAAAGATAGACTATGTTCCTTGAAACTCTTACAAATTTAAAGCTTTTCAAAGAGAGACTAAGGAAAAAAAATAACATCCAATTCAGAACTGAGGGTGAAAAAATACTTTTAAGAAAGTATCCATTATGTTTATGTAAAGATGTGATAGATACTGTAAAAGTGTATGATAATAGAGGTTTATAGACTGGTGCATGGGACTGCAATGTTATTTTAAAAATTTTAAATTATAGCACTGTGCATATTCTAAGTGCTACACATGTTAAAGAATACAAGGGAATGCTGAAATATTGGAGTCAACCAAAGACATGTTTTTTCTGTGTGGGAAAGCTGATGATTTGATACGTAATTGTAAAAAAAGGAAATGTTTTAGGTGTGGAAGGATAGGACATGATATAAGAAATTGTGAAATCAAGAGTTATAAATGTAAGAAAGTGGGACACTTGGGGATACAATGTGAATATAAGTAACTGAGGTAGAGCAACAGATTGCAGAAACATTAACAGAACAGAATCAAGAGAGTAAGGACATAGAAATAGAAGAAAAATACTAAAAAGTGTACAAACAGAATGTAAAGAAGCAAATGATTTGGATTATAAAGACAATTTATAAAAAAATCGTAATAAAAGTTTCATTCCTAATAAAGGAGATGGGAACAAATTGTGGTTGAGTGACAGTGAAGATATAAAAAAGAAATTTAGTCAAACAAAAAAGAAATTCTATTGGTAAGTGAGTTTGAGACAGAAAAATAAAAATAGTAGAAGGACATAATAAAGGAAAAATAAAAGGAAAGGTTAAATATAACTTTTAAAAAGTTAACATTTTGTATAAGGTACATGCATTAAATAAATATATATTCTTGAATGGTGCAAGAGACAGGAAAGTGACATTATCAGATTAGAAGATACCAGGTTTTGAACAAATAAAGAGAGACAAAAATTGGAAGTGTGAAGGGGGAAAATGTAGTCTTTAACTTGGGGAGGAATAATTATTTTGTATAAGAAGACGATAAAAGTTTCAGATTGTACTTTTATTACTGTAGGTCGAGCTACAATTCTTGATGTAAAATGGAGAAATCAGGTATTTAGAATTATAGCAATTTATGCATTTGTAACAAAAAAGGGTGAGAAGAGATGTTTAAAGATATAATTCAGTATGTACAAATAAATATGGATATAACTGTTGCAGGAGACTTTAATCGTAATACAAGGCAAAATAATAAAAAGCATATTGTGTTAAAGTAATATTAGATATTATAAGATATGGGAATTTAAGTATTTGGAAAGAAAGCTTGGACTTACATTAGAGGTGAACATAAAACAGAGCTAGATTATTTTTTAGTTTCCGCAGGGTTGAAGGTGTATTAGAGACTGTTTTTTCAGATCACAGGGCTATATGGATTACTTTGAAAGATAATTCTGACTATATAAAAACAGGAAAGGGAATAAAAAGATTAATAAGGTTAAATGGGGTAAAGAGGGAAGCTGGATGTAGTAAATTAATGGAAGGACCATATAGAAATGAGGCTTTTTTATAAAGATTAGTCTGAATGGTGGTTGTTGGACCATATAGAAATGAGGCTTTTTTATAAAGATTAGTCTGAATGGTGGTTGTTTTTTTAACAAAAACATAAAAAAGTATTATTTAAGCTGGGAAAATATAAAAAGAAGAAATGAAAGAGTACATTATGATCAATTAAGTAAGGATATTAGTGATAGCTTAGAAAAAAATACAAATAAAGTTATTGTATTAAAGAACAGGAATTATATGATTTAAATATAAAGAAAATATAGCAGTTATTATATAAACAAATATATTTTTTGCAGGAAAGAAGGAGGAAATTGCACAATGTTTGGCTAAACGTACTAAAGAAAATTATAGCATCATGAGACAAATGAAAGATAGGTCAGGTATATTACAGATTATGCAAGATAAGATAAAGGAAACAGTGGAAGATATGTTAAAGAACATTTTAGAGGAAAGAATGTACAATGTATTAAGGAATGGAAAGTAGATATTTTTTTTCAGATGAAGATAATAAGGATTTGGAAAAAGGATTAAAATGGAAGAATTGGAAAATATTTTATAAAAGGTAAATTTAGAATCTGCTCTAGGTCCAGAAAGAGTACAGTATAGAATATATAAAAAGATGCCAGTAAATCAAATAAGCTATTTTTAAAAAATATTAAATGAATAGTTAAGAAAGGGTTTTTAATGTAAAGAGCTGTGCAGTTGTGTAATTAAATTTATATGGAAAAAAGGAGACAAATGTGAAAAACAGAATTGGAGACCTACAGTCCTTAATAAAACCGACTATATGATTTTTATGAAAATTTTGCAAAAAGAAAGTAAGTTAAGTAAGATTACAAATAAAAGTAATTATGGCATAAAAGGTAAAAGTATAAGATATACTGTTAGTGATTACAGAGCTAGTGGATGACATTTTATATAAGAAGGTTTCAACAAAATTAATGGTGGGTGATTTAAGTAAATCATTTGATTCAATTCAGCATAACACCCTATGGAAAATATTCGATACATATAAGAAATAAGATAAAAACTGTTTTACAGCTTATATGTTAAATATAATTAAGATACTAATAAATGATTGGCTTAGTAAAGAAATTTTGCTTGAAAATAGTGTAAGGTAAGGATGTCCTTCGAGTAGTATTATTTTGTATTAATAAAGAATGTAATCTCCACTCATGTTAATATTGAGATGAGAGATATGGAATATATAACCAACAAAGGTATACATATTCCAATTGTGCTATCATACACAGATGATGTTATTCTTATTACAAGAAATCAGAAAGCTTGGGTTAATGTGATACATTATTTACAGGAATTTATGCAAGAAATAGGTTTTCTATAAATAAAGATAAAAGTGTAAGTTTAGGTTAAAATATATGTATGTTTTGGAGGACCTTTAGATTATCTTTTAAGAAAAAAAATACATAATTAATTTGATTTTACTTGCTAGAATTGCTTTCTTAGCAAGTGTATTTAGTATCTCACTGACTCCTGAAAAATTACTTTACAGTATTGTATTTACATTTACTCTGGGATCAAGATTAAATCCAATAAAAAAGAGGAATTGTATATATATAAAAAGAAGATGGTGGTTTGGGGTTGATACATCCTATACTTTACGTAGCCTCTTGACATTTGTATAAAGTATTAAAAAGTCTGAAGGAGAATGATAATTTATTGGTGAGAATTTTAAAAACTAAATATAGTACTGAATGGAGGAATATTTTGAGTTCTAAGAGAAGGAGATTATATGATAATGAGTAAATGAATAATTATCAAGGCAAAATTTTGCTTTGGAAAATAAAAATTAATAAAATTTAAAAAGTTAGGAAGTTATGGTATCCTAATATTGGGGATATGTTTTTTTACATTCATCCTTGGAAAGATGTGTGCAAAGAAAAAAGGCTGCAAATAAGGCAAGAATGCAAATATATAAGAGTATGGGGGGATGTAAAAATTATTTATGGAGATCAATGATACAGAAACTACCAGTAAAAGCAAATATGCCTTATAAAAGTAAAAACAACAGAAATTGTATATACTGTAATCAATCTGAAATCAGCGAACATGTTTTCTTGAGTTGTAAAACAGTTAAATCAGTTTGAAAAAAGTGATAGGTCTGAAATATTTAGAAAATTATATGGATATAAATAGTATATAATATGCATGATTGAGTATGGATTTTATGGGGACAAGTTGAAAAGTTATCATAATAAAATTGATAAAAAGATATTTTCTATAATTTGGAAATATGGAACCAAAGACTGAAGTAAATTATGTTTAGCAAAAAGCGGAATCTAGCAAAGATGCTAAAAAAATAAGATTTTGGTTGTGGAAAATGGAGTGGGGGGGTCTAATAATGAAAAATGAAGTAGTAGTTTTATAGTAAAAGAAAATATACTAGATCAAGTATGTGTTTATAAAAACTATTAAACTTTTTGATCAATATATATATATTTGTAAATGGGATACATTGTATATATTGTAAATAAGAAAAGCTATATTGTAAATAAGAAAAGCTGTATAAAATGGAAATAAGTAGTGTAAAATAAATGACCTCTACTCTTTTTGATAGGTGCTGTGGGATCTTTTAGATCCACCTGAGCAACCATCAACTTAAGCAGATGGGACCTCAGATTAATGCCTCATCCGAAGGGTATGTAAAGCAGCACAACCCCTTGTAAAACCCCTTGAACATAAGTTTAACCCCTCTCTCACCTCATCAACTGTCCCATAAGCAATCTAAGCACTCCTTAAGCTTGACAATAATAGCCTTTCTCAGAAGAACATAGTATTTTAGGTCTATATCAATACCATGTCCATTAACAAAAATTGTTGGACAACTGCTATACAAGCCTCTTCTTGAACACCTCAAAAAGTATGATCTACCAACTGATACACAGCTTCGATTCAAACCTGGACATAACACTAACAAATACATATATAGTAACAGACAATATACATGAACCCATGGGTCTATATTAGAACATCAAAGTTTCAGAACTTTGAATGTTCTAATATCGACCCCATATAAGCGAAAGCTGAAAATAGCAAAGTTTCAGAAAACCGAATTCTTTCCTAGGGAAAGAATTTGGTTGTCCGTTCCTGTTGCTTCGCTATTTTCAGCTCTGCGGTGGAAAGTTACGGGTTGGGTTCAGGTAAGTGTGCGATTGTGTGGACGTGAGGGTTAGGGCGGGTTAGGTTAGGGTTAGGACGCGGGTCAGGTAAGTGTGCGAATGTGTGGACGTGACGGTTAGGGTGGGGTAGGTGAGTTAGGGTTAGGGTGCGGGTGAGGTGTGTGTGCGATAGTGACAGATCTTAGGGGTAGGGTTAAGGTAAGTGGGTACATAGTGGTGTATGTACAGTTTAGTGTAGGTTTAGATGTAAGATTTTAGGTGTATGTGTGTGTATTGCTGTTTGTTTGGTGTGTTTGTGTTGTGGGTATGTGTTTTGCAACAGCAATTTTTTCCTTAGCAAAAAATTCGCTGTTCTGAATTTTCGATGTTTAACAGTTTTCGGTTACTAGGGGTCGATATTAGAACATTCGAAGTTCTTAAACTCTGATGTTCTAATATAAACCTGAACCCATGAAGAATAAAATGGCAGCCTCTTAAAAATACAATATGTTTGGTTTTAGTTGAAACATCTTCCTGTGGTTCAAAAGCTACCTAACTAAAAGGGCCTGCATGTGAATTCTGGCAATTCTATATCAAAGAAAGAAACCTTTAACTCTAGAGTCCCAGGTATCTGTTCAGGGTTGAATTTTTCCCTGCTCTTCATAAATGATACCACCTTTACAATTCAATTTAATAACACTCTATGATTTGATGATATCATCTGCTACAAATTTGGAACCAACCCTTCCTCTAACCAAAGCTTGTAAGCTGACTTCCTGCAACTATGTAAATTGCTCATAAACAGCCTCCTGTAATTAAACACTGCAACAATGTTATCTGGAACACAGCAAAAAAAAAAATATATATATATATATAACTCCCTACCAATATTTACACCAGATAAATAAAAAATAATACAATTTTATGTATCAATACTTAGAACTCTTTCTGGACCATTACTTGCATTTAAAGATCAATCAGTAAGATAATTATTAGATAACTGTCACTGTTGAAGTAGCACCCTGACCCCATGTGCAAAAATGAGAAAAAGGAGTTTTGGATGGATTTACTAACAACTCCTTGGACCAACCAGTCGAAATCTTAATAAGGGGCTCAAAAATATTAGACATGCGTCTCACAAATATAGTCCCCCTATGTTCAGAGCCCAGAGTTACCAACTCACTGATCAAACCTGACCATTGTGCTATAACATTTACTCTAGATGTGATACATACATCAGCTGGAAATTTCTCTATCTTCAGAGACAACTTGACGGCAGATCTAGTCCAGCTAGCAGACAAATGATGAAATTCAGATACCCTCCTCACCTACATGATCGTATTCCACATGGTGCAATTTTTGTGGATAAATTTATCACTCACCTTCACACTAGCACTGAAGCTTTTGTCCCCATAAGCCAAATAAAATAATAAATTTAAGAACTAACCCATTTGAAGACACCCCAATATCAAAAATTATAAAATAAGAGAAAGAAACTCCTAGCCTGTAAAAAGTAAACCTAACACTCCACCAGTTAAAAAAAAGCTCATAGTAATCACAAAGAACTTAGAAACAACATTAAATCCTCTAAGAGCAAGAATGAATTGTGAACTGCCACCCATGCTAAGGATAACCAGAAAGCCTTCTTCAGCTCTCTGGGACCAAAGAAATAATGATCAGCAACACTAAATGTTAATACAAAGTAACATCACATACTCAACCCCTGGGGACATTGCCAACATATTACTGGACAAATGCATCTCAAACTTTAAGCCAGTCTCCTCCAAATTACTTAAGGCATATTAGCATGTCTACATGACCCCAAGTCACCACCAAGCAGTTCCTAAGTGCTCTCTCCAAGGCTAAAAACACTAGGTCTTTGGGCCATGACAATATGGCAAGCTGTCTTCTTGTCAGCACAAGATACTGCCCTGTTGAGTCCTTATATCTACTCACTCTCAGCCTCTCCACTGGATTTGTGTCAATGTATGGAGAACTGCAGTAGTCATGTCACTCCACAATATGGAGGCCACAACTGACCCAGACAACTACAGATCTATCAACCTCACCAGCCTTACCTGTATGACAAGCACATCATTAAGGACCTCAAACAAGGACATGGACAGTTTTCGTATCCTGGACTCAGGTTTGTCAAAAACAGATCTTGTCTCTTAAACCTTGTGGACTTTTTTGAACAAGTCACTAAGGCACTAAAATGGTTCATATAACATACCTTGACTTGACCAAACCCTTATACCATTTCATGCTCGGGTATCATTGATAAACTATCCAATTAAATGTAAATGTCTATGTTACCTGCTGGATAGCAAACTGGCCCACTGATAGAACCCAGTCTGTTAGTATTGCAGGTACACTCTTATGTAAAAGAGTAGTTACCAGCAGTATCCTTCAAAGATCGGTCCTGGGACCACTCCTCTTTGGTATCTACCTTTCTGATTTTGAAGCATACACAAAGGCCTTTGGCTGGTGTAGTTTACTGATGACTTCAAACTCGCTGATATCATAAATACCTCATATGTATTCTCAGGGAGAGTCTAACGTATGCTAATAAATGGTACTTGGACCACAGCTTCAAACTAAATGTGAAAAAATGCAACATTCTGCCCTTTGAAAAACCTTGACACTCCTGGTCCTAACACATAACAGACACCAATCTAAAACTTAACTCTTGTCATCAGGGACTTGCACAGCTTCATTGATAAAGAACTAACCCTTGATCATTATGGGACCACTACTTTTAGGAAATATTTTTATACAGCCAGACTAATAAGAGGGATGTATCTTCTAGATCCATGGATGACACTGCCCTCCTCTCACCCTTATCAGACCAATAGTATAATATAATACCCCCTTTGGCATGTATTTGGCTACACATATAACTTAGCTTGAGGGACCACAGCATTTTCTTACCAAAAAAAAAAAAAAAATCAAAGGAATGCCCTCCTTGACTTACCCTGACTGCCTTAAGGAGCTCTCACTCTTTTCCATTTCCTACAGACTATTGAGAGGAGATCTCTGCCTTGACAACAGAATCACAAAAGACCCAGTCCTATGTAAACCTTCTAAAGATCTAAAAAAACGAGTACCATCCTAAATACCTGCTCAAAAAACCTAAACTACCAGATTTCTAAGATGGTTGCACAATAATCAAGAGTGCAATTTCATCTCTACTGGTGTGAAAAAAGCAATTGAAAAATAATGATCACTGATGGATGCTAGCCAAGAAGAAGTTTAGAGAACCTGGAAGTAAATTAACTTGAAAAGGTGAAGAAGAAACACTGTCTGGGAACAATCTTGCAGCTGTTTAACAAAATGCAGTTCAAGTTTCAGCTTTGGTACAAGAGACGGCTTCCAGTAATTTAGAGGAAAAATAAATCAAATGTACTCAGAGGGCATTAACAAAATGAAACATTAAAGGAGTATATTAATTCAAATTATAAAAAGCTGGAAAAAATAGAAGCTTTAACTAGCCATTCAGATGAACTGATAAAACTGCAAAAATCAGGTGGTGAAATGAAGAAAAGGCTGTCAGAGTTCAAGACTTCTCAAGAACAGCTGTTTCAAAAATTGGTAACATTAGAAGATAGAGTGTGCAGAAAAAAACTTTAGATTTTCCTATTGTACCAGAGAAACTGGAAGGAAAAGACTGTATTAGTTTTATGAAAGCACAAATAAGCAATTGGACTAATACTCCACAGAAGGATTTGTTAACTGAAAGAGCACATTGAGTGTATGCTCCAAACCCAGCCATGAGAAAGAAAGCAGCAAGACCTGTACTAGTAAAGACACAATAATATCAGCAGAAAGAGCAGATGCTGACAAAACTGTGGCAGAAGGTAAAAGTATTAACATTTGGAGACAACACAGTGTTTCTAGAAAATGATTATTCACTGTACACCAGGCAGAAGAGCAACAAATTTATCCCAGATATCAGGGAATATTGAAAGGCAAATGTGACAATGTTTTCAAGGTGCTATGTTTAGCTATCTTCAGAATATTTTTCCTGGACAATCGCAGACATTTTTTGATGCAGAACAGACTAAGGAGTTAATAAAAAGTTTCTCCAAAACAAAGTGAGCAAGCAAAAAAGGGGGAGTATGCAACTCATTTTTTCTGAAAATAAGGCTCAATGACAGACGTTGACAGTAAAACCTTGTCCAGTGTTCTAAAAAGAAAATGCTTGAGAGAGAGAAAAAGCACAGGAGTTGACTAGAAGAATCAGGAGTACCCTGGACTTGAACTTGAGTCTGGTGTTGGGAGACAGAAATGAAAATTAGTAAATAAATGGGAGACTATAAAGCATCAGTCACATTTATGAAATATTGCTTTGCAAGAAAAAGTGGTAGAGAAAGACTGTACATTTGTTGGCTTTGTTAAACTTCTGGGTGGACTGTAAAGCATATACCCTACTTTATGTCATTCATGTTTAGAAGGATACTATAAGGGGAAAAGTAATTAAGTAAAACAATTTTTGTTATTAGTATTTGTATAAAACATTTCATGACATAAACTGCATGTTATATATAGTAAGGTGGTTTTACGAGTGTGTTGCTCAGGGTATTTTAAGTGAATGGAGTCTTCTCACTGCCTGTTGTATATATTAAAGATATTAAAGTATGTAACTTTTTTAATTGTATGAAATACCAGCTTTCCAGTATAACAAGAGAAGAAACGCTGGACACAAGCAAGTTTAATATTAATAAGCTGTCATACTGGTCTGTTGGGTGGGGTGGGGTACAAAAGTTAAATTATTATATTATATTATAGCATATGTAGAATTAAGATGTTTTCTCTTATTTTTGCAAGGATGAATGTCTAAATTAATGCCCTTGGCTTAAGCTACAAACAAATGCACTTTTGTAAACAAGGAGACTTGAAAAATAAGACAAAATAATAAAATCCATGAAAAATGCCATGCTTCCTGCATCTGCAAAGATATTAGCTTATTTTTCCCATTAGTAAATGTTCAGTGGGAATCAAGAAGTCTGCAGCTAAGGAAAGTGTACATTCTGTTCTGAGTGAAATTTACAAAGGCTCACTGTTGACTACATATGTTTTGGGAGTGTAATGAGCTGGCAGATTTGAAAATTTCCCTACAGAGTACTCTGTCACAAACATTTGCTGAGCAAATTATTGTAACTAAGGATATTATTTTTTGAGCTAGAAAACAGGACCCTTTCTTATTTGCAATGGTGATGGACAAGTTGACAGATGAGATCAGACAGGAGTCCCCGTGGACTATGATGTTTGCAGATGACATTGTGATCTGTAGTGAGAGTAGGGAACAGGTGGAGGAGACCCTGGAGAGGTGGAGATATGCTCTAGAGAGAAGAGGAATGAAGGTCAGCAGGACTAAGACAGAATATATGTGTGTAAATGAGAGGGAGGATAGAGGAATGGTGAGGATGCAGGGAGTAGAGGTGGCGAAGGTGAATGAGTTTAAGTACTTGGGATCGACAGTTCAGAGTAATGGTGAGTGTGGAAGAGAGGTAAAGAAGAGAGTATAGGCAAGATGGAGTGGGTGGAGAAGAGTGTCAGGAGTGATTTGTGACAGACGAGTACCAGTAAGAGTGAAAGGGAAGGTCTACAAGAGGGTAGTGAGACCAGCTATGTTATATGGGTTGGAGACAGTGGCATTGACAAAAAGGCAGAAGTCAGAGCTTGACGTGGCAGAGTTGAAGATGTTAAGATTTGCACTGGGTGTGATGAGGCTGGACAGGATTAGGAATAAGTATATTAGAGGGTCAGCCCAGGTTGGAAGGTTTGGAGACAAAGCCAGAGAGAGAGGCAAGATTACGTTGGTCTGGACATGTGCTGAGGAGGGATGCAGAATATATTGGGAAAGATGCTAAGGATGAAGCTGCCAGGTAACAGGAAAAGAGGAATGCCTAAGTTAAGGTTTATGGATGTGGTGAGAGAGGACATGCAGGTGGTTGGTGTGACAGAGCAAGATGCAGAGGACAGGAAGAAATGGAAACAGTTGATCTGCTGTGGCGACCCCTAATGGGAGCAGCTGAAAGAAGAAGAGCTAGAACACAGGACCTGAATTGCCTAGACATTGTTAGACCTTATTAAGCTAAAAGGCAAAAAACATGCAGAGAAATCCAAAAGCACAGCTACAAGTAGGAAAGTGCTTTCACAACTCAAATAAATAGCTTTGGCAGTTGCTTTGTTTCACTTGTATTTAAGCAGTGTGTTTCTGCTATATTTTATGGTCTGATAAAGCATCCTTTGAGACATGAAAGCACTTACTTAATTGAACAATTAAAGTTTTATTTGGTTTTTAAGCCATGCTTTTGGATTTTTCTGTATACCTGCACCTGGTGATTTTTTGCTGCTCTTATTAAGTTTAAGTCTGTTAGCTGCCAAAAAAGCAATTACTAGAAAATGGAATTCAAAATCTAAACCAACTTTATTTGAAGTACTGAATATTATAAAAGAAAGAAAGAACTGGAAGGGGGAGCTTTAGAAAATGGAAGGAGCAAATTAAATAGAAATAAATGCAAACTGAAGGAACAATACACACACAGAATATTCAAGAGGAGGAGGGGTGAGGTTTAAGGGAAGGCAGGAATTCAGCAATTTTGTAATGCTGGACTGACGATAGTTACAAAGAAAGAGGGGATATGTGATACATGATGCTTGTAAATGGAAAATTGTTGATGTGGTTTGTTTTCTTTTTTCTGTTAATATAAACTTGCCTATGTCTTAAATGATAATTTGTAAATGTGTTTAAGGAAAAAAAAATAAATAAACTGAAACCTCAAATTTTGGCAATAGTTGGAGCTATAACTGAAGCTTAATCTCTTACGTTTCACAAATAGACATTCAGTATTGTCGCTCGCCCTATGTTATGATTCAAGATGAACATGCGGGATAGTTTGTTTATATGCTTTATTACATAGAAACACATCAGGATGGATAGCAGCAACATAAAATATAAACAGACTGATTAAATGACAGACCATTACATACATGCATGCTTACATCTCAACAGCTCTTTACAAAATGGCAGTCTGGTTCACATGTGCTCAGTATTTATACACATATGCAAGCCCATGGAAAACTTCTTAAAAGGTATACATAAAACAGTGTAAGAAGCTTCTCTGTGTGGAAGATTTTCAATCCATATATATCTAGTTATTCACTGTATGTTAATCAGATCAGATAATGGTAGCAGAAGTAGTGAACTTAAACTCATCCTAAGTCACAAAATAATAAAAAATATATAATTTGAAATATTATACAGAATTATTAAGTACAGAAAAGTAATCCAAGCAGAGTAGACAGTCTTTTTCCAGTTGAAAATCCTTTAAGTACACAGACAAGCAATCCAAGCAAAACAAAAATAACAGAATAATAGTTTCCTCACAAGCTTTCTAACTATATTTATACTTTTTATCAGGCAAGGGAATGGTTTATTGTGTTGTAAAACACAGTACAGTGTATTGGTCTACTTTCGAATTTTCCCAGTTAGGGGTCGCCACAGCTGAACTCCGGTCCACTAATGATTGGCAGTGGATTTTTATGGTGCCGAGTTGCCAGCCCGACACCCAACCTTCAAAGAAGGCACACCCATTCATGCACACACCTAACTGCATATCTTTAAACATCACTCGACTGTGGGAAGGACATGCAGACTCCACACAGAAGGTGCTCCAGCCGAGAATCGAACCGGAGAACCTCTTGCTGTGAGGCAACAACGCTAACCGCTGCATCACCGTGGCCTACCCAACAGTGTATGGGTATACATGTTGAATTCAGATTCACTTCAGAAGCTCGAAATACTGAAATCTCGAATTTCAGTATCTCGAGTCCAAGAAGTCGAATCCACAAAACAATGAAAACTAAAAACCTCGAATACCGGAGGTTTTGAATTTCGCAGTTTTACTACACACAGACACACACCATCCACCACACAAACACACACAATCACTCTACTACATGTAAGCAGGAGGCCAAGCCCACCTGCGCCCCCCACACCCCCCTACTTAAATATTCTCACTCCGAGGTCGCACTACATACAAACACACACAAAACACCACCACACAAGCTACTTTCTCTTCGCACACACACATCACAGCAACAAAACACACTGATACACACCACAGCCCCTCATGACCCTTAACACACACACACACACACACACACACACACACACACACACTTACCTGAATACATGACCATAGCGGAACTTTAGAAGCGTGAAATTCAAAACCACCGGTATTTGAGGTTTTGAATTTCATGCTTCTAAACTTTCGCTATTATGTGGATTTGGCTTCTTGGGTGCAAAATACTGAAATTCGAGATTTCAGTATTTCGAGCTTCTGAACAGAACCCGTTAAATTCACATCCCTTCCCCCATCAGTGTAACATTCGAGCTGGTCCTGCCCTACTTAGTAGCTGTCATAATAATGTAACCCTTATGTACTTTAAATAAAATTAATAATGATGCGGTACCTCTTATTTAATCAAAGCAAAATATGCTTTGAAATGACTGCATTTTGCAAAATAACTGCACTATAATACTGCACAAAGTTGTGAACAGTTTGTATACTTCGGATTTCTCGAACAGATTTAATTAATGTGAAAAAGTAGTGAAAAAATGTGTTCATTTTCCTTGTTTTATATGTTTTATGCAATTTGGACAGTATTTCAAACATTTTCGTATCTATTTCAAATATTTTTATCAATACGTCACAGTTTCTGACATTTTGTTTAACTAGAAATTCATTTTGAGTGTTCTGAGTGCTTTGTTTTACATTTGTTGAGTAAGAAATCATTTAAGCAAGTTTTAGTACCTAGAATTCATTTCAGACCTGTTTTTGGGAGTTGTATGTGTACAGTAGAGATGATCCATTCCTCTATACTCCTCCAACATTAACTGAGTGCCTCTTGGTCTTGATTCTGGATCTCATTCTGACACCATGCCGTGCATCCAATGTTATGATTCAAGGCAAACAGGTTGGGTAGTTTGTTTATATGCTTTATTATACAGAAACACATTGGGATGGATAGTAGCAACATAAAATATAAATGAACTGATAAACTGACAGACCATTACATACAAGCATGCTTACATCTCAACAGCTCTCAACAAAATGGCAGTCTGGCTTGCACGTGCTCACTATTTATATACATGTGCAAGCATTTGGAAAGCTTCTTAAAGGTATACATACATACTGATCTACAAAGTATGAACAGAGAAATAAGATCATGAATGGCAGACTTAATGCATATTTAAAACTGTGTCTATTACCTCATGTTAATGAGATAACAGTATTTTCTTCCTTTGCCCTAGCCAAGGGCACAAAGAGCTCATCAAGTATACTATTTTTTTTTATCCAAATAAAGTCTAAGCTGTCTATGCACATCCAAACTATACAGGATCTTTTACCATTTTTTAGGCTTAGGAAAAATGCATGCAAGTGGTTACCTTGATTTGGAGACATCTCTGTCATTACTTTTGGCATGAAGGAGGGACTGGTGTGAAGCAATATGCTGTCCTAGTGGAAAACCAAAAAGGGTCCCCTGCATATTTATACTTGTACCCTTTGCAATCCTTCATACAGGAGTGACAGCCACAAAGAAAACATCTTCCAGGATGAAATCTGTAGAAAGTGACTATGCAGGTGGTTCAAAAGGGACTAAGGTTACTTTTTCTAAAATACAGTTTCATATTACTTACGGAATTTTAGGCAGTTTAAGCCTCATGACCATGTATGCCTTGTCAGTACCTTTCCTTTAGCCATATCACCTTTTCTCTATGAAGGCTAACCTAGTCAACCCAAGGTAAATATGTAGGTGGACATCAGGTCTCCCTTGAAGAATGATAGTGTACCACACTGCTTAATCTGTAGGAGCAGTCTGTTTTAATGATGGGTAGTGGCTGTGTGATGATTCTGTCTCCTCACTGCATTTTACCTGCTGAAGAAGCTTTAGCTCCCTAGTTCTGGTTTATAACGGCATGGAAGACAAAGCATAAATATCCCCTCATGAGTATATAAGATACTGAATAAAGTCACGATGTTTCCAGCTCCTCCTGGTAGCTGAGGGTCTTTAAGACCATGATATTCTTAGTTTGGAAACGATCTTTCTAGTTATTAGATATGTTTAATCGTGAAGAGGGTGTTGTACTCAGTAATTGGCCTAATCAATGCTGAATAGAAGGGAACAATGACCTCTTTAGATCTGAATGTCATTTTTTGTCAACTGGCTGCATTAAGAACGGTTATCACACAATGATCAAAAGAGAGAATTATCAACCTAAGATCTAAGATCCCCAACAACATTTTTATTTTGATAGTATATCATCTATACCTTATGTGAAGTGTGGGGTTGTCTACCAAATGTGAAAATATTGCACTTAAATTTCAGTCCAGTTTTAAGTACACCATTTACATATATATGTGTAAATTCTTGCTGAAGGGCTAAGGTAGCACAGGAGACATCACAATGACTCCCAGTTTGCAGCTATCTGCAAACTTAGTTAGCCAGGAGTATTGGATTCCATTTTGGAGATCAGAAGAGTAAAGGCTGAAAAGGAAAGGTTGCAACATTAAGCCCTGGATGACACCATTGTTTACCTTCATGCTTTCTGATGAGACACCTGCCAGGGTAGTAAAAATGCAATCCCCCACCCCCAAAAAAAATCTGTTCAGTATTCTATTCTCACTGTCATTCAGAACAGGATTCCAGGATGAAGCCATAGAAAATCCTTGCTAAAATCCATGGATGCCACTACTGGATCAGCAAAAATGTTTTAAATCAAGAATGTATGGGAAAAGCAGCACTGTCTGTGTTTTGAGGACATTTCTGTATGCTAGTAAAACATGGACTTTGCACTCAAAACAGGAGCACTGGCTCAACATATTCCATATGCACTGCCTTAGGTGCTTAATTCTTATCTCATGGCAAGACAAGATCCTCAACAATGCAATGCTTGAGAAGGCAGGCACCTCCTCCATGTTCAGCCTCCTGAAACAGGGGTGTATATGCTGGTTGGGTCAGTCTCATACATGACGGATGGCTGAATACTGAAAGACCTCCTTTTTGGAGTGCAAGAGTCTGGAAAGAAGCTGAAAGGGTGACCCGAATTGCACCACAAGGACATGTGCAAGTGTGACCTCAGCACTATCTCCATCAGAGCAAACACCTGGCATTCTCTCACCTCAGTCAGACAAGTAAGCCTGGAAATGGTAAGTGAAGGCAGTTCTTGCTATGTATGAAACCACCTTGACAATGAGAGTGGAAGATAGAGACAGCCCTCAGGAAGATCAATCCCCATAATACTATACCAGCATCTGCCTAGTGCTGCTCAGAATGTGGAAAAATACTGCCATTCTTGGATTTGATTGTGCAACTACAGAAGATGCTGCTCAAATCAGTCCAAAAGGGGTACAAATCAATGATCCTTTGAGATCAAAGGAATGCCTATCAAAGGGAAGACATGATCCTGTGAAAAAAGTTAAGCTTTCTAGAGTCAGGGGAAAGAGAAAGAAATTCTTCCATAGCATCCACTACTAAAAGAAAAGCAAGTGCACAAGGCTTAAGCAGGCCTATGAAAGCTCTGTATCTGTACAGGGGCTTTGAGTACTCCATGGACTCCAACTGAAACTCATTCATTTTATAAAGGTTATCACCAAATGAGACATTCACTGGAGGTGAAGCAGAGGATAAGGTGTCCTCAGGGTCAGATTTTTACCAGGCACAGAAGAGAACTGGGCTACATACGCAAGTTCATCTGCTTAGCAGGCTGAGGTGTCTAAATCTTCCAAAGCAGACCCCATCTTTCTTTTTTTTCAGAAGGAGCTCCTAACACCTTAAATATTTCAAATGGTAACTGTTTAGACTTAAGGAAGTACATGAAGTCTTAGTCAACTGGAAAGAAGCCTGGAAAGTAGATGGGGATGAGGATCCATTTGACCTAAGCCAATGCAAGATGGCAAATGCCAGTTTGGTTTTCAGTGCCCTAGGCTTCATTGGCTCACAGTGATTCTCCTCAGAGGTCTCCAAATGTGAGCAGGTCACCAAAATCTGCACTTGGTCCCCTGGAACCTCCTTGTGAACAAACACTGAGAGGGCTGTACCCTCAACCTCAGTGATATTATGAGCATCCAACACTGAGGCCCTAGGAGAGACTTTGGGAGGTACTCCTACTATTACTGGAACTGCCTTGTGTGTCCTTATCCCATATTGTTCTAATTTTGGCTTGCATATCCTGGTATTTTATGACTTTGTCTCTTACAGTATGTTGGATACTATAATCACTGGGTATAGCTATTTCAATGACTAATACGGTTTTGCCCTTTTTTCTTTGAATATTCTATCTGGCTTTCTTCCTTCTACTTTCTTAATAGTTGGTTAATGGATAATCCCATGTGATCAGAACTTCATTTTCAGTAATGCTTTCCAGATAATGTTTCCATGCTTCTCAGCTATTTTTGTGCTATAGAGTCTGCATAATCTAAATTGTAACAGTCTTACCACATTGTTGTGCCTCAGTATAAAGACAAATACCAGCAACAAGATGTGCAACTGTGTCTTGTTTTGTACTACTGAACCTACATTTGTATTTATCTCCTACTTTCTGGTTCTGTTCTATATATTAATTATTTTGTTTTTTGGCACTTACTGTTGCTGCCTAATTCCCATCTACTGGACTGATTTGCATTCCCACTCCTTTCTAAAATGATTCTACTAATTTGAAGAAGGATGTTATCTCAAGACTTTTTTTTCTGGTTTCAAATATTCACTATGTTTGGATCTGATGACGTTGACAAACATATATGCAAAATGCGAAAAGAAACTAAACTTTTTTTTCCATTTTTGCATGTGTGGCTGCTTGCCTCTGTCCATGCATGCATGAAAACATCTAATAGCATTAGAGGAGGTGAGGAAATACAGAGAATGAAGCCTGGGAGGGGTAGATGAGACTGGAAAAAAATGCATGTATTTTTAAAATCAGCAGCTTAGTTAGCAGTTAAATTGTAGAAATCTAAAAGTTATTTATTTATTTATTTGTCTTTTTGTTTAATTGAATAAGTCACATTAATGTTTTTGTAGAGGTCAACAGTCGGCCAGGGCATTGTGTACTACTCTATTGTAGGTAAGCATTTTTTCTTATTTTAAAGTGTGTCCATAAACAGATTTCCTTTTTGTTTGGAAAGGGGGGCATGGTTAAGTAATACTGGATATGTTATGGATGAAATGAAAGTTTAAAGTTTTGCAATTGGAACTTTATGATCTTTTTTAAAAAATTGCACTATTTTTTTTATTTTTGCAAAGTGAGGTGTGACTAGCTGAGCTGTGAATTAAAGTAACTTGATCTTTCATTTGTTCAGTTTAAATTCTGCTATTAAGGCTAATAGTGGGCACTGCTATTAAGGCTAATAGTGGGCACTCATGGATAAACTAAAATATTTATGCATTGGGGGGTGGTAACCATAGCAGTAATTTGGTCCTTCTCGTTTGAGAATTTCAAAGGCTGGCTAGTGTTCATTTGTATGAAATAAACAGTGTTTGTCAGGGGGCTCACTCTTCTGTGGGAAACAACTTGAAGTCTCGTATTAAGAGATGACATGCATTTGGGTGAAATAAATTGGAATATTTATGCTTTTCTTATTGCTTCTTCTTTTTTTTTGAGGGGGTTGGCTAGCTGTGCTATGGATGCAATTAGCTTGTCCTCAATTTCTCACTTTGCATTCTGCCATTAAGGGCTAGCTAGTGTGCATTTATGTGAAAGAAATTGCATTTTTGGAGTAGGGGTGGTGAGCCGTGCTGTGGGAAAAATAACTTGTCTCTTCATTTTCTCAAGCTTAAAGTTTGTTATTAAGGGATGGCTAGTGTATACTTGTGCAAAACAAACTGGAATATGTATGTGCTTTTTTTCTTGGGAGGGGGTTGGCTAGCTGTGTTGTGGATGACATTACTTGTGCATTCTAAAGTCGGACATTATGGACTAGTGTGCATTTACGTGAAATAAACTGTACTATTTACTCTGGTCAATCATTGTATAAAATACATTTGAAACTGCCTCAATTTTACAAAGAATGTTCTTATCTTTGCCTAATATGTTTGGTCTGCAAGTTATCCTTACTTGCTTGCTTAGCTTACAGTCTTGTCTTTACATAACTAGCATGGATTTACATGAAATATACTGCTATATTTACTCTCTGTGTGCTGTATTTGTGAAAGCAAGCCAAAATTGTTTCTAATTTTACAGACTGTCCCTGCCTTTGCTTTATGTGGATTTGTTCCATAGTCTGTTAGATATACACGTCCCTCCAAACCTTTCTGTTAATGTTGCAGAAGAGGTTTAGGTCCCTGAATCAAGTATTTCTGACACCACTTGACTTGCAAATATGAAGTAAATCAGTAATGGGGTCTGAGGATGCCTTGTATGCCAGCTGCAGGTCACTTCTTAAGTGTCTGTAAACGATGGAATACAGCAATAGGGCTTTGAGTCAGTCCATGTAGGACACGTTTAGGCCTTGTATCCTTTTTTTTAAGGTATTTCTGGTTGCTGCATGTGCATGGACAGACACATGCCAAAAGGGGTACTATTCTCAATGATATGTAGAAGCAATTCCTTTGTTTATGAGATGAGCATGACTATTACTGAAAAAATTGTCACAGAACAGGGAAGTGTTGGAAAAAAATATCCACTAATTAGTAGGTGTTAAAAAAATTCTCAGCTCCAGGTGTCTAACCACTGCCTGCAGTGTTTTTTGTACATCATTTGATAAGCATGAAATATTTTTTCTTGTTCTCTTGTCAAACTTATCAAATGCTTTCTGCAGCTAGTCAATCACATCAAAACTGTAAGTTAGAATGGAGAACTGGATTATTTATAGATCGAACTTTATGAATAGATGTCAAGGCAAATTTTCAATATTAGCTGTAGTTTTCTAAAGCATTCTTTCCAAAGCTTTATTGTCATTTGTTCCTGGTTTATTTCCAGTTCTTCATCTATTCACAGATATTTATGCACATTTTCTAAAGTAGTCATTACTAAGTTTTGTTTTCATTTATTCATGTTTTACTTGCCCATTCTTCATCTTTTCCCAAATATGTACACACACACACACACACACACACACACACACACACACACACACACCTGTTCTATTTCCTTTATATAACATTCCTGTCCCCGGTTGATATTTTATTGGTGCTGCAGCTTTCCTGCTATAAATGCTTTTCTTGCATATTCATCAAAATCAATTATTTTTATATTATCTAAGAAAAATTCATCCTTTTGTAGCTGTGCTTTCAGGTGCTTGTCTGATGACCTATGCAAATTTAAAACAACCACAAAAAGTAGATGTGGTGTCTTTGAACAAGGCTATTAAGAAAGCAGGTTAATGGGTTAAAGGCAAAGCAAAACAGCAGTGGTGATAAAGCTTCACCCTTTGAATTTTTATACCTGGAATAATAATTTGCCATTTATTATGACACAGTTGAAAATGTGGGATGATGTCAAATCATGTTTTGTAATCTGTCCATTCTGTACTTAGATTCCACCCCTTTTTATAGCTCTTTATCATGGCTTTAGTAACAGATGATTATTCCTTGTGATTTTATTACCTTTTTGTGCTATTGCCATGACTGATTGTTTTTCTAAGTGAATATATACCCTGTCCACATCAGTTCCAGTATATAAACTATAAATTGTCAGAAGGCAAAGTTATTGATCAATAGTTCTTAGAGGAACTTGCTGGTTCACTTCTAAGATGGAATATGGCATCTCCTGTTGTTAACCGAGATGCACATATAAACAATTTCTCCTCAAAGCTAAATCTTTATGTAAAGATGTTAATACCTTTAGCAAAAAGCAAGGTACTGCATTTGAAACCAGGGTTTTCCAGTTTGGAGTCTTTCTTAATTTCGTCTCAATTTCTTAGATGGTTACTTCATCCAATTGTGCATCCATCTATAATTAAAACTTGCTACAGCTTTTTTTTTTGTTTAACTCTTCTATCCACTCATCTTCTGTACCATCTTCAAAAGGGTCTTCGTACTTCTCTAAAATCCACAGTGATTTCTTCTTTTTAAGGTAGTGTTACCATCACTTTTGCTTTGTTTCCCAGTTCCCTTTAAAATCCTTTTTGGGTTTTCATTGAATTGTTTTTGCACTTATACTTTATATTTGACTGTATGCTTTCTACATTTTCTGATTGCCTGGCATTTTTAGTTTATTTAAGTGTACGATAAATCCTCATCTGTTTTGATGCTGTGTGTTAATATGACCATATCTATCTTTCCAAGAATTTGTGATGATCTGTTCCTTCTGTATTCTTCTAATACTAATACTTCTTATCTTTACAGCTTTACAGTATTTTCTATTCTTTGCTTTCATATTGACATTCCATGTGTTCCCTTCCTCTCCTTTGTTACTTGGCATTTTTGAGGTACTACTACATGTTATTATTTTAGCTGCACAGAAGTACACTCGATTTATTGGTGTATGTCACATGGATTTCCCTTAACAGTCCTAATTACTGTGTTCATCTGTTTTCCCAATATTCTAACATTTGGGGTTTTATTCACTGTCTTTACTCTCTTTCCATCCTCTACCTGACTTCTAAAGCACTGTAGTGGATCAAGAGGTAGCATGCTTGCCTTTAGTGCTGGAAGACCAGAAGACTGTGGGGGGTACTATTTCCAAACTATACATATACTCTCTCCTCATTTTCCCCTCCATATTTTTTTCTTCTTCTACAGTTTCTTCTTCACCTATTTCACCCACTCCCAGGCCTCTTGTTGTCTTTCGTCATGTATGTTTTCTTTCCTTTCCCCTTCTTTTTCATTATTTACAGTTTTCTTTTGATAATCCACCCATCCACAAGTGTCCCTTTTTTATACAACCTGCATTTAGGCACACATCCTCTTGCTGTATGTCCTTTCTCTCCAATCTGGTTACATTGTACCTTGTCACACTCATTAATTAAATGAGAAATGTCCCCACAAAAGAAACATGATTTAGGCTAACCAGCATATCTTAATGTCCCTCTATGACCAGCCAAAAAAAAAAAAATGTTTGACAAGTGTTTCATCTTGTTTTTTTTTCACATTTCAAAACAGTTTCCAACCTCCACCCTATGTTCCATTAGTTTCAATCATCTCTAACTTTCACAATAACAGTTTCACACAGACTCAGCATGCATTTTTAACATCATCTTTTTCCACTTAATCTGTTCTGCTCTGCAAAGTAACATTTTTTTAGCATTTAAGTTACTACCAGAAAACAAATAATTGTTCCACACACAAATGTCCTTTTTGTCACACAGTTCCAGATAGTTCATCATCATTTTCAAATAAGTCACCAATACTCTGTCCCGATATATACGACTGAATTTCTCAAGCTTTAAGACACCTTCTCAGTTTGTTGCTGCTTTCTTTTTCTACTTTTCGTCACTGCTGCATAAGTTTTAACTGCTGCATTCTTTGCTGCCACATCACCTGGTTCCTTTTCCACATTACTATTCTCAGCACTTCTGAAAAAAATAACTTCCATCTCACCATATGAAACAGCAGAACTGAAATCTAGATCATACTGCTGGATTATTTTTAACATCTTCTGCAAGCCCTCCTGATACCAGTTCTGTTATCTGTACTACTTCCTTCTCTGTGGGGACAGCTAAACTCTGCTCACTTGTAACATCCACCTCACGGAAATATTAATTTACATTCTGAAGCTCCATAATGAACACATTTTTCTCCAAATTCCCAATTTCCATCTCCAAACTCTGCAATGTTTTTTTTTCTACTTCTCCATACTGCTACTTCCCTTAGGCCTCTTCCTTGCTGCTATAGGAGCCCTCTGTCATCATCTAGAAGCTCCACAGAGTAGGGGGGTTCTTTATTTACATAATCCATAATTATTTACACAGTCAATAATTCTTTGCATTCTTACTTATTTACAATATATGCATATTTTTCAATTGTTTACAATCTCTCTCTCTCTCTATATATATATATATATATATATATATATATATATATATATAGTCCCATTTTTTTATAAATATAATGTCCTTAACCCTCTGATTCCAGATCAACCATAGTATAAACATTTTTTTATCAAAACTTTCAGCCTCTTTCTTACTTTTGTTCTATAAAACCCAGATTCTATTATATCCATGTTTAAATTATTCACATCTTTAAATTCATTCACATATTTCTTTTCTATAATCTTTCTCCATAACATTTTTGATGTATTACACTCCAAAAAACATGTTCACAAGTTTCAAATTCCTCACATTATAAACATACTCTTTTATACTTTTATATGGCATATTCGACTTTACTGGTAATTTTTGTATTGATCTTGACTTTCTACATGTCTTTTACATATTTTCATTCTTGCAATGATGGCATTCCTTTTCTAAATATTTAATTCCTTCCAAGGATATATCCTATAATATTTTTTCATAATCTTTTCATACCATTCTTTTCTCTTATTATCAGTTTCATTCACATTTATTTTCTACAATATAATATTCCCTCGGATTCATGAATCCTCCGTGAAAGACTAAATAAGTCTTACTCGGAGGCTGCAGTTGAACGGTATGACGTCAGTGTGCCATGAATATTCATGAGGGCACGCTGACTCAACCGTAAGTCTTACACGGACCGTGTAGGAAAGCAGGGGGCGTGTCCGACTGCCAAGCAGTCTAAATGTCCACGCCCCTGCAAGGGTTCAAAAAGTAAAATGAAAACACACAAGAGCGAGTCCGCTCAAATGTCCTTGCACCCAACACCACACTCCTTGACATTGTAAACCCCCATCACAATTAGAAAAAGTAAAACATTAATTTTATTTTTTTTAATTCCAATAATAGCTGCCCGTATTTGTGCTTGTGTGCGCGGGTGTGCCCATTGCTTAGCTGCAGTTAGCAATTCCGACATGGAAGTGCATAAGAAAGAAATGTTTATGCAAATCACACCAAATAGCAATAGCGTAATGGTAGAGCGTTCGCACAAAGAGGAGGCATTCATGGTTCGAGTCCCACCACACCCCTTCTTATTTATGTTTTAAATCAGTATATGAAATAATACCTGACATATATGATTAAAATATTAGTAAAAAGCAGTGAAATGGCCTATGTATCAGTGAAGAAAATATATATTTTTAAAGGATCCTGATATATAATTGCCCGCAGTTAAGCAGTGCTTTACCCAGCGCAATAGAGTTGCCCATAGTTAAATAGTGCTTTACCCAGTGCAACAGAGTTGCCCATAGTTAAATAGCACTGTACCAAGCGCAACAGAGGTGCCCATAGCTAAATAGTGCTTTAACCAGCGCAATCTGCGCGGACGTGCGAGCCGCGCCAACCAGGGCACCGTAGAGCAACGTGGAGCAACGTAGGGCAAAGTTGCTTAAACACAGCCACACCCCCTAGTCTGTCTGAACAGTATTAAAATAAAATGAATGACAAGGTTCGAACCCATGACTCTGTGCACCATAATCAAAGTACTGAACCACTAAGCCATGACAGCTTAGGAGAAACAGCCACTGTTAACATACATATACTTAGAAATGGTAGATTAACCATTACTAAGCAGGTTTGCAGTCAGCCGAGAATTTTCAAAAATGGCCAATCACAAAAAAGTGCGGGAAATGCGGCATATTTAAGCCCCATAGGCAGGAATACTTGCCATAACTGATTGTAGCTCACATCTGCAGTTAGAATGTCTGGTGCTGGAGAGGGTACACGCTTCCAAGCTCAACGTTGGGGCATCGAGGAGTTGAAATACAAGGTTTGGCTCCTTGTCCACCGTCATGAGTCAAGACTCCTGCAGGGCCAGTTACAAGGGACAGAGTACAAGGCAGAGGCTTGGAACCGGTTAGCTCATGACCTCACCAGTGTCACAGGCGTTCCTCGGACTGGTGAGCAGGTCTGTCACCACCGTGCAGACCTGAAGAGACGGAAGCAGGACCGCCTGAACCAATGTATATAGCAGGCTCGTGGGATGCAAGATGCCCAACTCAGTAGGTAGCCATGGAATGCAGTATGTAAGAATTGATAATTGATTCTGTATAATGGATAGGATTGTCTCAATATCCCTTCATTTACTTCACAGCTGCAGGTGACCGTGCTGCGAATCAGCAAGCCTATGCAGATAGGCTGCTAAGGCTGTACCACCAGGCAGGTTAGTGATTATTCTGCATGTATTGTTATATAAAATAGAGGAGAGAGCATGAAAGAAAGTGTTGTTGTCCAATAATACAGCCATAAAATGCCCTGAATAAGTCCTCTGCATGTACTGTCATATAAAAAAGTCAGACAGCCAGAAAAAAAAAAGAGTGTAGTAACCCATTAAGAAAGGTAAAATATGTCCAGAATAATATCTCTGCAGGTACTGTCATATAAAATAAGTGAGCAAGCCTGAAAAAGAGTGTTCTAACCTATTAATAAAGGTATAATATGTCTTGAATATGTCTTCCATATGCACTGTTATATCAAATAAAGGAGTTAGCCTGTGGAAAAGTGTGTAATGTAATTAATAAAGGTATAAAACCCGGACTGTGTCTGTGTCACTTACTTTGAAATGTTGTTGTACCCTTGCATTATACAAATAGTACTGTTTTAATAAGTGCTGGCAACCCAGAGTTGTGCAGTCCCATCTAAAGTGGGTGATGGAAGTGCTAGTAGCTGTGAAGCATATATACAGTCCTCAACAGTCAGTTACTGGCTGGCATGCATAGGTAAATCTGGAACATGAGTAGCATGTTAATTTGTTCCCCAGAAATGTGAGTGTGCTTCAAGAAATGCAGGGTTCTGTACAAATTGAAGTGAAAATGTCATGTGAAAACATCCAAATATGTAGATAAAGAAATATAAATGAAATCAAGAAATATGTAGCTGTAACAAATGCATCTTGGACAGTTAGTATGTCAGATATAGGTCAGGTATATATTGAACTAGCCAAACCCATTACACAACCTAATGCATGTTGGCAAGTGTAATAATACATGTAGGGGATATACACTTGCAGTCACTAGAATGTAGTGTAGACTAAAAGTACTTATAAGATGTTAATTGAGGTTTCTTTCTACACCCTACTGTATGTGCATAAACCATGCAATTCCACACCTCAATGGGTATGTGTAATCTCAAATATTTGTTGGGACATATGTCCTATTGTTCTATAAATATTTGCATTCACTTTGATGCATGTGCCCTGTTCAAACACCACAATCATGGTGGCCTGTTGCTGCCAATCATCCCTGCATGCTGTTGGAATATCCACTGTTGTTCAATATATGCATGTGTTATGCTTGCTGTTCAACTGTTGGAACCTTGGAGTGTTGGGTTAATGGGAATATTACTGCATGCTGTTACAACTAATCTGGAATGCTGTTGTTTATGTTGTAATTAAACACACCTAATCACAGAACGTATGGGAAGGCCGGTCCCAGCGGACCCACCTGTCCCTCCTCAGCTGGCGAGTGCACCTGGCACCAGCAGGTCCGGTGCTCAGCCCAGGCTCCCCTCCTCCATTGGTCCTGTGCCACCTTTGGGTGGAAGCGCTGCAGGGGATGGGGCTCGTCCCCCCCCCTGTGCAAGAGTGGGTGGAGAAGGGCCACCTGTCACCCTTCGAAGGGTCCGGGCTGTGGTGCATACGGAGATCCAGCGTTCAGTCGCTAATCCCCTATGCCAGCTCGAGGTGAGAGTAGCGCATCTCATGGGTGAGCCTGCCCGTCCTACGCATGTGAAGGTGCAGTGGTGACTGCCCCTGGGTGGGGATCTCAGTTCCATTATTACCATCTATGGGCTCATGGGCTTGTGATTTCCAAACATCCGTCCCAGTCAACTGTGTTCACCCACCCCATGTGTTATACACCACCCCTGTATGCGTCTTGTTTGTCTTGACTGTTAACCTCCCCAACCTGCCTCCCCAAACATACCTACTTCCTCTACCTCACTTTCCACTCTCACCTGGAAAAAAAAAAAAAAAGGGCAATCTGTACCCACAAAAAAATTACGCCCCATACATAGCTGCCCATTTCGCACACATGTCCACTGAACATGTAAACTGATAATTATAATTGGCAGCACAACATACTTTGTTGTCTTCACCCCTCTCCCAGGGGTGGAAGGTTTCAAATATCACTCCAAATTTATTGCATATGCACAGCTGTTGCTGGTAAAGAAATGGGCAGCTATGGACCTTCCCTACACCCATCCTGCACATCCCGAGCTTGTTTACCTACTGTCTGTCCCTCTTTGTGCCCTCTTTTTCACCACTTTCCTATCTCCCCATTTTCTTTTCTTTCAAAGAAATTAGCGTGGGGGGTAGCGGAAGTAAGCACCTTTAAGCAATAGTTAGCGGGTTTAAGCGAGTGTGCGCATGTGTGCGCTTAGCTAAGCATTGCTAAGCATTGTGCAAACCCGCACAAACCAGCTTACAACTGCTTAAAAGTGCCTTAGTCACTCTGCATGGCAGGGCCCTTGTTCTGCTGAGCAGCAAAATAAAACACCTTTGTCAGTCTCGAACCCGGACCTTGGACACACTAGACTGCATGAAGTACCACTAGGCCACAGTAAATTTACAACATGTTGGTGCTGTAATAAATATATCATACATTACAATGAGGGAATGTACATGGAAATTAGAAATGGCATAACACAAATCCTGTTCTGTTGGCCTTTACCAGCAGTTGCTGTGGAATTGCATGACATGACTGTGAAAAGAGAACCAGCCATTCTAGCAGGGAATAATGTTACAGTAGCTCCTTACAAACACCCCACAGTATCAGACCAGGATAAACACTGGCAAAGTTGAATAGAGCAGAGGCCAGACTCCCCAACTGTGACTGCTTTACAGGGATGTCCCTGATTTAGGTTCATAGGTTCATACTAGGCTATCTGCCCAAGGGCATTTATAAGCCTAGCCCATAGTTATGTGGCTTTCGCCACCCCTTTAGTTTGAATAAAAACTATGCCTATCATTTTTCTGTGCCTCTGTCAAGCAGTGACACTGAAGTAATCCCTGGGGTATATCTGCGATCTCCCATCCATTGGTCAAGATTCCTCTTGAACAAGGCTAGCGAGGTGCTCTGCCTCACATGTACCGGGATTTTGTTCCACAGCATAGGGAGTCTCTGGGTGATGAATCTGTCCCCCAGCACGTTCTATTTATAACTGTGTCAAGGTTTAAGTCTCCCGCCCTTGTGGTTCTGAGGGATCTAGATTTTTTGAGGTGAAGCATATTCATCAAATCTGGGTTTGACATGGCCTTATATGTCAGGCACAGGTCACATCTGAGCAAGCGGTATGAGACTGAATAGAGCTGGAGTTCTTTCAGTCGGGCAGCATAAGACATATTTTTGAGACCCTTTATCCTTTTGTTGAGGAACTTTTGGGGCCTTTCAAGCTGCAGGAGGTGTCTGGTCAGATACATTCCGAACGGGGCATTGTACTCAAAACAAATGTTAGCTGTGCCCCTCTGAATTACTCTGAAAAGTACTAACATTAGGCAGAAAAGTGGGGAATCACACTTAATGAATAATGCCAATAGGTGAGAGTAGACACTGCTTGCACGTCAGAAAAGGTGAAGTAATACATATGCTCGATTCCCAATAAAGTCTCAACTGCAATATGTCTATAATATATTGCAGGTGTATCTCACTTATATGTACCTTTCACTGAGGCCATTCAAATACATACCTGAGAGTATCTGAGGCCTGGCAGAGGCAGAAACACACAGGCATATCAGCATTCCTGCTGTTACACACTCTGCAAATAGCTTTTGAAGGAGTTCCACAAGCATGCCCTTATGTAGGAGTACAACACAGAAATATCACAGGATGTAGCCATGTACTGCTAGCAGCCAGCTGTGACAATGCCACTGTGCCAGTGCTGAAAAGACTGGTGTGGTGCACAGACAAAGAATTATAGGCTAACCTCTAGCTACCATCTGGATATGTCCACAGGTGGGAGCTATGCAGATAGACTACTTGCCTTGATAGACTAACAGGTACACAGCAACCCTGTATGTTCAGTAAGATAAACCTCAGACGATAATAAAAAATGCTCTTTGCAGTTCTGCACCCCTACCCAAAGGTACGACATACCTGTGTATTCAGGCAAAAACAAGGGTGTAGGTAGGCATACTCAGTACTGAAATATGTCCAGTTGTGTTGAGCAGCCTGTGCTAATGTCAACACAAACAAACCACAAACTGTTCAGAAGTGAGTAACTTAATAATTACAGTATAGCAGTTCACAAACAGTGCATGTGCCACAGGAATACATTGCAATAACATTTGTATGGCAGTTAATTGTCTAATTCAGAAAGAAAGTACATACTCCCATGTATCCTGTGTTAGCATTTGGAGGGGTGAGTACATGTCTACACTGAGAAGTGTGTAGTGGAAGCAGCAACATTCAGGTTTGAGTACAACATGCATATCACTGGCTACAACCCTAGCTTCAGATAAGAGACATATACCAACCTTCTGACTGACACAACAGTGTCCAGAGCAAACAAGCTTGGGCCCCACCTTGGAAAGCTGAAAAGGCTATGCCTACCTAACCTAGCATTTTATAGCAGTGGGCTGCAATCACAGTGAGTACTGCAATCACCACACATCAGGCTGCATGCAATTACTGAATGGTGGGCAGCAATTGGTGCAGAGGCTGTCACATGTGCAGATATCTAGAAAAGCAGGCTGTACCTGCTGTCCACACATGTAATAATATCATTGCAGGAACAGGGAGATAGAGAGCGAGAGCAAGAGAGAAACAGAGACACAGCGAAAAGAGGCAGAAACCCCAAAACAAACAACCAAAAAAAAAAAAAAAAAGCAACAAAACAGTAACAACAGACGGAGCAGGGAAAACAAAGGTAAGGTATGTAACTCATATATATGTGCCGGCATGTAGTAGATGTTCCTGAAGAGTACTCTACACACTGCAAATCATCCATATGTGGCAGCAGTACGTATCTATCTGTATCTGCACATGTGCATAGGGCAAGGGACATACTGCAACTGTTAGTGAAGGGTGGACACATATATGTCGTTGAAGGTTATGTGCATATATCTATGTAGGTCGTAGTGTGAGGCATAGAAAACAGCATGCAGTGCTGATATATGTCATGTGGTGGTTAAATGCTGTGGGACTGATTTGACAGATCTGCTGTGTTACAGCCAGTGAGGCCTGCTAAAGCTACATGGGCTGAGGACACCAAAATGCATTCTGCACAACACTGTGCAATATAATCACATAACTGTACATCCAACAACTGTCGTATAAGTGATATCCCCACCATAAAAGGTGGACTGTACATGTGCCTATATGTACATCTATATGTACAGCAATGGATGTGTACATGTATGTGTATGGATATATATATATATATATATATATATATATATATTTATAGCTGTATGGGTCTACTTTCATAGACCGAAGCGCCATGTCACCGACACCCGGAAGACCGAGACGGAATGACCGAACAGGTAGGTTACCGAAAACGCGATATCCCGACAGCTGAGAGACCGACAACGGCAGCGTGTGAGCGCGATACGGTAAGTGTACGAAAATGAAAGATTTAGGATTGGGGAGCGGACAGGTAAGTGTACGATAGTGAGGGATTTTAGGTTAGGGTGTGGAAAAGGTGAGTGTGCGGTGGTGTCGGACTAAGGGTTCCGGTGAGGTAAGTGTATGGAAGTGACGTAGAGCAGTGTAGGGAAGTGTTAAGTGTGTCAGGGTTAGAATGCGGGTGGAGTGAGTTTGCGATAGTGATGGGCTGAATGTTTTAGGGTGGGTTAAGTGAGTTAGGGTGCAGGTAGGGTAAGTGTGCGATAGTGACGGTGTTGAGGTTTAGGGGTGTGTTAAGTGAGTTAGGGTTAGGGTGCCGGTTGGGTAAGTGTGCGGTAGTGTCGGACGTTAGGGTTAGGGTTTAGGTTAAGGTTAGTGGATATGTTGTTGTGTGTAATGTGTAGTTGACGTTTTTTGTGTCGGTGTTGTGGTGTTCGGTATTATGAGTTGTTGGTGTGGTGTGTTTTCGGTTGTTTGGGGTCGGTAACTTCGGTCTATGAAAGTAGACCCATATATATATATATATATATATATATACACACACACACACACACACACACACACACACACACACACACATATAGAGAGAGTGAGAGAGAGACACGGGGTCATATGTACTGCAACAGGTGTGTGGTGACCAAGGCATGGACTGTAGACAAGTGCCGATACTGCAGTGCCATTCCTCCTTTCCAAGACACTGTACCCATTAACTACTACATAGGTAGAAATCTACCAAACACTGAAGGTGTGATAAGGGAACATGGGACACAGGTGGACAGTAGCCTCCCCTTTGATAAAGACAGTGCCACACTAGACTTGTAATCTGTCTATGTGGTATGTGTCATGACAACAGGTGTGTCATCTAGGGAAATATAGGTCAGTGTTCCCCTCTACTCATCACAATGCCCCGTGTGGTATGTACCTCACATTACAACTACAGCAAGTGGAAAGGCAACAGACATACCTCACAAAGGGTAATACTGGCCTCAAACAGATGCCCTATGCAGACTGACTCACAAAACCACAGCTAGACTGTATTGCATACTGCCCACACAGAGGTGATCTCTGCCGGACATACAGAGGTATGTCAGACCCATAGCTGTGTGACAACCACCATGGCAACATATCACAATCCCTCCGGGCTACACACTCTAGGGCCCTAAACCTCGTCCGCTCACTAAACAGCACATGCTGGAGGGATAGGTTCCTATCTCAGAGATATGCCATACTCTGGAATAGACCACCTAGCAATAGCAAACAAGGCTCCTCATTAGCAGTTGTCATAAATACCCCTGATGATTGTTTGGAAGATTGGTAATACACCCTAGGAATCCCCTCTGTGGTTCTGGTTGACAGGGGCAAATGAAATCAAAGTACGTGTGGCAAAGGCCAGGGTAGCATATGGCTAGGCTGCTGTAGGCCCTAGGGCCAATAGCATCTCACCTACCTACGACACTATGCACACACACATGTACTCAATGCAATACCTGCTATGTGAGGTTGAATAAGTGTAACGCTGAATGCGTGCAAGGTCTGTAAAGGTGTGATACCGTAGTGTGAAGTTGTATCTGACATGGTAGTGTCTATCCTAGCTGTGAGGCCAGCAAAAGATGTGTATGTTATTGTTAGGCAGACATAGTAGTATGGCATATGATGTGACATAGTTCCTTGTTGACGACTGTGGTGTCCCATTGTAGGCTAAAGCAATACATGTATGCTTAGTGAGTGGTACTGCTGGTGAATCCAACTCCCATATGAACTGTAGTACTACCTGAAGCTGTAGGCCTAAACAGCACAGTATGGTGTGTGTTCACATTGCTTGGAAACACTGCCTTGTGTGTTTCCTGTAGTCTGCACAGAGGACATAACTCAGGCATGAGGGTTTGTAAGTAGTGGCACACAGTACTGTATGGTACACAGGTAAAGCTCATCTGTGTTGGCATACAGTGGTGTGTTGCATGTTTGTCTGATGTGTGTGTAATTATGCCTGTACCATAGGTTCATAGGTTCATACTAGGCTATCTGCCCAAGGGCATTTATAAGCCTAGCCCATAGTTATGTGGCTTTCACCACCCCTTTAGTCTGAATAAAAACTATGCCTATCATTTTTCTGTGCCTCTGTCAAGCAGTGACAATGAAGTAATCCCTGGGGTATATCTGCGATCTCCCATCCATTGGTCAAGATTCCTCTTGAACAAGGCCAGCGAGGTGCTCTGCCTCACATGTACCGGGATTTTGTTCCACAGCATAGGGAGTCTCTGGGTGATGAATCTGTCCCTCCAGCACGTTCTATTTATAACCGTGTCAAGGTTTAAGTCTCCCGCCCTTGTGGTTCTGAGGGATCTAGATTTTTTGAGGTGAAGCATATTCATCAAATCTGGGTTTGACATGGCCTTATATGTCAGGCACAGGTCACCTCTGAGCAAGCGGTATGAGACTGAATAGAGCTGGAGTTCTTTCAGTCGGGCAGCATAAGACATATTTTTGAGACCCTTTATCCTTTTGGTGAGGAACTTTTGGGGCCTTTCAAGCTGCAGCAGGTGTCTGGTCAGATACATTCGAGCGGGCATTGCACTCAATCATAGGTCTAATGAGTGATGAGTACAGGGAAACAATGACCTCCCTGGATCTAGATGTGAATCCCTTCATGATCAGGTGGGCGATATAGAAGGTTTTCCTAACTACTTTAGCAACATGAGTGTCAAGCGAAGGCTACTGTCAACTTGGGTCCCCAGATCCCTGATGACTTTTCTGTGCTCAGTGGATTGCCATCTATATGGTAGCTAGGGGTAACCTTGTTTTTCCCGAAGGGTATGACTATGCATTTTTTGGCGTTTAACTTCAGGCCATGGCTCTGGCACCAGTTATCCGTTTCTGTGAGGCCCTTCTGGAGGATATCTGTGTCAGATGTGTTTTCGACTATGGCCCAGTTTGCAGTCATCTGCAAACTTTGTCAGCCATAACCCTCCTGTGTTTGCTTGTACTTCAGAAAAGTAGATGCCGAACAAGAGTGGACCCAGGACTGAGCCCTGTGGGACACCACTTGTGACAGGCTTTGAGTCTGACATGGCTCCAGCAACTCTGACCCTGTGGGTTCTGTCGCTTAGCCAGTTTGCAACCCATCTTGTGATGTATGGGTTTACATTCAAGCTGATGAGTTTTTCGATGATACCTGAGTGGGGTATTGTGTCGAAGGCCTTTGCCAGGTCGAGGTAGGCTGTATGGACTGCCTTTCCCTCATCAATGGCCTTGGTGACTGTCTCGAAAAAGTCAACCAAGTTTAAGAGGCAGGATCTGCCTTTGACAAAGCCAAACTGGGTTGGATCCAAAGTCTGCAAGTTCCCTATGTCTTTATTTATGAGTTCCATTATGATCCTCTCCATGGCTTTGCAGATAAGGCTTGTCAAGCTAATGGGCGGTAATTTCCAGGGTCTGTGGAGGCACCGCCCTTATGAAGTGGAACCACAGTCGCCGTGCGCCACTCCTTGAGTGCGTTTCCTGAGGTGAGGCTAAGATTAAACAGCTGTCCTAACTGTGGGTTTAATTCCTCGTTGAGTTCATGAAGCACACAGCCGGGGACACCATCCGGTCCCATGGATGCTGTGTTTTTGCCTTAGTGAGGGCAGTTCTCACCTGGGCGTTGGAGATGTTTGGGGGGCTACAATCCTCTGGAATAGATATCTCTCCTTTTGGGGGGGAGGGGGGGGAGAAGTTTGCACTGAACCTGTCAGCCAGTATGTTAGCAATGTGTGTAGGTTCAGTAATTTTCACATCATTTTGAACTAATTCTGAGCATATCTGGGAGTTTCCTCCTAGGTTTCTAACATAGCTAAAGAAGGCCTTATGATTGTCTTTAGTGGCCACAATCATATGTGTGTTACAGGGTATACATGTGTATCTAGCAACATATATACTCTGTTACAGCAGTATGCCACCTATATTAACAACTGTGCACATATGTTAGGCAGGGCTATGGTATCAACAACTAGGGTGGTTTACTGGTACTACTGTAACTGTACTTTACATTCATTGCAATGGATGACATCTTTGTTCGTGCATTAGCGTGATATATACCCATGTGGCGAGGTTGTGCATTGTGTCACAAACAGTGTGCTGGGTACTGTTGTATAGTAGTTTGATATATAGAGTGTGCCAGGCACTGTTAGTCAGTTGTGGCCTGAGAACCAATATGTGGTATTGAACGTGTGTATCCCCTGACAGACAAACAGATGTTATATATGGCAGTGAAGTGATATCTGTGGTTAAGGGTGTAAAGTGTGCCACAGGACTCGCTCACACATATTGTTCATTTCTCTTTCAGCCTGATGGCCCACCAATGCAACCCTTCTTACACAGCAGCGGCGGAAGAGGTGATCCAGCAAAGCCTGGTGCATCACTACACACTGTTTTCCAGAAGCAGCCAGCACCAGCATGAGTGGACTGCACTGTGGCAAGATCTTGTTTGTCGGGTAAATGACATAGGCATGCATAACCGGACATATGAGCAGGTACGCCATCACTGCAGTGATTTAATTAGACATGTCCGGCGGCGTGCGTCTGATATCCATAGACAACAGCTTGCCACAGGTGGTGGGGTGGCCATTCATCCCCCCTCACCAGAGTGGAGGAGCTGCTCCTAAGCGTGGTGGCTCCTGGACAACAACAGCAACTCCCACAGACATGTGTTGTCATGGGGGCCGGAGCCACCCAGCATGTTGACATGGAGCGTGCAGGTAACATGCCCTATCTGTAGACTACAGTTACCTGTATTGTTAGATTATGTCTACGTGAGATGTGTACTGTGTGTTTAGCAATTGTGCTGCCTAGTGTTGTGCAATACTGATATTTGGAATATTATCTGTACACCTGTGACTGTTGACTGTTGTTCTACTGTAGTTTAGCAAATCCACAGTAGCAATGCCACAGTTGTGGCCACTGACGAACGCTCTCATATTCTCGTAGGTCCCTCTGGTGTGACAGCAAGGCAGATGATCCATGCTGGTGAGTGTGGTATAACTGCAATGTTGGTAATGAAATGTGCATGTCATAGGTGAGGTGTAGGCCATGTACACGTAACACACTTACGCATAATGCATGCCGTGCATGTTTGCTGTAAGACGTTGCACAGCTCAGTAATGTCAGTAGCTGCCTCAATGACATGCAATACACAGAGCATCAGACACAGTTGTGGCAACACCATACTGCACATTGGATAGGCATAGCTGCTACAGCTGTACACAACATAACATGTTTATCATACGCAGATCGATGCTACATATGGCGTTACCACACACATGCTGTAAGGTCACACTTCAGTATCCCACATGTCATCCACACACACATGATAAACCTCAGGGGTAGAGGCCTATCATGGGGCTGTGCAACACTCTTCAACACATAACACAGTCATGTTAGGCAATGCTCCCTATTGGGCACCCATACACCCACGTACAAAGTGGCTGTGTAATTGTGAATGTAGCCACAGCACTACAGTTCAGGTACAGCAAGCTAGGCGGTGGTCTGTCACACATTAGTAGCCGTGAGTGACCACATGATGCATGATGATGATGGCTCATGGTACTACATCCCATCCAGTTACAGTGACCACAGTACTACACATAGCAGTCATTGCTTTGCACCTCAATGTTGTGTGTGTGCAAACATATGCACCTATACATAATATGCATAGCATGTTGTGTGTGTGCTTAGATATGCCAGTATACACAATATGCATAGCAGTCGCCATCTGTACAAAGTGACACATATATGTCCTGGAATGCTATTGGGTGTATAGGTCACATGACACACATTGGGTATGTGTGGTGTTTAATGTTGCAGTCGTGTAGCATGCCATGTCATGGCTGGTACCGACATATCTGCAATATGTCCCACACTCACCATAACCACTGTACAATGGCCATGTCGAGCATTTGGATTCCTTCACATCTACATGCACCACTCATCCTGTGTGTGTACATAGCATGCATGTGCTACACCTGTGCCCAGTATTACCTGCTATGGACACAGACACTGTAATCAGACATGGAAATCTATGTGTCACACAGATAACACATGCAGCCATGGTATGTATACCTGTGAGTGATGGTGCACAGGACATTGCAGAGCTGATAATACTTGCACAGCAATGTTGCGTCCATGTACACATTGTGTTCCAGGGTGTAGCCAATCACTGAACAACTACACACATGCATCAAAACCATGTATACTGTCATTAAATAGGGCCATCTACACTCGCACTGCATGGTCTTGAGCAACACATATTCTGCATGCTGACACATGTGAGGTGACTGTTTGCCTTGTGATACTGTCACCCACCTTCACCCACTATTGAGTATGTGTTGGACTGCTGGTGTGTGTGTGTATCTGCTGTAGTAAGGAGTGTATTTGCGTGCATGTGTGCTAACATCATGTACAGATTGTAAAATGTTTCCTGTCTTCCTCTCACAGGTGCTGAGTTTGGGGTGGCTGAATGCAGCAGGGAACCTGAAGTCACTGCCACAAATAGTGGAGATGATGAGACATGTATTGTGGCACAGGCAGGTTTGACAGGGTCTGTCGTTGGTCCGCCAATCGACAGTACACAGCGTTCCACCCCATCTATGCACACACTCATACTGCCAATACATCCCTCATCACCAATGGCCTTAGCCAAGGGACAGCATACAGTTGGCATTGACCAGGATACTGTGGTACCCATGGCAGTTGCATCCCCTCACAGCAGCCATACCTGGATTCCTGGAACGGTACCTCATAGGCGGATGTCCAGGGGTTCTTGGGGGAGCACCGCTGGTCGTATTGCCCCTGGCAGACGTGCCTTCACAGGTCTTACAACCTTGAGTATGTTCTGGGCTGTAATGCAGGCACAGGCACGTATGGAATGGTACACCAGACAGGGACTAAGGGCGCAGAGGGCCCATTACACCACTATCAATGACAGCATCCGTGACCTTGCCGGTGCCATCCGGAATTACACCAAGGTCACTGATAGACGTTGGGGGGGGAGACATTAGATGCCCTCCACAATGTGTTTTCCATGAGCCAGGACCGTGCGGGACGGTTGAGACATCGACGCGGACACATGCCAGCAACAACAACAGCTGGCAGTCATCGCGGACAGCCCACAGATCACAGCCGCTCCTGTAGTGGCAGTACCAGCCCCAGCAATGCTGGGGCTGGCCTGTCGATTGACCGTCCTAGTAGACCACGTGCACATGGCTCTGGCCAGTCCCAGCAGGGACATGGGTCTACTCGACATACCTCTGCCTCTGATGATAGTACCCAGTCAGGGTTGGTACCCGATACTGTCCGTAGCACCCCTGCCAGGCACAGGTACTGTGTCCGTGGCCGGAGACAGTGATCTGTACAGCCTGGCAGGTACAGTCTGTGGCTGTCCCACAACCTTCCGTATATGGCAGCCACATGGTGGAGCTGTGTGCATGCAGACACACACACATTAACCAAACAACTAGAGCTCACACATACACACACACATTACATCAACATTGGCCCATGCTGTACTGTTGTCCCTCACACACACACACACACACACACACACACACACACACACACACACACATGTCGTTTGGATGGGTCATTGTTGGGCTCTGGCAAACCAACAACACACCCTGTGCATATGATGACACCTGTGCCACCTCTTGTCATCTGTAACATTGATCCAGGAACAGGCTAACATGGTGCTGATGCACAGGGTGACATTATAGCAGTGTAGCAATATTAGCAAGTTGTCAACAGGAAAGTGTAATGATATCCTTGTAGGTATATCTGAGCAGGCATGATACATCAAAGCTCTGATTGTCAATGTAGCATTGTTTACACCAGTGTTAGGTCTGAGTATGTATTGTCCACCCATGTGCCACTTGGCTGAAGTGTATAGTGTTGCCAGCATGTTTTAGTGAGTGGACAGTACGTGTGTGATGTGTGCAGTACAGATTAGCAAGTGTATATCTGTGAACATGGTGGGTGCGCATTGTCTGCATGTATGTGCATAGTGGACACATGGGACGTGTGAAATACCCTGTTTTACACATTAACATCTCATAGTATCTCTCGATGGCCAGTATGCATTCTACTACAGATATGTACTAACATGGGTACACATGTGTGTATGACATGGGTTGACACAATGCTGTGGGTGATGCTGTTAATATCTGTCAATGTTTTGCATTCTGGTAGTATACACAACCTCAACAGCATGACTATAACCAATCATTAGATGATATCCTGACAACTGACACACAGTTGTAGGGAACTCAGTAACAGTGGGATCCTTCCGGTACTATACTATAACAGTAACCAGTGGTATTGACCGCCACCCATTCCTGGGACCACACCTGTTTGGCATATAGGCCTCTTAGGTACATGCAAACACACTAGGGATATGTCCATCCACATCTGGAAATGCATGCATTGGCCTACAATGCATTCTCTGGATGGGACACATATCCTACACAAGGGTATCATACAGACTGATACCTGTTGTCCGACACATGCTGTATTGCACTAAGCAGACTATGGCATAGTCATCCACATTTGCTATACATACTATCCCAACAGTACCACATTGGTGGTAGCCCCCAACATGTATGTTGGGTACCAATGTGTACCTACAGCCACATGTTATGTCATCTGTCCCTTGGTATCCACATATCCAGAGGTATTGTGGAGTCCCTCGGTGTATCACATAAGACATTAGGGGCCTGAATGCATATCCACAAGGCTGTTGTACACCTATAATGACTGTCCATTATTGCCAGTTGTTGTGTATGAACATGTCTGACATATACCCCAGGCATGTACCCTCACTTACACTACTCTACAGTAACTGTCATGGGTGTGTGTGGCACAGATGACCTTGGCCACAGATCACTACAGTGGCCGGCCTTGTCACATACATACATATGTGACCTACGATCTGAGAAGCAGCGGCACAATCTGTCAAAGGAAACAAATGTATTCATTTAGTATGCAGGCTTCACACCTATGTACTAATTGAGGTCACATGTACATATATTTATTTACCACACAGATACCTGATGTGTGCAATGCACATACTGTTTTAATCCTGATATGTCATACCATAGTAAAAGCAAAACCCACATGGCATTGACCAACAGTGTCTCACACACACACACACACACACACATACTCAGCAATTGCAGGTTTCAAACCCCTACCTAACTATGTTATGATACTAGAGAGATACGCATTAACACGGCTCGCTATATGCTTTACTGGGTGTTTTGTTTTCTCCTGCTATATTTGTAGGATGCTGGCATCATCAGACTTTCCAAAGAGGAATGTACCTCTTTTAATGTGTTTTCCCAGTCTCCAAAAAGGGCACTCCTCTCAAAGGAAATCACACATACACACACCCCCACACCCAAACACACACTGTCAGCGTTTGCAGGATTCAAACCCCTACCTAACTATGTTATGATACTAGAGAGATACGCATTAACATGGCGCGCTATATGCTTTATTGAGTGTTTTGTTTTCTCCTGCTATATTTGTAGGATGCTGACATCATCAGACTTTCCCAAGAAGAATGTACCTCTTTTAATGTGTTTTCCCAGTCTCCAAAAAGGGCACTCCTCTCAAAGGAAATCACACACATACACACACCCCCACACCCAAACACACACTGTCAGCGTTTGCAGGATTCAAACCCCTACCTAACTATGTTATGATACTAGAGATACGCATTAACACGGCACGCTATATGCTTTACTGGGTGTTTTGTTTTCTCCTGCTATATTTATAGGATGCTGACATCATCAGACTTTCCAAAGAGGAATGTACCTCTTTTAATGTGTTTTCCCAATCTCCAAAAAGGGCACTCCTCTCAAAGGAAATCACACACATACACACACACACACACACACAATCAGCAATTGCAGGATTCAAACCCCTACCTATGTTATGATACTAGAGAGATACGCATTAACACAACACGCTATATGCCTTACTGGGTGGTTTCTTTTCTCCTGCTATATTTGTAGGATGCTGACATCATCAGACTGGACATGGTAATATGTGCATACTTTGTTTTATGCAATCCCAGGAATGAACCATGTGGGTCGGCAGGTGTCAACAGCTTGAACAGGACCACATAATTCTTAGCTTGTGTGATCTATCTGTGGACAAACTGACATTCCTTCATATGTCAACACATATTTATGCAGCTTGTTGGTTTTGTAGATACAACATGTATCTGGGATGTTGATAAAGGGCTATTCAAAGTCTATGTGAGACATGTGTAGCTCCGTTCAGTGATGTATGTCCTGGGTGGCTGCCTTGCAAACAGTCTAGCATGTTTGGGAACCATGATCTGCACATGAACATACCACAGTTGGTAGGGTTGTGTGTTTGTCAGCTTCCAATAGCTCTGTTTATGACTTCAACCATGATGGACTCCATGGCCTTGCAGATCAGACTTCATAGGGTTACTGGACTATACTTCCCATGGTGTGTTGTGCACCAACACTTGTGGGGAATGCCATATGTATATTCAACGGTTCCAGATCCTGTGGAGAGGGTGAGGCTCAACAGACTGTTCAGGTGCAGGGTTTGTTTGTTCTGTAGTTCATTCATGACACATATAGGGAAACAATGTAATCCAACTGCTGCCATGCTTTCGGCTTTGGGGGGAGCTGTTCACCCATTCTACATGTGATATCTCCTGGTATGATGATAGGGACTTTCGTCAGTGGGAGGTGGGTATGTATATATGGGCCTATCTAACAGGATGTCAGCACTGTCAGTCAGGTACAGTTGGCCCTGACTCAGGACATATATGAGTGTACATTGCTATTTATGACATAGCTGAAGGAGGTGTCATGATTCCGTCTGGACTCCTTCGCAGCTACTCTTTACAAAACACTGACAAACCTGAGCACTAATCCCTGTTATACTCTTTTACACACTTAACACCCTACTGATCCTTTGTGATCAGTCTACAGAGTATGTCATCATAATATCCTGGCATGTCCAGGGGTCGGTTTCGTGTGTACTCTCCAGTCCAGCTGGTGAATATTGTGATTTTGACACAATGTCACAACTGCCTCATGTACACAGACAACCCTCTCCTCCTCCCAACAAACTCAGATATATGTGAGAGATGCAACTATATAGACATACAGGAGGCTGAGCTCTCTCGACCCATGACTGGCACAGTCTATCAGGTGGTGAAGGTAACCACACACACCACATATCAGTCTCACATAAACCTATAGTGAAAGCAAACAAACCACATTATCACACATAAACATATTCAGAGGCTCTAAATAAACTCTGCCTAAGCAGCAGAGACCTCCAAAGCAGACACACAAACAACTGCTACCCCACTACAATACCCACATATCACATAGTTCACAATGTCAGTGTGCCACACAGTCACTGCCCTTCGGGCTAAACAACACACCTAATACACTTGTAATAGGTGACACTTATTGTCAGACACACTGACGTCCCACTCACCAGGCCGAACAAGGGGATGGTCACTTTGAGCTGTCAGGTGCCAGGATCCGCCACATAACACATGCACTCAGGTCACTCCAAAGCAAGTACAGAAATGGCTCCATCATTGTCCATGCTGGTGCGTAAAACCTCAGAAGTTCCTCCCTGGACCACATGACATGATACATAGAGGAACTCTCTGATCATGTAGCCCAGGCCAGTATGACCCTGACCTTGTGTAGCATCTTACACTCACCAAGTATGATGTCACAGTATACAGACAAACTTATCATGTTTAACAGTTGGCTAACATATTGGTGTCATTCAAAGGGGATCCAGTGTCTGTCAGCCTGGGGTGACATGCTCGACATGCCACGTAGCTTCGCTATGGACAGCTTGCACCTGTCACCCTTGGACTTTCGAATACTGGCTAAGGCTCTTGCTACCACCATAGTGCCTTTTTTAAGCGGGGCTCAAAAGACAAACCCACCTCCATAGACATTACAGAGTAAATGAAACTAAGGGTAATGCTGCTCAACACCAGATGTGTTACCCTCAAATTGCGTCCACTCAGGACTCTCCTCAGTATGGAGAATAGCGATATCTGTGCACTAACAGCCACCTGGTTCAGGCTCACAAATGCACACCAGCACTACCAGGTTATATTTCATACCATGCTTTCTGACCACAAGACTCGGAACGGCCAACACAAATAGGGGGAGTATCCATATACATCACAGATACACACACCTCCGGGTTAGTAGCACTGCACGAAGCATCGCAGACCATAACTAACATTGTGCAAAACTGCCTTTCAGTTTGTTGCCTGATACATACCACCCTCCCAAACTCAGGAACCACACTCGGCTTTCCTGGGAACACTGGAGAATATGAAGGTCTCCCCAAACACCATTATATTGGGTGACTTCAAATACCCAAAACATTGACTGGGGATACTACTCAAGCCAGCCCCAACACCCTCGCCCAACAGTTGCTACTATTTGTAAACTCATATGCTATGGCACAACCGGTCACCATACCCACAAGAGGGGAAAACATATTGGACCTGATCATCACCAACATGGGGACTCTATGTTCCACACCAGCGATATACCCCTCATTGGTAAGGTCAGAACATACATTTATCTCACTGGACATCTATATCCCGTCCCCACACCCATCCTGGGTAATCTTGGTGAACTTCTCAAAAGCAAATGTCTCACTTCTCCAAACCAAGGTGTTATCCTTCAGAGACCCTGAGACAGTGGTAAATACAGCTCAGACTGCTGAATCCTTTACATACACATTCTATGGACACCTAGTGGACTGCATGGATCGTGCTATCCCAAATAACAAGACTCACTCCTCCAATGGCAGGGGACCTGTCTGGTAGACCTCGGCCATTAATAAGCTATACAACGAAAGGAGGAAGCTACTACATGATAGAGCACAATCCCAGACAGGGAAGGCATCTGTGATCTGTACTAGCAGACAGCTACAATCACTCATGAATTTATCTAAGGCCCGCTTCTAACGGACAATTGCGCCAGACATGTAGGACAATCACAAGGCCTTCTTCAGTTATGTCAGGAACCTGGGTGGACACTCACTGATATGCTGTGAGTTACTGCATACTGATTAAACATACCCTGAACCCACTGACATTGCCAACATCCTGGCAAACAGGTTCAGTGCAGATGTCTCCCCCCAATCCAACCTAAGGAGCAACTATCCATCCCAACATAGTGCAACCTCCCTGACATCACAAATAAACAGGTGAGTGCTGCCCTCCCCAAAGTGGACAACACAGCATCAATGGGACCAGACGCTGTCCCGGCCTGCATCTTACATGAGCTTCATGACAGACGTAACCCTCACATTAAGTCACTGTTCAATATCAGAGTTACTACAGAATATGTACCCAAGGAATGGCATACAGCGACAGTGGTCCCGCTCCACAGAGTTGGTGCCCCAACGGACCACAGACAATATCGCCCTATAAGCCTAACTAGCCTGTTCTGCAAAGCTATGGAGCGTATTGTCATGGGACTCATACACATAGACATCGGGAACCTACAGACACTGTGTCCTACACATTTCAGTGTTGTTGTGGGCAGATCTTGCCTCTTGAACCTGTTTGTATTCTTTAAACAGTTACCAGGTCCATCAACGTAGGGACGGTTGTCCACACAGCCTACCTGGACCTTGCAAAACCCTTCAACACAATATCCCACTTGGCCATTATGCACAGGCTCACCAGCATAGATACTGACACATATCTCACACGATGGATTGCTACCTGGATCAGGGATAGCACCCACATGGTCAGTATTGCAGGTGCCATGTCTGACTATACACCAGTTACATGTGGCATCCCACAAGGCTCAGTCCTGGGACCTCTCTTGTTCAGTATATATTTGTCTGACATACCGGCTAACACAGGAGGAATATGTCTGACCATGTTCGCAGATGACTGAAAACTGGGTGCCATAATCAACTCTCCAGCTGGCACATGCATACTCATACAGGGACTCACAGAGATGGATGAGTGGTGCCTGAGGCATGGCCTACAGCTAAATGCCATTAGTTGCACAGTCATCCCCTTTGGGAATAACAACATGCCCACACATTACCACATAGGTAGTAATCCATTACATGCGGTAGAAGGTGTTAGGGGTTTGGGGACACGACTTGTTCATACTCTCGCCTTTGACAATCACGTTGCCAAAGTGGTTAGACAGACCTTCTATATAGCCCACCTTATCCCATATGGTTTCACATCTAGATCAAGTGAGGTCATTGTGCCCCTATACTCATCACGACCATGCTTGGTTACAATGCCACATTTGGGATGTACCTTACCCGACACCTGCAGCAACTGTAATGGCCACAAAAGTTCCTCAACAAGCAGATCTAGGGACTCACATGGATGCCCTGCACAGTTCGGATACAGTAACTCCAGCTCTACTCAGTCGCTTACCGCCTACTCGGATGTGATGTGTGCCTGCTGTTTACGGAAATATCCAACCCAGAATTAATGGACATGCTCCACCTCAGGATATCCAACTCCCTTGGAGATACACACTCCAGGGACATATACCTCAGCACAGATGTTAATAGAACATGCTGGAGGGACAGATTCTTATCCCAGAGGCTCCACTCACTCCGGATTGTAATCCCGGTTTCGCATAGGCAGAGCCACCCACTGACCACCTACAGGAGACATCTTGACAAGTGGATGGGTGATCGTATGTTTACCCCTGGGATATCTTCTGGGTCCCTGCTAGACAGAGGCACAATAGACTAAATGTAAATGGGCTATCTTGTGTGACCTACTATTCACAGGCACAGTGTAGTAATCTGACAGGGTTGCAAAAGCCAAACACACTCTGGCTAAGACTGTACATGCCCTAGGGCAGATAGCCTAGTATCGATCTCTGAACCTATGATAATGTTCGGGATGCACAATGTTTATTGATGATACTGTTTGCAGGTTTTTATCGTCTTTGCTTTCCCACTTTCTATGAACAACTTAGGTATCTGCAGAACATATTTGATTATGATAGGGTTCCACTATATTATAAATGTGTCTGTTGTCATATAACTGTGTGCACAGGGTGGATTGCTGGATAGTGAGAGGTTCCTGGGTTAACACATGCAACTGCCAGATATGTGTGGCCCACTGCTGTACTTAGACATGGCCTAAGTGTGCGAGCATGCCCAGTTCAGGCTTTCAGGGTTTTGTTGTCTGACATTTGTCTCATTTATTTAAGTGTGTGAGCATGCCCAGTGTGACCTTTCAGTATGTTGCTGTCTGAGGTCCACTACATTTGTTGATGTGTGTGAACATGACTAGTATTAACATTTATACTGTGTGTGTTGAAAGTCAGGTTCTATTCTTACTGCAGGACTCACCTTTGTGTCATAACTCGACAGGGATTATGCTGTGCCTGCAGGGTTTCCATGAGAAACTTTGCATAGACTTATTAACATTTCTTCATACAGGCTGACCACTGCAATACTGTCATGGTTTAGTGGTTCAGTATCCTGGGTTCGAGGCCCATCACTGCTTTATATTTTCATACTGAGCAGACCAGACTGCTTAAGGGTCAGTACAGCAAATATGAGCATGTTGGCTTTTATTCAGCTATGCCCTTCTTAGACCAAGCTTGTCCGACATTGCTCAATATTAACCAACATTGCTGGACGTTGCCCAATATTACTCAACATTGACCACAGTTGTGCTAGTTGGTGTGTGCGATTTTGTTTATATATACTACATGGTGGTAAATGCTGTTTAGTACTGCTTTATATTGCTTAACACATGGCAATCATGCTTCAGGTGGTGCTGCAGGGCTGTCTATGTCGGATGCACATACTACACTCCCTATACATGTTTGAAAGCAGGTAGTGTCAACTTAGGCATCCCTTTTACTATATGTGCGAGTCAGAGAGAGGTATCATTTCCAGAGTTCCTACTGAGCCAGTGTATGTGCTATACGTTGCCTCTTTGCCAAGGCCAAGGCATACTGGGCATGCTTCCTTCTGCATACTGGGGCAGGCTCAGGTTGTTCCTCCTCCAAGCCACGCTCTGCCTGTGATGGCCTTGGCAATGGTGGGGGCCCAGGCCTATGCTGGTCCTGCTGCAGCTGTTTTCGCAGGATCATATTATGTAGCATAGCACATACCATGACAATTTGGGTACATGTAGTTGGTGAGTACTGCAAGGCTCCACCAGATGTGTTCAGACACCGGAACCGTGACTTGAGCAGCCCAAACACACTCGATTACATTTCGTGTTTGTGCGTGTGCCTCATTATGGCGTTCCTGTTCAGGTGTGTGTGCGTTTCTGATGGGTGTCATCAGCCACGGCTCCAGTGCATAGCCAGCATCCCCCACTAGGTGACCGTGTGGGATGTCCCCATTGGCAAATGTCTGGTACAGCTGCATCAGATGCCAGATATGGGAATCATGGTAGCTTCCAGGGCAGCCAGCACACACATTCAGTATTATGCCCTGGGCATCACACATGACCTGGCAGTTGATGGAGGGGAAGCCCTTGCGGTTGAAGTAGACCATAGCCTGCTCACCAGCTGGTGCTTTGATGTGTATGTGCATGCAGTCTATTGCACCCACTACCTCAGGGTATCCCGCTATTTACTGGATGAGATGCATATTGCTGGCCAATACCTCACGGGAATTGGGGAAATATACATGATCACCGATATGTGCTGACATGGCATCCAGGAACTGGTGCAGTACCCTGGATGCTGATGCCTGTGATATCCCCATCATATCACCAGTTGGTCTCTGGAAGGTACCTGTTGCTAATATTCTTAGGCCAACACATACCTTGGTTTCCACTGGGATGGGTTCCCCTCTGTTGGTTCTGTGTGTGAGGCGTGGCCTGCACAGCTCAACAATTTGCTGCAAGAGGTCTCTGTCCACTCTATAGTGCTCCACTATCTCCATCTCATGTAGCCCCTGGTAGGTTACCCTGGGCCTGTACACTCTTCTCTGTCTCCTCACTGTGGGCTGTCCAGCAGCATTTGCATTGTCACCACCCTCAGCATGTTGCATATGTCGCCTTATAACAGCAATGGCAGTTCCTAACATTTCTTTGTCTCAGTAACGCTTTTTCAGTTTTCACTTCTATTAGCTTACTGCAGTGTTGCAGTGTCTCTTGAGAGAAACATAATAGACTGTTGTTAGAAGAGTTTTAAGTGCTGGGCTGGGCTGGGTTGGGCTGGGCTGGGCTAGTGTACTGCCTGTGTAATTGCCGGATTCTGATTGTTTTCACCTGCTAGCTCTGCTAGTACTCCCTGGTAGCTTCCTACTATTTGTTGTGCTTCCTTTTTCCTTTCTGTTTCCTCAGGGGGCAGCGCCACACACACAAGCGCAAACACGTGCACACCAGCTCACACACACGCACACATGCTTACATGGACTAAAACTTGTTTATTCTTGTTAAAACGCGCGCACACCAGAGCAAACTCGCTTACAACTCTTTAAATAGCCTTATACATGCTTACTCCGGCTCAAACGCACTCACGCTTACACGCGCGCACACTGTCTTACTCGGGTTTACAGGTGTGCACACGCGCGCATACACGCTCAGCAAGAAACTTTGGTGTTATCCACGGCATACACCTTCAATTTCTTGCCTTTACCTAGCCTACCTGTTGACACACTCTTTCAATGATGTGTAAATGACAGCTGACACATGCCACTCTGCTCCAATGTGCTTCACTTCTTTCATACATACCCCTCTCGTGATGTCACCTATCTTCTACTCTGTTACTCCCCTTATCCTACTCCTACACTCCACTGACTGTGCTCATTTGCTATGTGAACTTGTGATTCACTATCCTAACCCTCATTTACATAGGATTGCCTACTAATGCTTGGTTACATCTCTAAGACTGAGCTTCCCTCCTTAGCAACCTCTACTCGGTGGCCATGTTGTCTTCAGCCTGCCATTCACTTGCATTGTAAATTCATATTTGCATTAAAATCCACATATGTGGATCTTCATTACTGATTTTCTGGTTTTTAGAGTGCAGCGTTTGCACGGCGTTGCACTTAAACCCCAAAGATCGGGATGAAAAAAAAAAGTTATTTTATTTTTATTTTGCATCACTTAATGTTGCCAATGGCCATATTTTTGGCCATTGGCATGCTTCCCCATGTAAATGCATCCTTTTTTTGGAGCTGTCACGGCTCCGTTTTGCTATTTGCAGAACCGTACTCAGTTGTCAACTGAGTACATTTCTGCAAATAACACTACTCCTACTCGGACAGGTTCGGGTTTCCTGGATCGCAAATTTACCTCATTTTCATAGCTTTCGGCTGCAATTGAGGTAATTTGCATATCCTAGCCCTGTCCGTGTAAGACTCGTTTTAGGAGCTCTGTTGCACGCCCCTACCGGCTGTTCCTGGATAGCTCGGCAGACATGTTGGCTGCTTGGAGTCTTACTCTACTCTTAGACTCCATGCAAGCCTTCGTGAATCCGGCTTATTGTCTTATAGTTTCATAGTTTCATAGTATAGTACTAGGCTATCTGCCCTGGGGCATTTGTAAGCCTAGCCATAGTGATGTGGCATTGGCCACCCCATGAAATGGTACAAAAATGTACGAAATAAATTTAGAATACTGTGTCTAGTAGTGACACAATGAAGGTCCCCTTATATAATAGAATTAGTTTACTGTGCCCCTGTCTAGCAGTGACACAGATGTGACCCCTGGGGTAAACTTACGATCTCCCATCCACTCATCAAGATTTCTCTTGAAGAGAGTCAGTGAGGGGCTCTGCCTAATATGAACTGGGATCTTGTTCCAAAGCATGGGAAGCCTCTGGGTTATGAATCTATCCCTCCAGCATGTCCTATTCATACTTGTGCCGAGGTTTAAGTCTTTAGCTCTCGTGGTCCTGATGGACTTGGATTTTTTGAGGTGGAGCATGTCCATCAGATCCTGATTGGACATGGCCTTGTACATCAGGCAGAGATCACCTCTGAGCAGGCGGTATGATACTGAATAGAGCTGAAGTTTCTTTAGTCTGGCAGAATAAGACATATGTTGGAGACCCTTGATCCTCTTGGTGAGGTACTTTTGTGGTCTCTCCAGCTGTTGGAAATGCCGGGTGAGGTACATACCAAATGGGGCATTGTACTCAATCATGGGTCTGATGACGGAGGAATATAGGGGTACAATGACATCCGTGGATCTGGATGTGAATCCCTTCATGATGAGGTGTGCAAGGTAGAATGTTTTTCTAACCACTTTGGCAACGTGGGTATCAAATGAGAGGTTGCTGTCAACTTGGGTCCCTAGGTCTCTGATTACTTTTTCAGTATTTAGTGGGTTGCTGTCTATGTGATAATTTGTGGGTACTTTGTTTTTCCCAAAGGGGATGACTATACATTTTTTGGCATTTAGTTTAAGGCCGTGACTCCGGCACCAGTTGTCCGTTTCTGTGAGGCCTTTTTGTAGGATGTGTGTGTCTGCTGGTGTATCGACTATGGCGCCTAGTTTGCAGTCATCTGCAAACTTTGTCAGCCACAGCCCTCCCGTGTTTGCTTTAACATCTGAGAAATAAATGCCGAACAAGAGGGGTCCCAGGACAGATCCCTGTGAGACACCACTTGTGACTGGCTTTGAGTCTGACATTGCTCCAGCGATTTTAACTTTATGGGTTCTGTCCTTTAGCCAGTTTGCAACCCATCTAGTGACATAAGGGTTTACATTTAAGCTGTTGAGCTGATCTATGATGCCTGAGTGGGGTATTGTGTCGAAGGCCTTAGCCAAGTCCAGGTATGCTGTATGGACTGCTTTGCCCTCGTCAATGGCTCTAGTGACTGTTTCGAAAAAGTCAACCAGGTTTAAAAGGCAGGATCTGCCCTTTACAAAGCCGAACTAGGTGGGGTCAAGTGTCTGTAGGTCCCCTATGTCTCTGTTTATGAGTTCCATAATGATTCTTTCCATAGCTTTGCAGACCAGGCTGGTTAAGCTTATGGGGCGGTAGTTTCCAGGATCTGTAGAGGCACCCCCCTTGTGGAGTGGGACCACTGTTGCTGTACGCCAGTGTTCAGGTACATATCCCGAAGTAAGGTTAAGGTTAAATAGCATTTTTATGTGTGGGTTTAGCTCCTCTTGGAGTTCATGTAACACGCAACCCAGGATACCGTCAGGTCCCATTGATGCTGTGTTTTTTGCTTTGTTTAGGGCGGTTATCACTTGGACAGCTGAGATGACAGGGAGATTACATTCAGCTGGGATAAGTATTTCTTCTTTTGGGGGTGAAGGAGGGGAGAAATTTGCACTGAACCTGTCAGCCAGAATGTTGGCAATATCTGTGGGTTCAGTGTATTTTTTTATTGTTGTGAACCAACTCTGAGCATATCTGAGGGTTTCTGCCCAGGTTTCTAACATAGCTGAAGAAGGCTTTGTGGTTATCTTTAGTGTCCTTAGCGATTTTTCTCTCAAAGTTGGCCTTGGATATTTTTATGAGAGAACGTAGTTTTCCGCTAATGTTGATCAGAGATGTCTTCCCTTCATGGGATTTTGCTCTGACGTGCAGTAGCTTCCTTCTTTTGTTATACAATTTGTTTATGGCTGAGGTCCACCAGACAGGACGCTTACCTTTGGTGGAGAGGGACTTGGATTTGTTTGGGATTGCATGATCCATGCATTCTTGGAGATGTCCATAGAAAGCATTTGTGAAGGATTCGGCATTGTGGGATGTGGTATCCACTGGCACAGTGGACTTAAAGGATACCATCTCAGTCTTAAGAAGAGTGAAGTCTGCTTTTGAGAAGTTTTTCACTGTGGTCTTTTGTGCTGGGGTGGAGGTGGGATATGTATATCCAGGGTGATTAGTTTGTGGTCAGATCTCACTAGTGAGGGGTATACTTCCAGTGTGGAGCATTTTGTCCCCATGTTTGTGATGATCAGGTCTAGTATATTATCTCCCCTAGTGGGAGAGGTGACTAATTGTTCCAGTGCATTTGAATTTATGAATTCCAGGAACCTTTGGGCTAGGGTATTAGGGCTAGAATAATGTACCCAATCTATGTTTGGGTAGTTGAAGTCTCCCAGTATGATGGTATTTTGTGATACATTCATATCCTCCAATGTCTTCAGGAAGGCTGAGTGGAGTTCTTGAGATTGGGAGGGTGGTCTGTAACATGCTACCAGTTTTATAGCAGTTTTGCCTATGGTTAGTTGCACCTGTATGGTCTCTGATGCTTCATGTGTTGCTACTAACTTGGAGGTGTGGGTGTCCTTGATGAATATGGACACTCCCCCTCCCTTTGTGGTTCGGCCCGGGTTTTGGGGCCGAAAAGCATGATACGAGGTATAGCCTGGTAGCGCTGGGGTGCTCTCAGGAGCCTTGAACCAGGTTTCAGTTACTGCACAGACGTCAATGTTCTCCATGCTGAGGAGTGCATCAAGTGCCTGCATCTTGAGATTTAGACTTCTGGCGTTGAGCAGCATTACCCTTTTTTTTCCATTATTGTTTTCTAAGGAGGTGGGTTTGTCTTTTGAGCCTTGCCTAAAAAAGGCACTATGGGGGTGGCAAGAGCCTTAGCCAATATCTGGAAGCCCAGTGGTGAGAGGTATAAGCCATCCCTTGCGAAGCAGCGTGGCTTGTCCAACATGTCATCCCAGGCAGACAGACATTGGATCCCCTTAGAATGACACCAGTACTTGAGCCAATTGTTAAAGCTGATCATTTTGTCTTTGTATTGTGGTATCATTCTTGGTGAGGGCAAGATGCTGCTCAGGGTCAGGGTCATACCAGCCTGGGCTACATAATCGGAGAGCTCCTCTATGTCTCTTTTCATGTAGTCCAGGGAGGTGCCTCAGGTCATTCACACCAGCATGGACAATGACGGAGTCATATTTGTACTTGCTTTGGAGTGACTTGAGTGCGTGTGTTATGTGGCGAATCCTAGCTCCCGATAGACAGCTCACAGTCATCTTCTCCTTGTTCAGCCTGGTCAGCGGGACATCAGTGTGTCTGACTATAGAGTCACCTATTACTAGTGTATCAGGCAAGGTGTTTGGCCTTAAGGGCTGTGATTGGTTGACACACTGATTTATTGAAGTATGTGTTGCATGTGTTTTGTTTTGAGGTGGTGGACTTTTGGGTGTCTGCTTTGGGAGCCTCTGTTGTTTTGCTAAGTTTTTTGTTAGAGCCTTTTGTGTTTTTATGTGTTTGGTTTGCAGTTGTGGTAGGTCTATGTGGGACTGGGATTGTTGTGTGTGTGGTTGCCATCTCCTCCTGTCTGGTCATGCCAGCCCTGAGTTGAGAGAGTTCAGCCTCCAGTTTGGCTATATAGTTGCATCTCTCACATGTATTTGTGTTTGTTGGGAGGAGGAGAGGGTTGTCTGTGTACATGAGACAATTGTAGCATTGTCTCAAGATATCCAGATTGACCAGCTGAACTGAAGACGACGCCAGTAATCTACCACTTGACATGCTAGAACTGTATAAGGGAGTGCTGTACCTTTAAGGGAAGTGGATATTCACAGGGGTGGTAAGTAGATGTAGTGCTTTACTTAGTATGAGAGTGCTTACTTAGTAGAGAAGTACTGAGAACAAGTGCTAGGCTTATAATATAGTAAGTAGTCTGGTTATACTAAGAGTAGAGCTTCCTTAAGGGAAAATTTGAAGAGCAGACTTGGCGGAGCCAGAAAGAGTTTAACCTTGTTTAACCGGCACTGCGCTATGTGCACAACCGCGCAAAGCCATGCAAATGCGGATTTTAAACAGTGAACTACAAAAGAGCTACAAATGGTCCAAAACAACCAATTACTACTGCTTCTTGTGCTGAGGTCACTTCCTACAGGGACAGGTAGGCTGCTCAATGCTCCCCACTCCCACTGGTGAGCAAAGAAACTTCCTTCTATCCAAGTAAGGTAATGGACAACACAGGAACTACACCACAGCCCAGAATACAGCAATGCCTGTATACTGGTCTAAACTAGTCGAGGAAGGCGGGAAAACAAGGATTATTTTTTTGGTTTTTTTGTTTTTTTTGGTAGAAACACACAGAAAATGCAGAAACAGTGATAAATTAGTTACACAGGCTAGCACACTTTAGTGGGCAGCCTCCACAGTTAAATTAAACAAACAAACAACAAACTTTCGATCAAGTTCGACTAAAATGTAACTTTAAGTGCAGATTTTAAAATAATGCAGCAAACAGTTAAAAAACAGTTCAAGCTAGTTCGGGGTAAGCTACAGAAGCTATTCCAAGTGAAGAAAAAGCAAAGATACTTAAATCCAGAAAGTAGTCGCTTTTCTGAGTTCCCTGCTGCTAGGACCACTCTGCAGACCCACAAGGAGCTTGTCTGTGTAGTATAGCCAGAAAAAAACGCCCAGAGGCAGATTTTAAACAGTGAACTACAAAAGAGCTAGAAATGGTCCAAAACAACCAATTACTACTGTTTCTTGTGCTGAGGTCACTTCCTACAGGGACAGGTAGGCTGCTCAAGGCTCCCCACTCCCACTGGTGAGCAAAGAAACTTCCTTCTATCCAAGTAAGGTAATGGACAACACAGGAACTACACCACAGCCCAGAATACAGCAATGCCTGTAAACTGGTCTAAACTAGTCGAGGAAGGCGGGAAAACAAGGATTATTTTGTTGATTTTTTGTTTTTTTGGTAGAAACACACAGAAAATGCAGAAACAGTGATAAATTAGTTACACAGGCTAGCACACTTTAGTGGGCAGCCTCCACAGTTAAATTAAATAAACAAACAACAAACTTTCGATCAAATTCGACTAAAATGTAACTTTAAGTGCAGATTTTAAAATAATGCAGCAAACAGTTAAAAAACAGTTCAAGCTAGCTCAGGGTAAGCTACAGAAGCTATTCCAAGTGAAAAAAAGCAAAGATACTTAAATCCAGAAAGTAGTCGCTTTTCTGAGTTCCCTGCTGCTAGGACCACTCTGCAGACCCACGAGGAGCTTGTCTGAGTAGTATAGCCAGAAAAAAACGCCCAGAGGCGGATTTTAAACAGTGAATTACAAAAGAGCTAGAAATGGTCCAAAACAACCAATTACTACTGCTTCTTGTGCTGAGGTCACTTCCTACAGGGACAAGTAGGCTGCTCAAGGCTCCCCACTCCCACTGGTGAGCAAAGAAACTTCCCTCTATCCAAGTAAGGTAATGGACAACACAGGAACTACACCACAGCCCAGAATACAGCAATGCCTGTAAACTGGTCTAAACTAGTCGAGGAAGGCGGGAAAACAAGGATTATTTTTTTGGTTTTTTGGTAGAAACACACAGAAAATGCAGAAACAGTGATAAATTAGTTACACAGGCTAGCACACTTTAGTGGGCAGCCTCCACAGTTAAATTAAACAAACAAACAACAAACTTTCGATCAAATTCGACTAAAATGTAACTTTAAGTGCAGATTTTAAAATAATGCAGCAAACAGTTAAAAAACAGTTCAAGCTAGTTCAGGGTAAGCTACAAAAGCTATTCCAAGTGAAAAAAAGCAAAGATACTTAAATCCAGAAAGTAATCGCTTTTCTGAGTTCCCTGCTGCTAGGACTACTCTGCAGACCCACGAGGAGCTTGTCTGAGTAGTATAGCCAGAAAAAAAATGCCCAGAGGCGGATTTTAAACAGTGAACTACAAAATTGCTAGAAATGGTCCAAAACAACCAATTTCTACTGCTTCTTGTGCTGAGGTCACTTCCTACAGGGACAGGTAGGCTGCTCAAGGCTCCCCACTCCCACTGGTGAGCAAAGAAACTTCCCTCTATCCAAGTAAGGTAATGGACAACACAGGAACTACACCACAGCCCAGAATACAGCAATGCCTGTAAACTGGTCTAAACTAGTCGAGGAAGGTGGGAAAACAAGGATTATTTTGTTGATTTTTTGTTTTTTTGGTAGAAACACACAGAAAATGCAGAAACAGTGATAAATTAGTTACACAGGCTAGCACACTTTAGTGGGCAGCCTCCACAGTTAAATTAAACAAACAAACAACAAACTTTCGATCAAATTCGACTAAAATATAACTTTAAGTGCAGATTTTAAAATAATGCAGCAAACAGTTAAAAAACAGTTCAAGCTAGTTCAGGGTAAGCTACAGACACTATTCCAAGTGAAAAAAAAGCAAAGATACTTAAATCCAGAAAGTAGTCACTTTTCTGAGTTCCCTGCTGCTAGGACCACTCTTGATAATTTCTATTTCTTTATTACAACAAACCCTTCTTTTTCTTGAACTAGGAAAAAATCATTCTGTTTTATATTTTAAATTTAATATTTTCATTAATAATGAACCTTTTTTCCTTTAAACATTTTATTACTGTATATAAATTTAATGAGGACATATAAACTATATGGTTTATTAACTCTAAACCTCTTTTTTGCTTTTCACATACAGTACCCCTCTTTTCTCAGGATTCAACCTCAATCCCTAAATAAATGAAAATGCTATATTATATACATCTTTCTCTAAGTTTAAAGGAAGACTATAAATGCCAGCTAGATAAGAAATCTTTGCTAACAGCACAGACTTTAATAGACTTTCTTTTTAAAGAAAGCCTAAACGACTTCCAAACACTCAGATATATTTTATAGACTTTCTTTTTAAAGAAAGCCTAAACGACTTCCAAACACTCAGATATATTTTATTTCATCTTAAATTTCTTGTTTCCCAAAGTTTATCCCAAGGATCTTAATTGTATCCTTATTGAAACATTTTCCACTAATCCTTCCCTCAAAACCTAAACCCTGACTTTTGTCTTTATTTAATACAAAATCAATAATCTGAATAATTTTATTTATTATTTTATTATTTAGAGCTGCGGTGGTGGTGCTGCGGTAGTGTTGTCGCCTCACAGTAAGACGTTGTCCTGTTCGATTCTCAGCTAGAGCATCTTCTGTGTGGAGACATGCATGAGTGGGCGTACCTTCGTTGAAGGTTGTGCATCAGAGCTGGCAACTCGGCATGTAAAAATCTACTGCCAATCATTAGCGGACCGGAGTTCCGCTGTGGCGACCCCTAACCGGGAAAAGCCGAAAGACACAAACAAACAAAATATTATTTATTATTTATTTATTTGACATGTGTTGACCCGGTTAGACCAACTGGGCAGAAGACCCCTTTCAGCAGAGACCTGAGGAGAAAAGCTCCAAAAGTTACTATTGCAATAGGATAGTCAACTAGATAAAATTGACAATGATTACAGGATTAAACAAGATAGAAATATCTAATATGATATAGCTAATACATAATAACAAGGTTATTATTTACAGGTGATTATAAGCTAATTGGAGAGAGAAAAACTGAATGTACATAGAACAAATGTGTCAAATTGTAAGTTATAAAGAGATATCACAGGAATACAGACAAATTATGAGGCAGGATAAGAAGATAGCTGTAGGGAGAGGACAGGTGTATAGTGAAAAACAGAAAAAAAAATATGTAAAACTGAGTAGTAGGGAGGTAAGTGAGAAAGCATCTTTGGTAGGAAAATTAGTACAGCAACACCATAAAAGGAAGCTGACAGGCCAACATTATGACTAGTAAAGTTTATTGATGTATAGGAAATGAGTGAGTAAATTGTGTAGGACAGGAAGATAAGTTATGTTGGGTCATTACAAGAGCATGACCATGACTTGTGGAAGGGGTCTTTTAGTGCTATTTTAAAGGAGCTGAAATTAATGATAGTTCAGACTTGCAGTGGTAGTTTGTTCCAAGCATTTGCGACAGAACAGCTGTAAAGTCATTTGCCAATATTTTTATTTGGCTTATAAACTTGCAGTAGGTACTGTTGTGAGCTACAAAGAGCACGGTTTGGAGTGTATGGGTGGATGAGATTGGAGACAGAGGGGCAATAAGATGGATCATTTAAGATGGAGTGAACTGTGATAAGCTGGGGTAGTAGGATTTGGTGATGAAATTTGAGCCACTGCAAGTTTTTTAGCACTATAAAGTGATGGGTACGATTGGGTAGGTTAGAGGCTATTTTGTTGTAGGTAAGCTCTAATTCAGTGAGGAGATTAGACTGGAGGTTTGTGAGTATAGCGGCAGCATAAAGAAGTGTGGGTAGTAGAAAAGCTTGTGCAAGGGAGAGTCTGGAGGAATGCATGAGAAATTTATTGTGTCTGTATAATAATCTGACTTTTTGATGAGTCTTTTTAATGTATTGAGTGTGAAGATCAAACTTTAGGTGGTCATCACTGGTAATACCGAGAAGTTTTATGTGAGGTTCAGCGGAGATAACTGTGTTGTTTAGGGAGGTGACAGAAAAGGTAGTTTTATGATGATGCAGAGTTGTTGGGAGAAATAGAAGTTTAGTTTTCTTAGAGTTCAGTAATGGTTGAAAGTAAGCCACCTTTCAAGTGAGTGAAGGGAGTCTTGTGTGAGGATATAAAGGCTTGTTATGTCATCAGAAAGAGAGATGATTATGGAATCATCTGCATACTGAATAATAGTAGACAGAGGAGAAGATGAGTGAAGATCATCAATGAAGATATTAAAAAGTAGGGGTTCAAGAATGGAGCCTTGGGGAATCCTGGTTTGAATGGGTAGAAAGGGAGAGAAGCTAGACTGCCATTTAACAGCATGGAATCTATTGGAGAGGTAGCTGGAGAACCAAGATAGGGTAGAGTTAGAAAGGTTAAGTGAAGCAAGCTTAGATAGAAGTAGTCTGTGGGAAACAGTATTGAAGCCTTTTGATAGATCTAGAAATAAGCTAGAGACTTAACTTATTATTGTCACAGGATTTAGCCAGGGAGTGAATGAAGTGAATTTATTGCATTTGTTTTATCACTATAACAATATTTGCTTCACTCTTTGTTGCAATAATAATATCATCTTCATAATTTAAAAAAATGGACATTTTTATTCCTTCATTTGAAATATAGCTCGTAATATCCACCTCCTTATTCATATACATAGATAATGCATTCATTACTTAATACAAATAATGTATCTCTCAATGGACAGCCTTGTCTAAATCCATTTTCTATGTTTATATCTTCACTCAGCCATCCATTTATCATACTCTTCACTATGTTACACTTGTATGCTGGCATGCACACATTTTTAAGCCTCTTACTTATATTATATACATCAAATATATCCCATAATACTGAGTGGTGAATCAAATCAAATGCTTTGCTTAAATCTCCTACCATTACTTCTGCTTGAACATTTCTAACTACTATATCATCTACTATTTCCCTAAATATTAACAATAAATCTTGATTTTTTTTCCTTTTATGCCAAACACATGTTCATTTATAGTATTTTCTACGTTTTTGTCTATCCTTTTTTTAATATTTTCATACAAATCGTATAATCTGTATTATTTAACAAATTGGTCTCCAGTTCTGTATTTCTAACTTCTCTCCTTTTTTCCATATACACCTAATCATACCTGTACATAGCTCTTTATACCTGAAACCTTTTTCTAACTATTCATTTTAATAACTTTATAAACCATTTATTTTGCTCTACAATCATATTTCTATACATCTTATATTCTATTCCATCAGGTCCTTCTGCAGAACCTAAATTCAGACATTGTACTGCCTGTTCTAGTTCCTTGATTCGTATAGCTTTTTATAAATCCTTATTCATTATGTCACAAAATATATGTACCTTGCATTCTTTCCATGTCTATGTTCACTGCTCTTTAAACAATCTCTTAATATGTCCTTTTACTATATTCATAATCTCTTCTTGAGTATTATGCATTTTACCTGAAGAATCTGTCATTTCCCTCATTACACTATTATTCTCTTTAATTATTTTATTTAAATATGATGCAATTTCTTATTTTTTTCCTTTCAGGAAATATCTTTGTACAATAAATGTTCTATTTGTTCTTATTCAAAGCATATAATTTATGTTCCTTAATAAAAAAAAAACATCATTCTTTCTAAACAATCATACATTATTTTTTCCATGCATAGCTTCTCTTTCTCCCATGCTACATAGCATTTTTTTATATTTCAGTTTAAAATGTACCCACCATTCTGACCAATCTTTATACAATTCTCTTATTTCTACATGATCTTGCCAGAACATTGTGATGTGGATATCCCATCACTGTCCACCAATTAATATGTGATGTGGATATCCCACCACTGCCAACCAATTAATATGTGACGCCCCTGCACTGGCCCAGTAATCAAGGAGCCTCAATCCTTACCAGTGGCAACAGCTGGGGGACATACACACCGGGAAGATGACAAGTACACACACAGTAAAGTGCAATTTTCCTTAAGAGCACACAGAGATCACAGTCAGTCTGAAGCTGTTTTTTTCCTTCTTTCTCCAGATCCCCAATAAGACTTCCCACTGGCACAGCAATAGCATTGAGATGTCAACAGAGTGGCTAAGCCAAAACCTCCAGCACCCTCTCTGTGCAACCAGTGTTTCATGTCCCTGTTCAAGTAGCTGACACACACACACACACACACACACACACACACACACACACACACACACACACACACACACACACACACACACACACACTCTTTGGGATTTGATTTATATTCAAACATACATACACCTGGGGAAGGCTGGCACAGGTTTACTAGCTATGCCCCCTTCTTCCCAGACTATAAGGTAGTTTGCACTGCCTACAACCACTACTTATCACCTACTCTAAGGCCCTTAACAAAGGGTGTCCCATCTTATTGTGTAATGTTACTAATAATCCAAATGGTAGTCTCACTAAAACATGCAAGGCTATTTAGGAGTGGCCTGTACAGTGTCACCAAAGACATACGCAAGTACTCTAAGAGCTTAAATATGTGTCACAAATATCAGACATAAACATAGGTTTAAATACATTTAATAATAAATAATAAAAGAACAAGACAATACTCAATAAATCAGCACAGTTAACTTCAGAGTTTAACATCACAGGAAATATTTTAAAACAACAATGCAGGACAGTCTCAAATAAATACAGAAAACATCTAAACTACTTTTTACTATATTCTTATCTGAATCTAAACAGAGTTACTGTGCTCTAGACGCTTACTTACAGAGCAAGGCAAGTGCATACGTAGCGATAATGAGAGGATGTTCTTGCTAGGTCCAAGACAAAATACAAAATACCTAGTATTTCTCTCACAGAGTTCTTAAATTAATATGAGGCACTACTGCTGGGTTAGCTTGGATGGCATCACTTCTTGTCACCTGACTTCGGTTTCCAGACTAAAACAGAAATTACCTGAATTTAACATCTCTGTGTTAAAAATACATATTTCTCAGATGTTTACTCAGAACTGTGCAGTTGCTAGGAAGTCATAAAGCAATAAAATACTTTTACATTTTAAACCTAGTAATTACTTCTCTTTCAAGACAATACAAAGACTTCTAGCACTAGACATTGTGTATGCTACACAGAAACTGAGAGAGAACTTTTATAACACAATCGTAAAGGACTTTAATTTCAACTCATCCTCTTGAAGTTTTGCAAGTTAACCCTTTTATGTTCTAATTTGCACTGTTAAAACATACATTTGCACAGGTGTATAGTTTATAAGCATTTCTGTTCTAAGTCAGTAGGGCATGCTGTGATTACATTTTTGCTCAATACATAACATACAGTTCTGTATAAATCATATCAATATTCGTACATGACACGAAATTATTTACAAACTTCAAGATAGCTAGGCTGGCAATATTTTCCTATATCACACCCCCCTCCCGAAAACTCAAGCTAGTTTTTCAAGTGACCCTTGAGAAACATTGCTTGAGAGGGTTGAGCCTATCTGGGAATATCTTACCCCATTCCCTGTCTTGAGAGCTGATCTGTGTTGACATTGCTAACCCCACTGCGGCACTGCACTGTCATATCATATGCTTACAACCCTAGGCTCCACCTTAGTAACTTGGCAATTTGCTGGCTGGAATTGCGGTCTGTAACTACAGTGAATTTCCTTCCATACAGATAAGGATGAAGTTTCTGCAGTGCCCACACTACAGTTAGGCATTCCATTACTATAGCTGCATAGCATTCCTTCCTGGGCTGGAGTCCATGACTGAGATATACCATCGGGTGCTCTTGTCCCTCTGAGGAAACCTGGTTAAGTACAGCCCCCACACCATGGTTTGAAGCATCCACCTGCGCAACAAATTTTTTGCTGTAATCTGGACTGGCTAACACAGGGGGGTCCTCCCAAAGCTCCTTTAAGCTTCTGGAATGCCTGCTCACATGCTGGGGTCCACACTAACCTATCTGGCTTGTTTTTCCTTGTCAAATCTGTGAGGGGAGCAGCTATGGTTCTATAACTGGGTACAAACTTTCTGTAGTAACCTGCTGTCTTTAAGAAAACCCTGACCTGCTTTTTCGTAACAGGGGCAGAGACCATGCCTGAATAGCTTCCACTTTGGTAGGTTCTGGCCTGCTCTTACCACTTCCCACTCTATGTTCCAGGTAGGAGACCTCAGCCATACCCACCTGACATTTGCTGGGCTTAATGGTCAACCCTGCCCTCTGCAGTCTGAAGGTGCTCTTGCCAGGAATGGATGTAGATGGCAAAATCATCTTGGTAAGCAAGGGCAAAATCTCCAGCTAGGATACAATCTACCAGCCTCTGGGGCATTTTTCATCCCAAAGGGCATCTTAGTGAACTCATACAAGCCAAAAGGAGTCACAAAGGCTGACCTCTCTCTAGCAATGGGAGTTAAAGGCACCTGCCAGTAACCCTTGGTAAGATCAATAGTGATAATAAGTTGGGGCAAAATTAGCTGAAGTAATAAATGGTGTAAAATATGTGGCTACAGATAGATTCAATTGTGTATCGTGTGGGGTAGTATACATTGTGGGTTGTGGTTGTATACCACCTAGATGGTATATTGGTCAAACAAAACGTAAAATAAAAATACGGATACTTGAGCACTTAGGTGATGTGAGGCACTGTAGGCTGGATAACCCTGTTTCTGAACACTTTAATACAATTCATGGGGGATTGATTGAGTCATTCTTTTTCTGTGTATTAGCTAAACCCGATGGTATGAATTCTCAAAAGCTACTTAACTTAGAAAGCAGATTTATATTGAATTTTGGTACACTTGCCCCTAGGGGGTTGAATTTGGAAATGAATCTCACTTTGTAATTGTATGACTATGAAAGGTATCGTGGTTCTTTAAAAAACTTTTGAATATTGTTAATTGATTAATTATTTAATTGATGTTCTTATAAAATACACTGCTTAATGTCATGAATTTATTCCTGTGAAGGCTTGTATAGCCGAGGTACCAGAAGACATTAAAATCTCTGCAGTTTCCAGCTCCTGAGTGTGGTTGTTTTTTCGTATTATTTATGGATTTTGGATAAGATCAATAGTGGTAAGATACTTAGCCCTACCCAGTTGCTCTAGGGCTTCATCTGTCCTAGGCATTGGATAAACATCTGACTCTGTGTGACTATTTAATTTCCTGTAGTCCACAGAGAACCTGGTGCTGCCATCCTTCTTTGGTACCAGCACCACTGGGGAGGCCCAAGGACTGCTGGACTCCTGAATTACCCCTAGTTCCAACATTTCCTGTATCTCTTCCCTCACAGTCTGTTTGGCTCTCTCAGGCACCCTATAAGGGGCTTGCTTAATAGGCCTTTGGGGTCCAATATCCACATGGTGCTGCACCAGGTAGGTGCACCCTGGTTTCTCAGTGAACATGCCCCCAAACTCCTGTAACACTGCTCGGATTTCTCAAACTTGAGTAGGGGATAGCTGCTGGGACATTGCTACCCCTTCCACTGAGATGTCAGTCCAAGCCTCACTGAGGAGATCAGTAACCAGATCCCCCTCAGACTCCTCCTGCCATCTACTGCAAATACTCAGCACAAAGGGCTCCGTATCATGGTAAGGTTACATCATGTTAGCATGGTACAATTTGTGCCCCTGCCTCCTGCCTAGCAGTTCTACCATGTAGTTAACATCACTGACCTACCTTACTACCTTGTAGCATCCCTCCCAACCTGCCTGCAGCCTGCTGTATCTGACAGGAATGAGAACCATTACCTGCTACCCTGCAGCATACTCTCTAGCGGAAGCATTCCTGTCATAACAGACCTTTTGCTGTTGGGTTTCTGCCAGGTTCTCCTGGGCCAAGCCAATGAGTTCCCTGAGCCCTGTCCTGAGGTTTAGGACATATGCCACAACAGACTCCTTGTGGGATTCACACACACCCTCCCACTCTTCTCGAATCAAATCTAGAGGTCCCCTCATCTTATGCTCATAGCACAACTCAATGGGTGAAAAACCTGTGGATTCCTGGGGAAGCTCTGTGTAAGCAAACAACAGATGGGGAAAATATTTGTCCCACTACCTCTTAAACTGGGATGCAAATGCCCATAGCATCATCTTGAGTGTGGAGTTTAACCTCTCAACAAGACCATTAGTCTGGGGATGGTAGAGGTGGTCTTTAGGTGCTTCACCTCACAGTACTTCCACAGACAAGCCAGCAAGTCTGGCATGAAATTGCCACCTCTGTCAGTCAGTATTTGTTTTGGGAAACCTACCCTGCTGAAAATCTCTAACAATGCATTTGCCACTTTTTCTGCCTCAATGGAGGACAAGCCAATTCCTCAGGGTATCTGGTAACAATCTACTACCACTAGGATATACTTTTTCCCTGTGGAATTTTGGGGTACTCAAAGGCCCCACAATATCCATAGCTACCCTCTGAAATGGCTCCTCAATCACAGGCAGATGCATCAAAGGAGTTTTCACCATGTCTCCTGCCTTACCTACCTTTTGGCACTGCTCACAAGTCCTGCAGTATTTTTTATTTATTTATTTAACATTTGTTTGCCAGGAAAGTCTGACTTGGAATGAAGATAATTTTCGGTGAAGGCCCACGGAGAAACACTCCAGATGCATGTATTTTGTAACGTGGGAGGAAACCGGAGTACCCAGAGAAAACCTACATGAATGCGTGGATGACATGCAGACTCCACACAGAAGGCCAAGAATCGAACCGGAGAACCTCTTGCTGTGAGGTGACAACTCTACCACTGCAATGTCCAAAGTATCCTGTTGCATCTCTAGAAATCCCAGGCCAATAAAAGTTCTGCAGAACACGTCTCTTTGTACGTTTTATGCCCATATGACCTGCAAAGGGAATATCTTAGGCTATGGATAAAAGTGCCAGATGGTAGGCTCTGGGCACTACCAACTGCTGTATTTTCTCATCTTCTAGCCCTCTCTCAGGGGTCCACTCTCTATACAGTAATCCTTTGTCCCATTATACAGATTCCCCCTTCCCTTGAGAATCAGGTGCCTTACTAGCTACCTCCCTCAGGCCTTGTAATGTATGGTCTGAAAGCTGAGCCTATCTCAACTCTCTCTTTGTAACCCTTCCCAGCTCCCCTTCCACAGGAAGTCTGGCATCCTCTGACAGAGGTGCCTCACTGTCAGCCTGGGTACTACTACTCACCTCTGCCCTTGCAGTCACTCTAAGAGAACATTATCACCCGCAAGCAGCTGTGGCTCACCTTCAGTCTCACTGCCACAGGGTAGCTCCCTCCCTTAAGTAACAACCTCACCAGTCCTGGCTGCAAGTATGTGGTCTCTCTGGGTCTCCCCAGGCTACCAGACCAACATGCTTGCCTCCAAACTTGACTGCTTATAACTGCATGTAGACATGGTACTGCATTATCAAAATCATTCCCTATCAGGACATCTGCAGGGATATCCTCAAACACACCTACTTGCTGGATTCCTTTTCCACCCTCCCAGTCAAGGTGAACCTTAGCCAAAGGTATTTGGAATGGGGTCCCTCCTAAAGCTCTGACTGGAGTAGACTGCCCAAGCAAGTACTGCTCCTCTGTAATCATTGCAGGCTTCACAATGGTTAGGTCAGAGGCTGTGGCTCTCTTAGCAGTGGCTCTTTCCCATCCACTAAGACAGGATATAACTTCTTGTGGTAGTTTGGTACCTTGTTGTCTCGAGACAACTTACTGCTGGCATTCTGTCATTCCCACTTTCTGGCTCTCCCATCTTTTGTTCCCCACCTTGCCTCCATGGACATCTATATGCTACATGGCCCCACTGGTTGCATTTCATTTAGTCCTTGGTGCTGGACGTGTACCTGGACTAGTGGCTTCCCCTGCTACTGGCGGACTCTGTTGGGGCAGCCTGGGCTGCCCACCATAGGTTCCCTTACACCCATGAGCAGTGGTGGGTGTCCCTTTCCTGTGCAGTGATGACCTGCTTGCTAGGTATAGGTATCCCTTCTTCCCCAACTCATCTGCTGTACTGCATTGTCTATTAGCTAACCAGATTATCATGTCTTCAGGCAAAGTGCTAAGTGGCTTGTTCCCTCACCAAAAGGTATGCCAGCCCTTAAAAGTGGTGACCTGACATCCACTCACCCACCTATGAAAACAAGTGCTTAGTACAGCACCATATTCACATACACTTTCATCTGCCTTGCATCTTAGCTCACAAAACTTTTTTCCTATAAGCTTCAGGTGTTAACTTAAAGCATTCTAACAAACAATTTATGACTGTATTATAATTTAAGCAATCAGTATCAGACAATTTAGAAATTGCATTTACAGCTTTACCATGAAGTAAGGGGGTCAGGAACCGTACCCAGAGCCCTTGGTCAACATTACACTGTTTACATACCATTTCAAATATATGAATGAAACTATCAAAATTATCCCCATCTGTAAATTGTGGAAGAAATTTACTGATTTTTGTTGCTTCTGTGGTTTGGTTACTCCCTTCCCCGTTACCTCCATGACTCTGGCAAAGAGTCAGCATCTCCTTTTCCTGTTGCATCTGCCTCTCCTTCTCCTCAGCCCCTAGACGTAATAGTTTCTCATTTTCCTTAGCCTCTAGATGTCTCAGTTTCTCATTTTCCTCAGCCTCAAGATATCTCAGTTTCTCATTGTCCTCAGCCTCTTACGTCTTAGTTTCTCTGCTGCTTCTATTTCCAAATGCTTGGCCTCCTGCTCAAGTCTCTTTAACTCCAGATGGATTTTTAAGTCCTCTGTGGAAATGCTGAACTGTCTATTTTCTAAGAGCTGTACATCTCCAAGCCAGCTTGGTTGTCCTCCTGACTGCTGGTTTGCAATGCAGCTGTGCCCAAAGCTTCAATAATTTCTGCCTTACTCGGGCTGGTATGCACCAGTCCTTTAGCCTGGCACATCTCAGCCAACTGGCACTTTGTCAGCTTGCCATACTTCTCTGCTGACATACTTGCCTGCTCTCCCTGACTAAGCTAACAAAAAGCATAAAACAATTGTGATGTGACACTCTGAAAGCTCACAGTGTGGCTGATTTAGAGTACAAATACCTTCCTTAGTGACCACTGTTCACAGGCTGCAGGAATTCAATAGCCACACCACTGCAAGCCAGTTAATATGGAATGTGGCTATCCCACCACTACCAACCAATTAATATGTGATATTGATATCCCAACCACTGCCAACCAATTAATATGCAACACCCCTGCACTGGCCCAGTAATCAAGGAGCCTCAGTCCTCACCACTGGCAACAGCTAGGGGATATACACACTGGGATGATGGCAAGTACATACACAGAAAAGTACAATTTCTCTTAAGAGCACACAGAGATCACAGTCAGTCTGGGGCGGGTTTCTCCCTTTTTCTCCAGATCCCCAATAAGACTCCCCCACTGTTGCCAGTGGCGAGGACTGAGGCTCCTTGATTACTGGGCCAGTGCAGGGGTGTTACAAATGTCATGACCTCTTTTCTCCCTTTAGCAACCCATTTCACTTCATTTATTCTGTTTATACCTTTCCCTATTTTTATATAATCATTTCCCTAGTAATCTAAATTGCTCTATGATCTGAAAAAACCTTTCAATGACACTCCTTGTTTAACTATCACTACATTTTCTGATGATAAAAAAAATCTATTTCTGTTCTTTTTTCTCCTTTTTTATACATCCATGTTTCTAAATTCCATTTTTAACTCTCCATATTTTATAATATCCTTTACTAGCTTAACATCATAAGCCTTCTTGTTTTGCTGTCTTAAGTTGCAATTAAAGTCTCCTACTACAATTATCTCTATGTTAACTGCTACATATTGTATTATCTTTCTAAACATATCTTCCATCTTATTTATTACATATGCGTATATTGCAATAATTCTTATAACATGTTTTCCCCATCTTACATCAATAATAGTAATTCTACCTGTTACAACAATGGTGAAATCTAATACTTTAATTGTATCTTTATAAGTATTCCTGAGTATGTCTTTCCCAAAAGTCCACATCACATTTTTCCCCACAACACTTCAGTATGAATTCTGACTTTGACAAAAATCTAATATATTCTAGTATAACCATCACTATTTAGCTTTTTACACCATTCCAAAATACCAACTTCTTAAAACTATTAACATTTAATGACAAAACTTTACACATAACTCTGCTCTAAATACTGTGCATTCGTCCTTTCCCTTTCTTTTTTCTTTTTTAAAACCCTTCCTTTTCCTTTATCTCACTCTTTTACCAATTTAATTTCTCTTTTTAATTATATTCCATTTAACATCATCACTCTCAATTAAACCTGACTTCTCCTCTTCAATATTTTTTATGTTTCAGTCTTCCTTCACTTTATCTTTTTGAATCATTTGTTCTTCATCAGTAATGCTATCTTTTTCCCCATTTCTTCTCCTTCTAATTTATTTTCTATAAATTTATCCTTTTTAGCTTGTTCTTCTATTTTCTCTTATGTCCAACACTACTTTATTTTCCTTTTCTTCACACTCCTCCCGCAAAGTCCCACTTCTTTACATTTATAACATTTTGGTTCACAACTTTTTGCAACGTGTCCTATGCCCCCACATGAAAAACTTATTTGTTAATGGAATGATCTGTTTTGCCATATAAAAAGCACATTTTTGGCTGTCTCTAATATTTAACCAGGCCTCTATCACCTTCGATATTCATAACACTTGGAATATGTACAATATTGTTATTTTCCAGTTTCAATATCACATTGCAATCCCACACCCCAGTCCATAAACCTCTATTGTTATGCACTTTTGATATATTCAATACGTCATTACATAAATATAATAAATGCTTTTTTAGTCTCTTTCTACTTCAATTCTGAATTGAATATTATTTTTTTCCTAGTTTCCCTAAAATAGGATTGGAGTACATATAAGCTCCACGGTGAACAGTTTTTCTTTTTACATATTCTTTTACAAATCTTTCCATTATCTGCTCAGTCTTGAAAATATTGTCACAAAAAGTCTCTTTATTAATATGGATAAATGCTCTTACCTCATTAGATTTGATGAGTGTCTTAACTTCACCCATACCTTATATCTGTCCATTTCTGTATCTTCCTTCTGTTCAATCTACACTTTAAACAATCTTTTTTCTTCAAACTTACTTCTTCTTTCTATGCATCCACTTCTTTGACCGTTTTTGCATAGGATTTTTTCTAAGTCTTCATACCTTCACTCTGCTGCATTTTTTGTTCTGCATCCTGTCCATCATCTCTCCCCATGACATGTCCCTACCATCTTCCGGCTCACTTTTATTTACCATACCCAATAATATACCATCCCCAACTCTCCCAACTGGAGGGATGTAACAACACAACCTTGTGTTGCAACTTCGTATTCAAACAGTTTCTGCTGGAACAACTCTTCTGTATCGACCTCCACTGCATCCGCCACATTAAGCCTGCTTTGAAAAGGCTCGACTGCCTTTTCTCCCATCTCCAACATGCCAGATTCTTCTGTCATACTCTTCTCTGATAAAAATAATGTATCTGCTGTTTGAATAACAGCATCAAAGTCACCATTCATCTCTCCTCCAACCTCCATTTTTGCTAAGACTATGGGGAAGTTTCCTGAGGCTATGCTTCATTTTTATGCATTTCTAAGCATAAAAGATTCTATAATTGTGGGTGTTCCAGTTTTCTTTCCACATGGTTTAATTCTCCAAGTCTTTTGGGTTTCAAATACCATAACGGGAATGGACTCCATTCCTAAGTCAATGTATGATTAAAGTTCATATAATTAGTAATGTTTCAGTCTTTGCTGTTACCAACAGTGCTCTTCATAGCACACCCAATGTGCACAGAATTGACAGAATTGACTTTCTGCAATTCATATGGTGTTACATGTATTGGTAGCATAGCTATATACCACTGTAAATTATTTTTTATTAGACCCATTGGCCCTAGTACTACTGGAAATGTCCGGGTATCCTTCTTCCACATTGCCCTTGTTTTTGCCAGCAAATCCTGGTATTTTACATCTCTTGTTATATAAGATACTGTAATCACTGGGAGTAGCAATTTCAATGACCAATGCTATTTTTGTCTTCTTTTTATAGACTACTCTGTTTTTCTCACATCTATTTTTTTTTAACTGTTGGTAATGGGTGATCCCATGTAAAATAAACTTCATCATCTTCTATAATGTTTTGCGGCTTATGTTTCCAGTGCTTCTCAGCTACTTCAATATTGTAATGTTTGCATAAGCCCCAATGCAACAGTCTCGCCACATTATTATTCCTTTAAGTATATAGGCCTTCTACCATTAGTATATCACACCCAGCAACAAGATGTGTGATTATTTCCAATTATGTTTTAAAAAACCTGCACTTGTCTGTTTCGCTGACCTGTTCAATGGACTTTTTAAACCAGCATGTACGTAGTTTACTATCCTAGGCCATCAATGTTAACCTTTCATCTTTTGGTTTAAATTCACCTCTCCTTAACCATTTCTCCATCAGATTCTGATTGACATAAGTTTGTTTCAGGATTTTCCCGTACTTGGAAATATATTTATGCCTTTTCCATATTTCTTGTCTTCTCATCTGATCCTTCACCTTATATCATTTCTTTTGTTTTTGGCACATTCAGTTGCTGCCTGATTTTTGTCTACTTCTGGTTTGATTTCCATTCTTGCTTGACATCAATATGCTTCTGCAAAACTAAGCAGTGAACTCATCTTAGACTTGTTCTCCTCATGTTTTAAAACTCTCATTATGTTTGTATCTTGTAAGGTCAGCAAATATGTATGCAGCTCTATAATTGTAGATCTATACATGTAATCAGTTTCGAGAAGGCCTGTATGTCCCTCAGAAAGGGGAATATATAATCTTGGTATACTGATTTTTATAAATCGTCCATGGTTTTCCTTATGGAAATAGTTCTAATTACAAACGCCTCAAAGAAAGACCCGAAGTGCCTTGCAAAGGTACTGAGAGTAGACCAGGTAGCTGCAGCACAGATATTATCCAAAGATGCATTTTGGGAAAAGGCTGTTGAAGCAGCAAATGCACTAGCTGAATATGCCTTTGGTACTATAGCATTAGGCTTATTCTATTTATCATGGTAAAATCGTACAGTCATACTACATTTTGCCAAGACATTTTTTTCTGCTCAAGCTTTCTCTTAGAAATAACTGTCTGTCTTTGTTGATAACCTTTGTCCCGTCAATGTAAAATCTCACCCACACAATGGAGAAGATACTCTCACTGATTAGTATATTCTGGGAAAATTAGGAAGATGAACTGATTGGTTAAGGTTAGTCTCCATGGCAACTTTTAGCATAAAACAAGGATTAATGTGCAGTACGACACTGTCCCCATGAAATACAAGACATGGGGAAATTCACAAAAAATATACAGGAAAGGGATTATCCTGGATGGACAGAATGGTGGTTAAGGAGAAGTGAAAATCTTTGTCATTGTTCCATACAAAGCTGCAAGTCCATTTGACCCCATATATTCTGGCAATAAAAAGGGCCTGAAATAAAAGGTATACTAATTTCATAATGCTTGATAATCTTAACAGTATAGTCAGCCTGTGCTTAACATCAGGAAGGATAAAATACTCTGAACCACTCGAGAGAAGAAAGAGAGGTCATTCTACCAAAAATGAAGAAGTCATGCAGTAAAGCTCAGGAGACAGCATGTAAAATTTGTCTAGCAGGTGACAGAATAGTGTCAGACATATGCAAACCTCAGTGATTTCTCCAGCAGATAAGATGCAAGGGACCAAAGTCTGTTGAGGTCAGTAAGGAGCTATGAGAATGACTTAAGCATTATCTGGCTTTCTGAATTAACCTCATCATCAGAGGAAATGGTGAAAAGCAGAGAGGAGTTTGGGGGGGCATTTCTAAACCAGTGCATCCCTGGAGAATCCGCCAACTGCAGGGATGATGGCAAAATAGCTGCTGCACTTTGCTGCTGGTAAAGGACTCAAAAACGTTACAGCAAGGCTTCCATGACATTTAGAACAACTTCCAAGCCATCAATGAACTGAGGAACCATGCATGAGACATCAGCTAACAGCTATGTCTGTCCACTACAGAACTGTCCTTCCTTAGAATATGGTTTGTTGTTAAAAGTAGCTGAAAAGAAAGGCCCATTCCCCATATCATTATGGCTTCTCAACACAAGGGATAACACTGCACCCTCACCCCTCTTGTTTATGTATCAAATCAGTGCCATGCTATTGGAGGGGACTGACAATCATGTTCTGAGGAAGGGAGCCCTGAAAGTGCAAAGGATAAGCAGTTGCTATCCACATCTCCAGGACACTGGTATGCAGGGTGATCTGAAAGGCATTCATACACCCGAAACTGTCTTCCTACCCCCAAATTCCCTCTCCATATTCAACGGCAAATGCAACCATGGAGAATGGTGTTGTAAGAATAGGTAACTAAAATGGATTCTCCCTTGTAAAATCTGTAACCTCTATCCTCCAAAGATGCTGTTGCTTGCATGCCCAGAAATTTGAACTTTGTCTTATTACAATACTACTTCCAGTAGCTGGGACAACTGGATCCTGAGTGTTCATTGTAATACCCTTATTCAGAAGCTGGCACAAGGCACCATCAGGACGGAAGCAGACATAAGTTTCATAATTCTGAGGCATAGTTGAACTAATACCCTACTCGGTTCAATATGATAGAGACTTTCACTTAAAGGGATAGGATCATTTTTATATCCTGTAAAGAACTGCATCCAAAATGCAACAAATGAAAGTGAGCAGCTAAGACTGGGGTTAAATGTGAATTTGCAAGGTTTACTGTAACAAAAAACGTGGAACATCCTGATCAAAGACTGCTTGCTCACTGCATGACCTTGCATTTAGTAATCATGCTGGTGGCTAAAGTGAGTCCAAACAGAAATTACCACAACTGAAGATACCTCTTTGACTCCTTTGGAATCCTAATGTGGGTAAGTAGGCACCTTAGAGGTTCAAAGAACACAGCCATTCACTGAGTATGCAAGGAGGAACTGACTGCACAGTGACCACAGTGACATTTTCTCTGAAAGGTCCTTTTTCTTTTCTAGCAACAAAAAGAACAGGAAATAAAATCCTAATAATTTCTATTCTTGTTGAACTACTTAGATTGTTTTCTTGTTTGTTTTCTTTTTCTGTCTTGAAGATGCTGAGGACCACCCTCCTTGTGAAAACTTTCTGAAGGGATGTCACAGTAAGCAATGGAACAGGTGGCAGAACACATTGAGTTATGAATGGAATCTTGTATCTTTTGAATAACATAACGTCTATCTCCCTTTATGCTAAGATGAATTCCCATGTGACATGTTGAGAGACAGATTGCTCACAACTGACTTTACAGTGGGACAATCACACAATACTTCAGGAATGCAGTTGTCTGCCCACTGCCAGGCCAAGTCTTCCTAATGGCTGCTGGGGATCCCTGTTTTATGCCCCAGACCATGTTTGAAATTGCACTGCTTTACTGGGATTCTTCTGAGCTTATTTGTGTTCCTTTGTTGTTGTTGTTTGTGTGTGTGTGTGTGTGTGTGTGTGTGTGTGTGTGTGTGTGTGTGTGTGTGTGTGTGTGTTACAGCAGAGATACATCTAATGCTGGCTCTTTTGTATCTTTAAAAACAAGCAGTTGACAAATTAAGCCCACAGCCATAAGGGCCTTGCTCTATTTATCCATGTATTCTAGCCATATCTTGATTTCAGGACCAAAAAATGTTGTTTCTGTGTCCTTTGTAAAGTCCATAAACTGTAGTCATGCATGCTGATGCATGGGGATGCAGGATCCTATGACTCTGAGCATCTCATCTGCAGTATTATATAAAACAAGCATCATAAAACTGGTCATGTTGATGATGGTGGCTGAGGACATGGAGAGCAGTGCATCATTTACAAGGCCATCTAATGACTGGCCGACCATATTCTGCCTAATGATGGATATGCTACTGTTGAACTTTACCATATGTGTCAAATTATTCAAAGTCCACATAGCAAAGGTTGAACATTCATATGCTCAGTTCCCTAGCCTATCACTCTAAATTTTATGGCCAGGTGATGGGCAGTTAGATTGTGAGGAGTCAGAACCTTTTACAAATGTTGCAGAAACAAGGTTGTCAGACTTGAGAGTCTCTGATCAAAAGTATCATTCTCGCAGGGGCAAAAAGATGCAGTCAGCATTCTTATGAAATGGAAAGCCAGAGGATGTAATCTGCCTTCTTGGGGAATGAGATCACTGTTAGCAGGGTTTTCAAAACCATACATGGTGATATCTTTAGGAGATTAAGCAAAGGAGGTACCACTCAAAAGGACTGCTAGGTAGACCTACAGGTCATTGTGGCACTTCCAATATGGAGAGGACACCTGGCTAATGCAGCATCCCTCAGTGATGGATTAATTCTAAGTATATACCAAACCTGTGATCATTTTAGAAGTGCAATGGCATCCACCATCCTCTTCCTTGTCAAAATCTTCTTTGGGAAACTCCAGAGGGGAGCCTCAGTGCTTCCTCTTACGCAGAACCTTCCTAGATGCTTTTTCAAAGGTAGGGACTCTGAAGAGGAGAAAGATACCTATTTGGTGTATACGTCATCCTGACAGGCTCTAATCAGGCAGCAATATTTCTGGCCTCTTGGTGGACAATAGATGGTGGAGCCAACAGCCCACAACCAGATTGATTCACAAGATTAGAAGCTAGAATCATGACTGAATGTTATGACATTAATGAGGACCACCGCAATGGTGCTTGATGGTTTGACAAGGATACTAAGTATAGCATCAACTCGCTAAACCCTGGGACAGGGCTGATGGTGCCTGACACTGATTCTGAAAGGACCGGCATCAACACCATCATAAAATAACCGACTTATGGTACTAGCTCTGAAAACACCACTGGAACTAACAGTAAAGCCATTGAAAGTATCTTTTTAAGAAGCCACTCCCCTTAAGCTACTTAAATTAATTAGCCCTCCCTTTGCATCTCATCCCATCTACACATAGTAGTGAGCATTACAAGATCAAACTAGAAAGGCCCTTCCCTTGTCTGCTAAAGCTTGAGCTAACCTTTCTTTCCACTCTTCCCACCTGCACGGTGCTGCAATAGCTAGAAATGGTAACCACATACTTCTGTCTTTCTTTTTAAATCTACAACATTTGGGGCAGAGCTAATAATTACTGGAGATCTTATAATCCACTTCTTAAAAATTATCTTGGGATTAGTGCTCCTGTTCTGCTCCTGGTGAGAGAGGAGGGACATTATTTCCTAGAATTCCTAGAGACTACCAATCACTGTGAAGCCTGAGAACTGATTCTTAGCAGCTAATCTGGATCCGTGTTTGTTTTTTTTTTTCTGGTGAGAGGTGAAGCATAAGGTCATTCAATCCTGACCGTCTCTGACTAGGCAGTGTTCGTGGTACGTCCCTGTTTGTTCTGTTTGTTTTGGTGGAAACTAATTCAGTTTTAATTTTAAATTGTTGTGGAGCTTGCCATGCTCTTGTGCTGAGTTGCTCAATGTGTTACACAAGGCATCTACTAGGAGAAGACTACAAGCCTATAGACCCTTTCAACTATACCTCTCAAGTGTACCTCATTATGAGGAAAGTTCTTCATTTTAAATCTTAAAAAGTCGATGTTCCTCAAAGTTCCACATTGAAAGGGTCTGTCACAGATTCAGTGTTAGGAATTTTTTAATCGATATCCATGGTAAATAATACTGAATCAAATTCATTCATCAAAATAACTTTGTATAAGTGTAAAGTAGCACACTTTAACCATCCTGTGATCTTCCTAGTTGAAGTTGTTAGTACGCTGTTAGAAGGTGTTCCACATTTTGCCCATTTGTTCCACATTGTGAGAGGCAGTGTTCCTCATTTAGGAGATGGACGGTTGAGAGCTATGCTTTCAACATCTGGGACAAGACCAATGATCACCAAAAAGCCTGTGACCCACTTCTAAGGAACAGCATAAGTTTAGTGCTGCTAGGGTGCTCTTGATGAAAGCAGGAGGAAACAGACATTGATTCCTAGTTATGTGAACATGTGGTGAGTCCAGCTCTTATATTAACGAGGAATACCAGTAGGCAAGTTCTGTCCTTTCACTAAGTACCAATAGATTAGCTACTCTGTAAACTAACTTCAGAGCATCATCCTAAATACTTCATCAATAAATCTTTAGTGTCTCCTATAGCAGTCTCTCTCCAAACCTGAAGTCCTACACAGGCTCCAGACCTCCTCCCTCTGGCAACATGTCTTGGTAGTCTGTTCTCACCCCGTATGTGGCCAGTCTGATTGTATTAGGTGTTCTAAGGCGGTGTAGAAACTACCTTATGCTAAAGGAATGTTCAGTACTTCTGGCTACCAATTAATAATGCAATATGCAAGACATGTAAATATCTAAAAAATCTACAGACAATCTTCTTGCACCAGTCTACTATCAATAAACATCATCCTCCACAATGCCACATCAATCACAGCACACTGCTACAACCATAATTTATGCTGAGTCCATAAAGAAAAATTTGCCAAAACCTCATAGAACACACAATAAAATATCCCAGCCTCCAACACATATGGTAACAACTAGTACTTTCTCCACTCACGCACACACTGCTCACCAGAGAGTTATCAGGTAAGCAGACTTAAGCCCATAAGGCCCACTAAGTCTGCTTCCACACAATAAAATATTTTAGTCATAAGTGACAGGCATATAGGCTGTGCATCCACCAGAACATAAAAGTACACAGTGACTGTAAGCTGCTTGTCTGGTGCCAGGACCTAGATTATTACAAGGACCTTAAGGACCCTAAGGACTCTAAGCCAGATGAATAGGGCTACGACCTGGTGATGGCCCATGTGGCAGTGAATGAACTTACGTATTCAACCCAGCAGGGTATGTAGAGACAAGATGGGACATACTATGCATGAATCAAAAGTAATTCCAAGAATGATACATAGCACAAAGTCAAGATAATTGGATTTATAACCAAGAACAAAAAAAGTGAAAACAAACTTGTAACTCCACGAAATGGCTTAATGCACAAGGAAAAGCACAGTACCAAAATGATATATCCAACAGCTTTATTACGTGATCCACTCCACAAGCACAGTGCATAGTTGGTAACCTATGTTTACCTGGTTGAGGGACACTTCTTCATAGTTTCCGGATTCATGTAGAATGTTCAAAATTTCCTGATGGTAATCAACAGTGTTAAACAACACTATCCCTCCCCCTTTGTCCGGTTTCATGATCCTTAAGTCTTTGTTACCCATGACTGTATTCAAGCACTCTCTTTCTGCCACTCTAAGATTATCCAGTATATAGTCAGAAGACTTGAGTTTCGTGCTTCCTGATATATTTTGAATACCAGGGAGCTTCTTGGTTCTGATGAAATCTGCCTTGCAGATGAAAGCGCTCAACCTTGTGTGATTTGTGTTCTGTTTGCAGTACTTAGCACAGCACTGTGCTTGTGGAGTGGATCACGTAATAAAGCTGTTGGATATATCGTTTTGGTACTGTGCTTTTCCTTGTGCATTAAGCCATTTCGTGGAGTTACAAGTTTGTTTTCACTTTTTTTGTTCTTGGTTATATTTTGCGATGGCTGAAGTGCTCGAGGGATTGCCGGTTCCTACTGGTCATGAAGAGCTTGTCTCTTTAAGGGCGGAGGTGACGTCTTTACAGGCCGACGTAAGTAAACTGTTGGCTATGGTTAGCAAGTTCTCGTTCCTAACCAACTTGGATAAGGAAACGTTTCAAAAAGCCCGTAATGGAGGAAAAGATGTACCTATCAGTAATAGAAGTGACGAAAGCACCGAGATGATGGATCGAGCGAGGCGAAATGGTAGTGTGAACTCTGATGGCCATTTCAATAGTTCTATTGATATACCAAATGCCCAACCCCACCACACCAGAGGTTCGTTTACGGAAGGGGAAGCAAGCAAGCGGACAACTAGATTAAATCTGAAAGAAACTAGTGTGGAGGACAATCACTTAAACATTTCTGTGGATGCTGAATGCACTTTTGATTTTAGCCTGTTCCACCTAGATGACGAGTCGCAAAGACTGGGAGCTAAACCAAAAAGGAAAGAAGTGCTGAAAACATATTCCTCTGTGGCCCAGCGCGTTGAGTCACATAAAGGTACTGTTTCCTACAATAATTACAGAAAAACAGGGTCGACCCCTAGAGATTCACAATATGCTCAAAAAAAGAAAAGTGGTCATGGTGTGAATGAAAAAGTTTTTAACCAGTATAATGTTAACAATTTTATTCACAGGGATGTTGTATTTACACAGAATGACAATTGTGTTGATTGTAATAGAACCCCGACTAGAGTTGATGATGGTAGCCTTAAGCAAAAAATATATGCTTTAGGGAAGAGGCTCTTACAAGCCAAAAGTATTAAAATTGATAATTCTTACCTTATACAGTGCATAGAGCTGGGTATTATTCCAAAGGGGTTAAGATTTTTTAAATTACCGCTAGGGTTGGAATATACTGACAAAGTGGTGCAAGATTTTAATAAACTGTTTGACCAGTTTGGTACATTATACATAGAGAAGTTAATAACATGTAATGAAGAAAAATTGGTACACTTAACAAATGAAATTGATAAGCTTAATGAAGAAATTTTGCATGATGAACATTTCAATTTATGGTGTGATTTATATCACAAACAATTCAGTACTGTGGAATATAAAGCGAACACTATAGTAAATAGAAAGAAAGGCAAAATTGATAGAGACATCACGGCCTATAAACAGCAGAGGGCATATGTGTGGCCTCAGTATAAGAGCTACGTGAGTAGATCTAACAAAGGACAGGAGACATATAGAAGGGAAAGAAATGACACATGGAGGTTAGAGGGTGAACAAAATTTTCAGGGGGGACGATTTCACCCTGCTCCCAAAAAGTACAGGACAAGATACTAAACTCTGGTTCCCAAGTGGGGCTAGGTAGATCAGATTCTAGTGAACCATTACCCTATTCTTATGACCAACTTGATTCCAATGACAATTCCGCCTGTCCCACCATCCCTCATGATCAACCTGTTGTCACTCACACTTACAAAGGCCTGCAGGTTTACAATTATACTGATTTCGTTGTTACAGAAGATTTTTGTTCCTTATTCTGCAAGGGCATGAAATTCATCCCCATTTCCAAGTTCAACATTTTTGACACTATAAAGGAGATCAAGCTTCTTTCTAGGAGAATGAACCTGGCTTTTCATTTCAAGGACAACAATCATGAAGACATTACGGTACAGCATGAAGAAGGTCATCAGTCCAGACTTAAAAGAAAGAGTACTTATGTTCCAGGATATAACCCTATTGTTGCCCAATATGAAAAGATGGTAGCGAGTGATATATATTGGTATTCAAAATATATCAGGAAGCACGAAACTCAATCTTCTGACTATATACTGGATAATCTTAGAGTGGCAGAAAGAGAGTGCTTGAATACAGTCATGGGTAACAAAGACTTAAGGATCATGAAACCGGACAAAGGGGGAGGGATAGTGTTGTTTAACACTGTTGATTACCATCAGGAAATTTTGAACATTCTACATGAATCCGGAAACTATGAAGAAGTGTCCCTCAACCAGGTAAACATAGGTTACCAACATATCGACCTAGCCATCGAAGCCTTTCTACTAGACAACAGGATCACGAATGATACTTATGAGTTTATGAGAAATGAATTTCCAAAGATGGCTACAATCATAGGGATTCCGAAGATACACAAGAATGTCAATCGACCCCCCTTTAGACCCATCATTTCCGGTTCCAAGTCCAAAACATACAATATCGGAGTCACCATTGACTCTTGGACCAAGCAAGTATATCACAATGCTGAACATCTCATTAAAGATTCCTGGAGTTTTTTGAGTAGGCTCACTCCCTTGATTTGGCACCAAGGCCAAACCTTCATAACCATTGATGTTATCGACCTTTTCTCCTGTATTCCCAAGGAGAAAGGCCTGGATCTCTTTTTTGATGGTCTAAAAAGATATTCTGGGTTGAGTTATGAGAAAATCAATCTGTTGGTCGACATGATGAGGTTGGTCCTCGAACACAATTATCTGAAATTCCAAGGGGAATTATTCAGACAAAGTAGAGGAGTTGCTATGGGGGCCTCATGTGCCCCGGTTTTCGCCAATGTAGTAATGCTCGAATGGGAATCTTTGTTTGTATTCCCAAGTACTTATTACAAGTACGTTTCCTATTACAGCAGATATCTGGACGACCTATTTGTTTTATGGAAAGGACCAGCCAATTTGATACCTGAATTCATTGATTATTTAAATAATACAACTCAATTTTTAAAATTTACTTACAATGTGGAGTCTCAGGGCATAGCATATTTGGACACATATATATCCACCACTGAGAGTGGATTTCAATCCCAAATATTTAGGAAAAAAACATTCTCAAATGACTACCTGTATTACAACAGTTGTCACCCTCCACATATATTCAAAAATATTTTTAAAGGTCAGTGCATTCGAGCTGCACGCATGAGCTCGACCAGGGAGTTCATGGAGAGAGAACTTAATAGGATATCCGAAATGTTTTCCAATAGGAGATATCCAAACAATTTAATAAAACCTATACGAACTTACATTATGAAAGAATGGGGGAATAAATACCCACCTTTATTAGGTAAACCTTTCATTTCACAAGAAAAGAAGAGAGTTAAAGAAGGATGTTTTTGTGTCCTTACTTACAGTCCATATGTCAATACCCTCAAGGAGATACTTTTAAAACACTGGAATCTTTTCAGAACATCAGTTGATTCTAGTAGTGTCGTGGGGAATGCCCCTAAGTTTGTCTACAAAACTTCTTTTAACATCAAAAGGTTGTTGGAAAAGACACAGGTGAAATATAGAGAGGCCAGAACGCATGGATACACCAGGAAATGTGGATCTTGCAAGCAGTGCAGATCAATCAACACTAGTAAGGTAGTGAAATTAAACAACATCACGCACAATAGCCTGTACAGCAAAGGAGGCAACTGTAATACATCTAGATTAGTTTATGTTGCCACCTGTGAGAGATGTGATGCATTTTATATAGGCAAAACAGAAAGGAGATTCAAGACTCGCATTTACGAACATACGTATAGGATAAGGAAGAAGGACCCTAATAATGCATTAAGCAGGCATATTATAGACAGGGGTTGCGAGCATTCCTTTTTGTTCAGCATCATAGATCACATTGACACAACAACAGCAGGGGGAAATTGGAAATGTCATTTATCTCTCCTAGAAAGCAAATGGCAAATGATTTGTGATGCAACAACTAAACCCGGCCTAAATGACCACATAAGTATCAAACCTTTTCTTATTTTTGACAGTTAATGCAGTTGTTTTTTATTTCAACATATGCATCATTCATTTTCAATCATTATTCTTTTAATAACTAGTTTTTTAATAATTTTTTAGTAATTATTTTTCAATAACAACTATTTTATATGTAAAAATGTAAAAACTATTATGCATTAATTCTTCATTTAAAATTTGATAAGCCTTGTAGATTAGGAAGATTTTGTATACATTTACTATGACTTATATTGTATATATTTACTTGACTTATTAATTGTACCACTGTTTTGTCACCATTGAATTTTTAACGACCTATGCACAGATCACTTTTGTAGGGTGGTTGTATGCCATCAACCCAGGCATTATAGTCCTTGTGAGTACTCTTCAGTACATTTATTATTTATATTTTACACAATTTATATATTTTATATATTTTACATATTTTACATGTTATATCCACTTGACATTAGAAACTCAGGATATATTCATATTTTTATAGATATTTTATACATATACTTATTTACACATGTATATTTACACATGTATATATAAATATATTCCCTTTCAAATATATTACAAATTTATACATATATAGTTTTATACATCATAAACACTAGCTATATTTTTATACATCATAAACACTAGTTATATTACATTATTACAAGTTTTTAGCTCATCACTAGTTTTTTAAGGAATCAATTAAATAGGCAATAGAGCAACAAGTGTTATTTGTTATGGGTCAACCATAACTAACTATTTTATGTATGTATTTTATGTATTTTTTGTATGCTTTTTGGCATAAACCCTGCAAGGATGTGCAATTTGAGTGAATTCAATTTATCAATTCACTAATTTTGGCGCCTAATTGGATATTTAAGAGCTCTTTTTGGGAGCTTCTTGGTTCTGATGAAATCTGCCTTGCAGATGAAAGCGCTCAACCTTGTGTGATTTGTGTTCTGTTTGCAGTACTTAGCACAGCACTGTGCTTGTGGAGTGGATCACGTAATAAAGCTGTTGGATATATCGTTTTGGTACTGTGCTTTTCCTTGTGCATTAAGCCATTTCGTGGAGTTACAAGATAATTGGATTTAACAGCTGGCTATGTAATTGGTGTCATTTAAAGGGAGCCTTGTATATCAGTCTCAGATGAAATGGTTGATAAGACTTTCTATTTTCCCAGGCCTTCAACATACTGGCAAAAACCTTTGCTGTCCTCATACTGCATTTTTTAGCACAGACTTCCTTCTGCACATTCATACATAACAGATTCAAACTCAAGTTTGTCCTTAACAAATCCAACTATTACTTCCTTGCTAGCTACAGATCCTCATCAATGTCCCTCAACGATCAAGGAAATTACCTTAACACAACCGAGACACTAAATATCAAACAAAATACCTTCTTGCATGGAGACTTCAACTGCACAAGAACTGACTAGCACACTTCCACCTTTAAAAGTAGTCCTAGACTTCATTAATATCAATGCAGTGAATCAAATTGTAAAACTACCCACTGGACACTCCAACTTCCTTGACTTGCTTCATACCAACCTAGCCCCTGTCTGTACACCACCACAACGCATCTCCTCATCCCTCATTAAATCTGACCACAAATTGGTCATCTTCTTTGTCAGCCCTAGCTGTACTACTCCAGCAACAAAGAACATCATTTTTAAGGACTTTACCAGGACAAACCAACATCAGCTTGTAGAAGACACACATACAATTCCAACAATCTCCTGGGAGTAGGCTCATCTGAGGGGGCTGCCACATTCACCTTTGACTTTTACTAGCACCTAAAATGCTGCATGCATAGATCAGCACACATCTACTCTAAATATGTTAAATTCAGGAATAAACCTCTCTGGTGGAATTCCTGTACAAATAAACTGCATAGCAAAAAAACATAATAACGAAATGTTGCAAGAAATTCCAGTTCCCTACCTCAATACCACACTGAAACATGCCAATAAGGAAATTAAGAGCACTATTAGAAAATGTAAAGCAGAATATAAACTCAAGGTAGTTACAGATACCAAAATAAACTACAATTATTTCTTCAGCTATGTCAGAAAATTAAGGAATAACATTCAAATGACTCAGCTCAGCTATAATTTTACACTCCAAGGATAAAGCCAATAAATTAGCAGACAAATTTAATATTAACTTTTCCCAACCTACACACACTGTTGTCAACTATCCCTGAAAATGTAGATTCCCATGAAATCATCTTGGAATGTCTGAAAATCCTTGTCAAATGCTAAAATGATACTTCCATGGGACTACCAGGTTGCATTCTCATCGGTGTCACTGTTCAACTTCAGTCTGTCTGGAGGGTCTGTGCCCGATATGCCTGGAAAACATAGTCACTTTGACTCCCCTACACAAGGATGGCCCCTCTACAGACCCAGGTAATTATAGGCAAGCCAGCCTCAACAGCCTTATAAGCAAAGCCATGTAACGTATCATAGAAAAACTTATTTATGCAAACACAGGCAAACTCAACTAAACTACACCCCACTCAATTTAGTTTTGTGAAGGGCATGTCCTGCATCTTGAACCTAGTCAACTTCTTTTAAAAGGTTACAGAGACTGTGGGCAGTGGTCACTACTGCTTATCTTGACCTGACCAAGGCTTTTGATACTATTATTCATGGTTGACAATGGCAAAAACTATTAAGCGTATTTTCTTAAAAGTGTATATGGCTAGGCATCTTTTGGTACCTGTGATCACTTGCCTAGTATCATTCCTGTGTTGCTAAAGCATTGACTCTGACGTGATACTAATGCAAAATGCATTAATATAAAGCCATGTGATGCAAAAACTGACACAAGTGGCATCAGGGAGGAAAGACAAGAAGATCAGAGGATTGGAGGGAACACTGGAAAGAACTCCCAGAATACAGAAACATATATATTTTTAGGACAGGGTGGCAAACCTCACTCAAACAAACTATTTATACCATCTACACTATACATGGAATGCTGTACACCCTCATTTAAAACACAAACTCAAGAACATCTAAAAGACATTGCTAATAACCGAGTTAATCCAGTTGCTAGACAGTCTGAAGAGGTACATGGAAATAATGACCCATGTTTCAAATGCAGAATTATGCTCATTATAAATCAAAGTTAAAGGTGGACTAGGATTATTAATAAAAAAAAAAAAAAAAGCATGGAAAATCTGTAACTTTTTTTTTTATTGTCGAGTATAGCCCATTGAGTCCTAATGGGACAACCCTGATCATTCGGGCATTAATTATTATTGTAGCTTTACTTAGGAAATTTGCATTGTTTGTTTATTTCATGTTGTTAGGTCATGTGACCATATTTTAAGTAACCTGGTTATATAATAAAAAGGTCTTCCAGGCTAAATGACTTCCTAGAAGACACAGTGCCAAAAGTGTGTGACATGTTTTAACTAAAAGTTAAAAGAGAAGTACTTTTGGACCTGTTTTTACAAGTGTTTAGGATTATCATAGCTACATAGTATTTGCATCACCAGTATAACAGGTGCACCCTAGTGCCTAATATCCACTGATTCTGCATGTTTACCCTTTGGAAACAACTCTTGTTTATGTTTAGAATCTGGTGAGTTATCGATGGTCTCCATCATTTATTCCAGGACAAAATTTTAAAAAGACAGTAAATGAAATAAAAAGTTCTCAAGGCTAAGGTAGTACATGACCAACAACAAGTACCTATCCAACAACTTCCTCTCCCTATTAATGTGTAAAGTGCTTACCAGAATAGAAGATATACCAGATACCTCAGAAACTGGAAAGATTATTAAAGTTAAAGGATCTAGTTGAGTGCTCTTATCAAACTAATACAAGTCATCTAAATTGTCAGCGGGATGAACTCTTCCCACAGATTTTTTGAGTTTGAGCATTTGTGATCATATCTCCTTAGTGACGGAAATCTCAAACAGTCCAGTCTTTTTTTTTTTTTTTTTTTTTGCTTTTAACAGTCTCATTAAAACTAGCACCACATGGGAGACAGACTGAAGACTATACATCTGTGATCAGCAATAATACATTGGAGGGAAAGATGCTGAAATTTCCATGTGTACTCATTCTCATCTGATAAACTAGAAGGACTTCTGCTCGTTTACCTTTGTAAAGGGCCTTTATAAGTACCATCCTACAGGATGACTAAGGTTAAACTCCAACCTATATCAGCCACCATAAGATGCCATATCACAGGTAATAAAGACATTTAGATTCATAGATTCATAGATTAGTACTAAGCTAGCTGCTCTTGAGAGCCATTTTAAGCTTAGCCAATTATCCCTTGTGAGAATCAAACTCTGCACCTTGTGTTTATAAGGCAAACACCTTAACCATTAAGCCACCCTGCATATGCTGAAAGAATCTCCTATGCAAGCCTTTTGTACTCCAGCTCAGTAGTAGAGGAGGTGAACAGAGACACAAACTAAAAAGATATAGCCATGGGTTGCTACAGACTGCTCAGCCATTGAGAGCCATGATCCAGACTCAACCTCCCTGATTCTAGAAGTCAGTAAACGGATATGCTGGCTTCTGCAAACAAATACAAACAGAAGTCCATGAGCAATGAGACTTTCTTGCTAATGTACTACAGCCTTTTTTTAGTCTGTGTTTTGATCTGCAGCTTTGCAGGTTTGATTCGATATTTCATTTTAGACTCCCATTCCAAAGACCTAAGCATTTTTATCAATAAGAAAAGCTATAAGTATCATTTGTCTATAAGTTTCTACACTTGTTTGTACTTTTCACAATATTTTCATTCATCCATGCTGTGATCAGAGCATAAAAAGAGAAAAACAGCATGTCAAAGTCTTTAAGGGCTATCTGTCTACCAAAATCAAATTTAAAAATCACTCTAGCCATAACTAAAGGTTGAAAGTATAGTAAATTAATACATTTGTTGAGGACAATACTAACTCTGATTATATGCACAGTAAAAACGTTCTTCAGGTGAGAAGGAGATATGTGACATGAAGATGGTGAAAAGAACTGAAGTGAATGTATGCCAAAATGGAATATAGGTGGACCCACAAACAAATCTGCTCCAGTGAATTCCTGCATGAGCCTGCATTGGTTTGTACAAGGAAAGAGATGAAATCAGGTTGGACATGGCACAGATAAAGAGGGATTAAAAATGTTATGATTTACAATTGATTTTTCTGCACAAAAAAGTTTAAAAAAATCCACGACATGCAAAAGTACATTTTCATGGAGAAGAGTATGGTCTCAAAGAATGCATTACCAGAATGGATGTTTCACAGCAAAAGTAAAAGGGCAAAGGTATGGATAGAATGGAGACATATTCGTACTTACAGATTCAATGTTTTCTCCTTTTAATATCAAACAAATATAATACAATGTAATGTTCTTCTGACCTAGATTAAGCATTCTCTTCTTAGTACACTGTCTTTAGTCTTTGCAGGGCACGCTCTTCTGTCACTTTGTCCTATGACATGCATTAAAGGGGAATAACTATAATTTACATGAGTAAACATGATGGCTTCTTTGTGATACAGGGGGACAAGTTTTTAATCACACTTTGACATGTGCTACACAATAAGGACTAATGCTTTCCACTCCAAAGCAGGCTTAACTTACAGAACTCAGATTTAAAGACTCTTCCTTCTTCTAGTTACCCTCAAAACTAGACTCTCATGCAAACAGAGCTTTTCCCTGTCTTATGCCAACCCTGAGTAATAAGTTACCTCCATATGTCTGTCTTGAGACACCACACCTCAGTCAAGAAATTGCTTGTTTTATTTTTAGATGAATTTTACATTTTAATATGAATGTTTTTTTCATCACAGACTAGTACATCTAAGTGGGAAAGCCGCAGTGGTGCAGAGGTAGCGTTGTTGCCTCACAGCAAGAGGTTCTCCCGTTCGATTCTCGGCTGGAGTGCCTTCTGTGTGGAGTCTGCATGTCCTCCCCGCGGTCGAGTGGCGTTCGAAAGACATGCGTAGAATGGGCGTGCCTTCGCTGAAGGATGGGTGTCGAGCTGGCACCTCGGCACCCATAAAAAATCTACTGCCAATCAGCGGACTGGAGTTCCGCTGTGGCGACCCCTAACCGTGAAAAGCCAAAAGACGAAGAAGACTAGTACATCTAAGTGTGCCCAACTGTTGTTTACTCTTATGACTTAATACCAGCTGAAAATTACACGTAGTGTCTACTTGAAACAGTACAAATAACTAACTATTGGAGTAAATAATGCATTGCAACAACATTTACAGTTAAGTCTAGACAATGTTAAATATTATACTAATATATTGTACTTTAGTGCTTTATGATAATTTGGCAATTACCTTATGACTTATCTTTTATAACTTCCATTTTGTCTGTTTGCATTTTATTTACTTGTATATATTGTTTGCATTGTTTGTTACATGTATGTGATTATCGTCTTGTATGCTGTTATAATTAAACTTTTACTTTATTCTGCTTTGTCTTCGTGGTTTACCTTCTAGGCATGGGTCATGCCTGAAAAGGGTCATAAGACCAGTATACTTACCAGGTTATCAAATCCAAAAGTATAGTTATACTGTAGTACTAGGAATACAGCCTGGGTCATGTATGAAAAGCATCGCTTGGCAGCAAGTGCAATAGTACAGTTAAAGCACAAAAAATTATCAATAAGTACAACATGCTAAGTTAATAACTGCACTCTAACACAGTGATGTACTTCTACTTTCAGTAGTTAAATTATTAAAGCCTTGTACAAAATAAATTATGAAGCCCTGTCTATGTAACAAGGTAATATCATTTAACTGCATTCATTAAGAAAAATAAAATGTAATTTAAAAACAACAGTCTGGTATAAAGAAATTAAAAATACGAAGTCTGGATGTTGGCTTCTGACAGACTGCTCATGTATGCTGGATCTGAATAGTATATAAACTTCTTTGGCTTAAAATCAAGCAGAAAAACAGTTTAATAATTTTTAATCTATTCAGCCTGGGAAGCAACACCAAACCATGCACCCACAGAAAAAAAGTAGCTATTTCATACTGGAATCATTGAATCAGGAATGAAAACAAAAGTTAGTGCTTACCATAAGGATAGATCCATGTTATCTTACTTTTGTCTGGTTCAACATGTGGGATGTCAGATCCAGTTAGATCCGACCTGGGCGCTTTATACCAGAGTATTGATTCTGAGAGCTCTGATTCCTCCCTCACCTACAGTTCCCCTCTCCTGTCTGAATTACCTCAGATAGAGTTTGCTGACTGATTCCAAATTGTCTCAAATAATTTAGGAAAGAATGGAGAAAAGGAAGTAATTTAGGAAGGAAAACCACTATAGAAAAAAGTGGAACAAAGGACAGACATAGTCCAAACAAGCTGTGGTCGATCCCCAGAAGAGGGAAAAAATGACAATTTGGAAGGGGGAAGGGGAAGCGAAGTTAATGAAAATAAGACAACACAGATCTATTGTAAAGTACATAACTTTTGTATCCAATAGTGTCTATTTTCGTCTGATTCAGCATAAGGGACAGATTCCCAAGCTACCCAAATAGGGACCAGGGTGAACTCACTGTAGGACATTTCTGAGTATGGCAGAGAAAAATGATATGAGAGTCCTAGATTGCACACCTAACTTATAATGAGATACAAAGGCATGACTTGTAGACCAAATCACTGCAGCACATATATCACTGATAGGCACTCTTTTTGCAAATGCTGTTAAAGTTGCTGTCACTCTGGTACAGTCAGCCTTAGGTTCAGCCCTTTTGACTTATAAACAAAGGAAATGCAATCTTCTAGCCATTTTGAAAGTGTAACTTTAGAACCGCATTGTACAGGCTTTGTGTTGGAAAAGATTAAAAACAATTGGTCAGAATTTCTGAAGCCCTTAGTATGGTGTAGACAGAACCTGAATTGTCTATGGATGCCTAAGGTATGTGGAGTATGCTCTCCTTTGTTAGCAAAGTTTGGACAGAATACTGGCAAATCAATTTGTTGGGTCAGGTTAGATTCTAAAGCCATCTTGGGAAGGAAGGACGGATTTGTCCTCAGTGAAACTCTGTCATTATGAAAAATAAGGAACTGAGGTTTGCATGAAAGTCCTTGTAATTCTAACACGTTTTGCTGATGAAATGGCATCCAAAAATATAGTCTTCCAAGAAAGGAACTTCAGGTTCAAAGGGTTTTTGGGTCAAAGACTGAAGAAAAACTGTAACATTCCAAGGAGGGACAGGATCACAAACTGAGGTCTTAGTAAAAATGTTCCTCTAAGAAAGACCTTGATCACTTTAAGAGAAGCAACAGAGGAATCATTATGTCCTACGTGAAAGTTTGAAATGACAGCCTTCTGAACTTTAATTGCAGAGTAGCTATAGCCTCCCATAAAAAGTTCAGAAAGGAACTCCAAAATTGCTGGTAAAGGGGCTGAGAAGGGGTATAATCCCTTTGAAGAAGCCCATACAGAAAAATGCTTCAATTTACTTTTGCAAATCTTTTTGGTTGAATCCCTCTGAGAGGAAGAGATTATTATGGACTACTGGGGCAGAAAGTCTGTCACACTGGTAATTATTAAAATTGGAGAAACCATGCGGTTAGTTTTAGGGCCTGGAGATTTGGTAGAGGCACCCTGGAGGATGACTGAGAGGATCCAGGGTGGGATCCAGAGCCCATGGTGGTGCAGACGATGAGACCAAAGAAAAGGGGAATCATACCGAGTCTTCCCTTCGTAATGCCCCCTCCACTTAAAAGGGAGGTCTCTGCGGTGACTGTAGCTTTGGGAGTAGAAGGACAAAGGATCTGACCATGGTGGTCCAGAAGATGAAGCCAAAGAAAAGGGGAACCATAATGAGGCTAAAAGGGAGCAATGAGGATTACCTTGGTTTTGTACTCCATGGCTTTCTGAATGAATTTGGTGAAGAGGAGAATTGCTGAAAAGGTATAAAGGAGACCTGGGAGCCAAAAAGGACTACAGCATCTCTAAGTGACTGTTCTTGTGGGGGGATGAGGGTGAAGTAACTGCTGCATTTTTGCTGAGGTATGAAGCAAAGAGGTTGCAGCAAGGTTGGCCCCAGTAGCTGAAAATCTCAGTTGCCACTGTTTGTTTGAGAGACTACACATAAAGCAATAATATGGAGCTTATCTGCTAATATACTGGACATCCCAGGAATCTGAGTTGTTACTAGAAAGCAGTTTGAAGACATTGCCCACTGCCACACTAGCACTGCTTCCCAGCAAAGAGGGTACAATCGTGTTCCACCTTGTTTGTTGATGTACCAGACCACTGACATGTTGTCTGAGTTTATGCTGATCACATCCTTGGCAGATAATCTTGAAAAGCCTACAGCATTAGGAGAACTGCCTTCAACTCCAAGACATATGTAAAGTTTGGCCTCTGCTGATAAACACATCCTTTGAACAGGCTGAACATAATGCTACCCTGCACCCTAAAACAGAGGTGTCCATGGTGACTGTGGCTTTGGGAGTATGAGGACAAAAGGATCACCCCCTGAACAACTGTCTGGGACGTAATCCACCATTGTGCATGATCCCTACATACTTACATAAGATGAAGTCTGTTTTGAAACAGGTGAAATTTCTCTGACCATTATACTGCTAACATCCACTGTAGGATGCTCATGTCATATCTGGCCAAAGGAACTAGAGTAATGGAAGAGCCCATCAGTCCTAAGAGTCATAGAATAAATCTTGCTTATGGTCAAGGGTGTTACAACACTTGAAAGGCTACGGATCTTAATGAGCTGATTCTTGCAAGGGGAAATTTTGCGAATTGCTGGACAAAGTCCGTTTTGCAATCTATGAATTCTATGGTCTGAGGGAGATGAAGCTTGCTTTTGTCAGAACCAATTAATATTCCCATGTGAACTGCCTGAGATAGAAGGATTGACTGGTGCTGTAATAGTAGATGTTTGGAGGTGGCAGTTAGGAGCCAGTCGCCTTAATACAGGAAGACCTGGATCTCTTGTAGCCGAAGATAAGCTGCTACTACTGCCATTATCTTGGTGAACACCTGGGGGGGCTGTGGTGAGACCGAATGGCAATGCCCTGAACTGATAATGACTGGCTAACAGCCTGAAATGGAGAAACCTCCTGGATTGCCTCTGGATCTTGATAGGATAGTAGGCATCCTGGAGATCAATAGAGCATATCCAGTGTTCTTCCTCAAAATAGGTAGAATGGACTGCACCATGACCATCTGGAATTTTGTCTGTTTAACACATTAATTTAGATTGCTGAGATCCGATATTGGTCTAAAGTCCCCTGTCTTTATTTGAACTAAAAAGAACCTGGAATAGGCTCTGGATCCTAGATGGCCTGGGAGGATCAGTTGGATGACTTTCGTCTAGCAACTTTGAAATCTCTGTTGCTACAAAAGCCAGCTGACTGGGTGGAGTATCAGAAATCTTTAGGCTTGCTATTGGGAATTCCAAAAAGGGTATCATATAACCTCTGGTGATAATCCTTAGCACCTATGAATCAGAAGTTATGGTTTGCCAGGCTAAAAGGTGCAAGGAAAAGCATCCCTTTACTGCCTCCACAGTGCAGCAGTCAGGCAAACATTCAGGGATGCTGATAAGGTTTCTCATGAAAGGGCCATAGAAACTTTGATTTTTGCAGACCACCTCTGCCTTGGAGGCAACATCCAGTCGAATTGTCTCATTGTCTTCCTTAGGGAGGCATATCCACAGGAGTGTCCTGGTGAAAGACTTCAGACTTTTTGAACCACATTCTCCTATCTCCTGTCTGATTCCTGGAAAAGGATTTTTGAGAAGCAGCAAACAAGGTCTTACTATCCTGTTCATTCCTGGTAAGTGTTTCTTTCACATTTTGTCCAAAAAAGATAGAATCATCATAGGAGAATGAAGGATGTCTTAAAGCTCTCCTTGAAATTGCATGCAAACATGATGAAGCATGGTAATACCTGTGCTGGCTGCCCTTGATGTACCATCAGCTGTGTTATGTAACTGTCTCATAGCTACAGTGTTCTGGACTTTTATACGCAAGCTAACTGAAAGACTTGCAAAGCTCCTTGATCAGGTGTGCCAGACAGTTCAGTGCTCGAAGTGCAAGTGTCAGTGAAACATATGCTCGTTTTCTTGACTCGCTGTTTAAGGGATGGATTAAGGAACTTTCTTCTGATAGTTCCTTTTCTTCTGGATGCTGCTACCAACAGAGCATCTACTGTGGGTCCCTTGGACCAATGTTTCCTATCTTTAGGACCAACTAAAATCTTATCCGGCTTTTTTGGGATAAGCTCTACCACATCAAGTTCCTTCCATGGCTTCTGATTTACAAAATCTATTAAGGCATCAGGAGGTGGGACCACCCAGGGCATTGAGGGAAGAAATACTGACAAATCAGAAGAGGGAACGTCTGTGGACCATGCCCCCTCTGCATCAATTCCAGAATGTTTCCAAATGAGATGTTTTTTGGGGGGATCCTGGGGAACCTTCTCCATCATCTAAGTCACGGGCCTTAGTGGCAGACTCAGGAGAGGAATCTACATGCTTCTGCTTGCAAGTCCTTTTCTGAGGAATGTGCCTCGGGACTTCTGAATGAGACACCTCAGAGTCAGAAATGACGCTCAAATGTCGAGAAGTCTCAAGGCTGACTGGGTCTGCCTGTCCATGTCAAACTGAATGACAGAAAAAGATAAAGGCTCTAGCGAGATTCGGGATAGATCTGAACTTTGTGCATGCGCCAGTCTTCTTTTTCCAGCCGAATTCCTCCCCACAGCCTTGAAAGCCAACTTTGTGAATGGGGATGAGGAAGAACCACCCTTAACAGCAGAACTGGTAGCCTTCTCAACTCCAAAGACAGATGGCTCAGAGGAGGACCTCAGAGTTGAGCTATCTAGAGCTGGAGCACCGACAGGTAGAGATGGCTCCGAAAACTTCAAAGTCAACTCCACTGTCGGAGCCCTGACTCTGATGCACTGTCTTCAACTATATTCAACCTGAATGCAACAGTGTCAAAAAGGGAAGAAGTCAAAGCTGAAATCTCCAGGGTTATTGAATCAGACCCTGGTATGGGGGTGGGAAGATCAGACCCATATGCAATGGCTCCAGAAAGGGAGACGTCTTCAGAACAAGTATGGCTGGTGTCAATAGGTCTGATCCCGGGGAAGAACTGGGAGGACTCCCAGATGTATCTGTGTCCTCAGAAACTTCCTTATCATATAATCAAAATCCATTTCAGTTAAGCTTCTAGTGGATCAACCGGACCTTGAAAAAGAAGCTACTGATGGAGGTCTGGATGGTAGCTGTTGAAATATCAGGGAATGAAACCTGGGGTTGATCAGTCCTGGAGAAAATGAAAGTTTTGGGGTGGGAGTTCAGACCCTTGTTGCAGATGGATCTAACTGCCTGGATAACCTAGATGTTGGACCCGGAACAGTACTGGGATCCACAAACCTTTTCTTAGCTTTGTTTGTCTTTTCTTCTTGTCTTTTTTAGATGGTTTCTCTTTATGTTTTTCTCTTGACTTGTCTCTGCCTTTCTCTCTTTCTTTTTCCTTAGACCATTCTCTCTCTCTTTGTATCTCTTTTTGTCAGCAGAAGTAGAGGTGGAGGATGCCTTTGGATCTGTGGACATTCTGGACCCTGTCTGAAGTGGAAGAAACCCCTTGAGTATAAGTTTTTCTTTCCTTCCCTAGACAGCCCTTGTACTGAAGGGAGCACAAATGCTGCAACTGTCCTGCAAGTGGGAAGGACCTAGGCAGTACACACACAAAGGGAATGTGGGTCTTGGGGTGGTATCTTGTGTTCACAGGAAGAACACTTTTTGAATCCGGAGGACTTCTGAGACATCAGAAAAAAGATTCTGAATACTTATAAACACTATCAAAATTTACAGCACTAATAACTACCTAAAAAGTTAAAAACAGAAAAAATATACCTATATTATAATAAGGCAATAATAACAATCCTAGATATTATTACAGTACGCTACATATGCATATATGTTTAGCTATAAATCTACAAAAAAACACAAAGAAATATGCTAGAATGTTGTATGAAAATAATCACAAAAATTATTATAAAGATATTCTACTAACTAACCTACCTAAAATCTTAATACTAACTACTATAAGCTAACTACTACACTAAAGGTAGTAGGAGGAAACAAGGAAAATAGCAATAGTCTTCACTTATCATGAAAAAGGTGGAGCTCTCGGCAAAACACATCTGGTTTGGCTGGCGGCAAATGAGATCTGAGGCATTTCAGACAAGAGAGGGGAACTGTGGATAGAGGATGTGTCTGAGTTCTCAGATCAAATAGTCTGGTATAAGGCACAGATTCGACACCCATATGTTGAATCAGACCAAAAACAGACAACACTGGATTCACACATTGGTTCTTGGACAGCTTTTGAGTTCTGATAATTAAACAGTTCTCATCTGCAATCAGTTTATCAAGGCAATTTTTATTAAAAGAACAGTTTTAAGACAAATTTTCAGCGGAAGTGAATAATTACCTTCAGCAAATACTTTACTTGATAAACTGTCCTAAATCCTTTTGTACTTAGGCTACAGCCTGAACAATGGATTTGGTCCTGAGAACTTACTTTAAAGAGAAGAAAAAAGAAGTTATGTCCTTACCATAACGTTCCATGTGAGTTGTTTATCTCGCCTTTATTCTCACTGATGGGTTCGGAGCTGATCCTCGGCTCCAACACGGCCAATAGCAAAGCTCAAGGTTTGCCAGTAGCTCAAGACCAAGCCCCTTATCCCACAATGCACTGCTGGAATTACCACAGATCTTGTTTGCTGCAAATATATATATATATATATATATATATATATATATATATATATATATATATATATGTATACATACATACATATACCTTTAACCTACTCTAAAAGGGAAACACTTTCCAAAGGAAAGAAGTACTGAGGAGCCAGGATAGTACTAGCTTCTAAGTCTACTGTCAGCCAGCAGGGGGAAGGAGGGAGGGAAGTGAGAATAAAGGTGAGATAAACAACTCACATGGAACGTTATGGTAAGGACATAACTTCTTTATGTGAAGTTGTTAAATCTCGCCATTTATTCTCACTGATGGGTAGCGTCCCTAGCACCCTCAATCTTGGGTGGCTCATGGAAGTATGTTTTTCAGTACTGTGGAAGCAAAGGAAGACCTGTCCCTGGAAGCCTTCTCTACTTTGTAATGTGTGCTAAAGGTATGAGGCTTAGACCACATGGCTGCAGCACAAATACTGTTAAGGGGAAATTTAGCTTGAAAGGCAGAAGACGTAGAAACGGCTCTGGTAGAATGAGCCTTAGGTTTGTGTGTCACAGGCATGTCAGCATTCGCATAAACAAAGGATATACAATCTGATAACCATTTAGATAAAGTTGTTTTAACCACTGGATTACCTTTTCTGGCTTCTGAAAAGGATACAAAAAGTTGATCTGATTTTCTAATATCCTTAGTTCTGTCAAGATAAAATCTGAGCTGTCTGTGTACATCAAGTTTGTGCAGCATGTATTCCAATTTGTTAGAGTGGTTGGGAAAAAAGACTGGCAACTCAATGACCTGATTGATATTGGATTCGGAACAGACTTTAGGCAAAAATGAGGGGTTTGTTCTGAGAGATACTCTATCAGCATGGAAAATCATGTAAGGTGGTCTGACAGATAACGCTTGAAGTTCTGACACTCTACGGGCAGAAGTAATGGCCACCAGAAAAATAGTTTTCCAGGATAAATATATGAGGTCACAAGAATATTCTGGTTCAAAAGGGGAGAGAATAATTTGAGACAGCATAAAGTTCAAATTCCAGGGAGAATAAGGAATTTTGACAAGAGGTCTCATGTGAATAACACCTTTAAGAAAAGTTTTAGATAACTTATGGCCCATAACGTTCTAGCCATTGAATTCAAGGTGGAAATTTGAGATGGCGGTTAACTGGACTAGAACCATAGCAGCTGCTGCTCCTTCCTTAAAAATCTTTGTCAAAAATTCTAAAATGGACGATAGCAGAACTTGGAAAGGGTCAATTTTCTGTGTGTTGGCCCAAATTGAAAACCTTTTCCACTTACTGCAGTATAATTTCCTGGTAGATGGCTTGTGAGAAGACAAGAGAATTTGTCTTGTATCGTCTGAAATTGAATAAAGCCTGGCAATTAGGGGAAGTGGATTAGCAAAGCAGTCAGTTTCAGGGACTGCAGGGAAGGATGGAGGTCCCCTGACGGGTGCATCAGAAGGTCCGGAACTGGGTCCAGGATCCATGGATCTTCCAACAGGTGACGGTGGAGAAACGGGAACCAAATCTGTCATGGCCAGTAGGGGGCTAGGAGGATGAAAGTCCTTCCCAGCGATTTTGCTTTCTGTAAAAATCTGGGTATCAATGGAAAGGGTGGGAATGCATAAAGGGGACCCGGGACCAATCGTGTACGAGTGCATCTCTCGGGGGATGTCCCGGAGGTGGTATTAGGGCAAAGTAGCTTCTGCATTTTGAACTGATGTGGCTGGCAAAGAGGTCGCAGCAAGGCTGGCCCCATTTGTGGAAAATCAGCTCCGCAACCTGTTTGAGAGACCACTCGTGAGGGAGCAATATCGCCTTGCTTAGTTTGTCTGCTATCACGATGGATTTTCCCAGGATGTGTGTTGCTAACAGAAAATGCTGGGATGACACAGCCCACTGCCAAACCCTGAGGGCTTCTTGACAAAGGGGGTAAGACTTGGTTCCACCTTGCTTGTTTAAGTACCAGACTACTGACATGTTGTCTGTCTGAATTGCAATAGTCCCTAGAGGAAGAGAGTCCTGAAAGTACTGCAATGCCAGAAGTACCACTCTCAACTCCAGAACATTGATATGCAGATGTGACTCTTGATCCATCCATGTGCCTTGAGCAGTCTTTCCCTGAAAATGCCCCCCCCCCACCCTATCAGGGAAGCATCCGTGGTCACAGTGGCTACTGGGGGGGAGAACAAAGGGCCTTCAGATTGTGACATGAAGAGACGTCAACCACCACCAAAGGTCTCTCTTGCAGGTATCTGTGATGAGAATTATGTGGTGCATCGGCAGTTTCTGGTAAGACCACTGAGCAAAAAGGAGCCATTGAAGGATTCGCATATGCATCCTTGCGAGTGGTATGGCCAGGATTGCAGCTGCCATCAAACCTACCACCTTCAAGACCTCTGCTGCTGTAGCTTTGTTCTTTGACACTAGTGAGTTGATGTGTTGGTGGAGAAGTGAGACTCTTTCGATTGGAAGACGTAGAGTGGTGGTTGAGGTGTCTAACTCTGCTCCTATAAAAACAGTATGCTGCGATGGCGATAAGGTAGACTTTTCGAAGTTGACTGTAATGCCTAATTGATGGCAGAGTGTCAGAGCGTATTGTGTTGCCTGACTCAGCTGATGCCTGGTGGTAGTGGTGAGGAGCCAATCATCTAGGTATGGAAACACCTGGAATCCTAGACACCTCAGGTGAGCCGTGACCACTGCCATGCATTTGGTGAACACTCTGGGGGCTGTAGTAAGACCAAAGGGCAGGGCTCGAAACTGGTAATGATTGGCTCCCAGCTGGAAACGCAGGTGATCCCTGGAGTGTCTGTTCATCTTTATGTGATAGTACGCGTCCTTGAGATCTATGGAACACATCAAATCGCCTTTCCCTAGGAAGGGAAGAATGGACTGAAGCGTGACCAATTCAGAAGTTCTCTTTCTTTACGAACTGATTGAGTCTGCTGAGGTCCAGGATAGGTCTCCAGTCCCCTGTTATCTTTGGTACCAAAAAGAATCTTGAGTAAGTTCCAAATCCAACTTGGTCTGCTGGGGCTAGCAATTTGTGGACCTCTATGATTGCTTGTTCCCTGAGACTGGATGGAACATCTGGGATTCTATATACAGGAGTGGGAGGGATAGAGAATGGTATGAAATATCCTCTGGAAATAATGCTTTGTACCCAAGTATCCAACGTTCTGTTTAGCCAGGCTTCTGGGTACAAAGATAAGTGACCCCAAACTGCCTCCAGAGCCAGACAGCCAGGCCTCCCTTCAGGGGCACTGGTAGGGCTGACCAGAGAACTGTCCTCGGCTGCCCTGTTGTTGCGGACCCCCTCTGCCACATGGGCAGAATCTTCCATTATAGCCCCCTCCTCTGCCTCTAGAGGGGGTTTCTCCATGTGTGTCCTGGAAGGTTCCCTGTGCTTTTCAGAACCACATTTTTCCACCCTTAGGGCCCTTGGGATAGGGCTGAGTAGGAGTAGAAAAACAGACTCCAACTGCAGATATGGTCTTGCCTTCCTGCTCACACCTGGTTAATGTTTCCTTTACTTTAGGCCCAAACAGTGATGAGCCGTCAAACGGAGTGTTAATAAAGGAAGACTTAAAGGGCTCTGCAAAGGAACAGAAATGCATCCAGGCTTGTCTCCGCACAGCAATACCTGAACTAGCAGCTCTACTCGAACCATCAGCTGCATATGATATGAGATGCATGGATGAGTTCACAATTGAATTTAAGGTAGCAAGTTGTGTGTTGACTTTGTCGGCCATCCCTGCAGCTACCGTACCCTGAAGGGCATCTCCTAGCTCTTTTAGGAGATCTCTTTGGAGTCTCATGAAATGGGTTAAGTAGTTTAGCAATCAAAGAGAAAAGGTCGCTGAATTAACATGCATTTCCCATATCTATCCATGATCCTAGACTCTCTATTAGGAGGATGGATAGATGTGGATGTTTCAGACACTTCCTTTTTGGTGGCTGCAGCTACCACCATGGCATCAACAGGCACTCCCTTGGTCAAAAGGGCTTTGTCCACTGGGGCAGAGATAAACTTGTTCGGCTTCCAAGGGACAGGTTCCATGGCCTCCGGCGACTCCCATGCCTTATGAGAGATCAGTTCAATGAGTTCATCGTAAGGTGGAGACACCCAAGAAGTGGAAGGTTGAGACCCAAAAGCCTTTAAGAGCACTGACTGGTCCTCAGTAGGGGTTTTGGACTGCCAACTACCCCTCTGATTCAGGATCTCTAATATCTCTGCAAAGGAGATATACTCAGAGGGGGATCGAGGGGATCCTTCCGACTCATCCAGGTCAGTGTCAGATGTCAAAGACTCCTGTGGGGAGTCCAAGTGCCTCCTCTTGCACAATCTCTTCCTGGGTACCTCCTCAGTGGGTGGATCTGGGGAGGTCTTGGAAGAGCAGGGGACGACATGTGGGGGTACTTGAGGCTCAGGGTCTCTACGCTTCGCAGGGCGACCAGTAGATGAAGAGGCGGACACAGGAACTTGAGGGGAGAGGGAAGGCCGAACAGATGCTGACAATGTCTTAGGAGACATGACTCTCCTCATGGCGTTGAAGGCGCCATGGCTCCAATGAGAAGGGGTAGACGGACCTGAACACTGATCCTCCCGCACTGAAACCATAGGCTCCGAGCCTGAGGTAGGAGCCGAGCTCATCCGAGCCGAAGCCCCGAGAGAAAAAGTCGGCACCGATATATCGGTCTGACTATCCTCCCTGGACCCGATAGGAGAACATTGGCTCCTAGCGTCCTCGGTTGGCACCGAGGACATCCGAGTGGATGGAACTGATAACCCCCGTGCGGGTCTTGGTTACAAGGGTTCAACAATCGTCGGTTCTGGCTCCTTCGGCTCCAAGGTTCCAGTATGGCTCAGAGGAGGAGTAGTCAAATCTGGTTCAATGGTCTTCGGCTCCGAAGTGATCGGTGCCGACAGCAATTTAGCAAGTCCTGGTGCCCTTAAAAGCTTCTGTACTAGCCGATCCATATCCAAATCAGAAAGGTTGACCGAAGACTCACAGGAATGCACCAAAGATGCTGACTGGAGCAGAGAAGATGAGGGGGCCTCGGAGACTGGTTCCAAGACTGGGTGCTGGCTCTGAATCAAAGAGATACTCAGTTCTGAAAGCTGTGGAGCCAATGACCCTGTACCCTCTGATCTCTTTGCCCTCTTGGTCTGTTTGGAATCAGAAGACTTCGAAGATTTCGATGAAGTGCTGGCACTTCCCTGGCTACCCAACACTTCAGAAAAAGAATGCTGCAGTAACCTCCTATCTACAAGTTTTCTCTTCCTTTCTAAGAGAACCCTTGATGAATTGGAGGTTTTTAGCCCCCAGACAATAGACACATTAGACATGTCTGTCCGTAACGGACATTTTCTGTCCACAATCTGGACAGTTTTTAAACCCCGATTTGGGGTAAAATTTCTCTCTCTCATCAGACATTCTTTCAACAGAACACCACAAAAAAATACCTTTAAAGGCTAAATACAGGGCTAACTAAGCCCACACTAAGAAAACTAATAACACTTGAAGATAGCAAGACTAAATAGGGCCAAGAAGGGCCTAACACCAAGAAAAACAAAAACTACACACAGGGTAGATCTCTACAAAAAACTACCTACTAAACTATTATTATTTTGGTCTGAGCTAACTGGATCACCAAGCTCTCTCTTGCCGCGACAAACTAGATCTGAGGTAATTCCAGCAGTGCATTGTGGGATAAGGGGCTTGGTCTCGAGTTACTGGCAAACCTTGAGCTTTGCTATCAGCCGTGTCGGAGCCAAGGATCGGCTCCGAACCCATCAGTACGAATAAACGGCAAGATTTAACAACTTCACATTGAAAGTTATGGACTTACCATAATGCTGGATCCCTTCATTCTGGTCTGTCCAATATAACTGTTGTGTCTTTGAGCTGCTTGTCAGATCTGTACTGGAATAACTAGTGCTCCAGCCTCGGGCTCCTCAAGGCTTTCCCTCCCACAATACACCTTGTCCCCTCCAGACTAGCTCCCCTCAGATTGAGTTTGCTGCCTAAACAACTAAGACAGAATACAATTCCTTTTGAACCCTCAATTAGCTGAAGGCTGTGGGTTGTCATATTAGATGGATGGGAATGAAAGGATCTAGCATTATGGAAAGCACATAACTGCTATATCCTTTACATTTCATCTGTCTGATCAGACTGTCTGGTCAGAATCCCCAACTACCGGAACCCCTGGGTGATATCATGACAAGAGCTCTTTTGAGGATGGAGGCTACAAAGGAAGCCCTGGATCTAGAAATTATATCAAGCGTGTTGTGCTTAGAAAAGGTCTGCAAAGTTAACCAACTTGCTGCAACACAAATATCATTATGAGAGTAATTCCTAAAGAATGCAGTAGATATCACTGCATAACATGTGGAAACAGCCTAGTGTTTAACTTGAAAGAGACTCATTGTGTCGTTGATAACAAATGTGATACTGTCTGACAGCCCCCTGGACACTTATTCTGGAGACTTTCTTTCCAGTATATAGCTAGGAAAGAATACTGAAAGGCTGCTGCATTAAGTTGGATTCAGATGCCACCTTAGGAATGAAGGATAGATTGGTTTTGGGGAAGACTCTGTCCTTGTGAAAAATAATGTACGGCCTTGATGAAAGGGCATGCAGTTCGGAAATTCTAAATGCTAAAGTAATGACCATGAGGAACAGAGTTTTCCAAGAAATACATTTCAAGGCATCAGAAGAAGCTGGGTCAAAAAGAGGTTGAGTTAGAGCAGCCAACACTAAATGTAAGCTCCAAGGAGGAGCAGGCTGTTTGACTGGTGGCCTTAAAGGAAAAACTCCTCTCAAGAAGGCATTGTACAATTTATTTGATGCCAGTGGACAAGAACCTAGGTGAGGGATAAAACCTAAAGATTAAAGCCAAATGCACTCTAATTGTTGAAGAACTGGTACCCACATCAAATAAGGTCACTAGAAACTGCAAAACATCAGGAATTTAAGCCTCTAAGGTGCTGATCTGGTGATATGTTGCTCAGAAAGCAAATACACTTCATATTATTAAGGCAGACCTTCCAGGGTCTTTCCAGGATGCAGACGGTATCCTAACCTCAACCTGAGACAAGGCAGGGTTCATGGTTATTAGTACAACTGAAGAAACCAAGCTGCTAGTTTTTGATTCTGGAGGTCCAAGTGAGGTTTTCTGGATGCATGAGACATAAGATCCAGAGCTTTATCTAAAAGCCATGTCAGCTTCTTGAGATGAAGCCTTAGCAGAGGGAGCCAGATTTGTCTGGGCCAGAAAGGGGTAAGGAAAATGACCATTACTATGCACTGTAAGAATTTCAGAATCAGAGAAATTGCAGAATAAGCGTACAGGATGCCAGAAGGCCACTGCTCAACTAGACCATATCCTGGGAGCAGCCCATCTTGAGGGATCAAGGCAAAGAAGGTACTGCACTTGTGTTGGTCAAGGATGCAAACTGATCTCTGCATAGATGACTCCAATGGTTGATAATGGCCTGAGCCACTATCAGATTGAGAGGCCACTCGAAGTATGAGGATTTTTCTCCTGAGCCTGTCTGCAATGCAGTTAGATTTCCCAGGAATGTGAATTGCCACTGGAAAGCAGTGCAAAATCATTGCTCAATGCCACACTCTTATTGCTTCTCAACACAAAGGGCAGGAACTTGTCCCTCATTGCTTGTTTATGTACCATACCACCATCATATTGTTGGTCTGAATAGAAATCACACTGAAATGGAGGAATTCCTGAAGCTCCTGCAAGTTAGGAGAACCATATGCTGATGTGAAGGCTGACCTTAAAAGCATTCCAAACACATTGGACCATCCTTTCCTGAAAATGCCCCCACATCCCACGGAAGACTCATCCATCTTGACAACTGCTACTGGAGGAAGATGAAGCAAAGATCTTTCCATGTGGACAAGTAGGAAAGAGATCCACCAAAGAATACAACTCCTGCAAGTGGTAGTCGGAATGATGGGGAATCTAAAACACTTGGTAATTTGAGACCAATAGTTGCCCAGTAACAACTGCAACATTCTCATGTGACACTGAGCAAACTGAAGCATCAGAATACAAAACACCATTAGACCCAGGATCTGCAGGACCAAATAAGTTGGAGGTCTGTTGCACTGCAGAACATATTGTATTGCCCTGGTGAAGAGTTTGTACTGTTATTACTGACAGCAAGGATACTACATGGAGAACAGAGTCCAGATGGCAGCTAATGAACTCTAAACACCCAGTTGGTTATTGCTGAGAATTTTCAATACTGACTGCAATGCCCAAGGCAGACAAATCTGGAGAAAGCAATCCCCAGCTTTCTGCAGGGATTCCCCTGATGAGGCAGCCAGGTGACAATTGTCCATAAATGGGAACCCTGGTCCCTTGAAATTAGAAAATGGCTGCAACCATGGAGATCCACTTGGTAAACAACCTGGAGGGACTGTTGTATGTCTGAATGGCAGAGCTTTGAACTGATAGTGATTGGCTCCTACTCCAAAGTAAAGAAACCCACTGGACAATGGAGCAACCTTGATGTGTAAACAAGCATTTGAAGATCCAGCAAGCACATCCAGTCATTTTGCCTTAAACATGGTTGAATCAACTGCAGTGTGACAGTTCTGAATGGGGTCATCTTTACAAATGTGTTCTTGCAACTTGAGTTACAAAACTGGCCTGAGGTCCTTGTTCATTTTCGGAACCAAAAATAATCTATAGTAGTGAAGTGACACTAGATGATTTGGTGGGACTTCTTGGGTGGCTTTCTTTTTTAGTAAGGACTGAACTTCCTTTCTGGCCCTTTTAACTGGTGGGATGGTACCTCTGAGAGCAGCCATTGACATTTGGGAGTTGAGTGGGAAAATGGTATGCAATAGCCTCTGAATATTATCCCTCTCAACCAAGCATCCCGCATGATCATCCCTCATGCAGGAATTTAGAGGGATATGTGTTCCCCAAACGCCTCCAGAAGGGAGAAGTCAGATATCCCTTCAGAGACAAGGTTGCAGGCAATTGGAAAAAGGCTTGTAAAATCCCTGATTTTGCAGATTTCCATGACCTGTGTTCCTGTATCCATTATAGGGGCAACTACAGCCCCAGCCCCTCCCCCCACCAAAAAATGAGTTGAAGGGAGAATATTTGTCTTTCAGAAATATACAGATTTGGTGTCTTTTTGGTTCCATCTGTCTGGTCTCTGGGGATTCTCAAATCACACTCCTATGGCAGATAACATCTCCCAATCCTGCTCACACTTCTGCATGCATTCCTTAAGAGTATGGCCAAACAATTATGATCCATCATATGCAGCATTAGTGAAGGACTCTCTGAAATTGTCTGCAAAGTCACATAGGCATAGTTAGGCAAGGCACCTCATGCAAATGCAGAGCCCTGCTGCCTGCCCAAGGTGCTCCACTGACTGCATTATTCATCAGCTGCATGAAGTTTGTAATACTGTACATTATATTCAGTGTGTTTAGCCCTTGTTTGGCTAGGTCTCTCTGAAGACTGTTCATATGTGTGCCATAGTTCAGGGCCCTGACCATAAAGGTGCCATCAGCATACAGGCCGCATCTTCAGTCAATTAATTCCTAGGGCTGCTTAAACAATAGTGGAATCTGCCAGGGGCTCCTTCACCCAGTATTGCCTGTCTCTGGGTAGTCTAAAAATTTTTGGGGGGTTTCTTCGAAGCCAACTTGCATAAGCTGGGCTCTTGCCATGCTTTTGCAAAGCTTGATTGATCAAGCAGTCCACTAAGGGAGGCACCCAGGACATAGAGGGGGCTGAGCTATAAGCCTCAAGGAAGACTGGGGGTTGATGGCCAAGTTATGTTTCTGCCCCATGAGCTCCAGAACTTCACCAAATGTAACATCCTCAAGTGGAGGTTGATGGGAACCCTCTCTGTCAGAGTACATAGTAAGCGACTCAGATGGGGAGTCCAGATACTTCCTTTTACAATATCCTCTTTTTCAACACATCAGATGGTGGGTTGTCTGAGTCTTTAGGGAAGTGAATGTGTGGGCTAAGGGTAAATAGCATTGGTGTCCAGGGGAAGAACAGTGACCTGTGAAATCTGGTGAATAAATCTCAGATCTGATTTTCTGTTGGATCTGAGGACCCCATCCCCCTCAGCCAAGACACTACTTCATTCAAAGATGGAATGGCTCCGGTCAAAGGGAAGATCCCCAACCCTGACAGAGTGGAAGACCTTGAGGAGAGGAATCAGTCCCAATGCCTCAAGGGCAAACCCGAATGTGGAGTCCCCAAGGGCAGCTCTAAGGATGGCATAGAGCATGCAGTGCCACGTCAAGTCAACATAACTTGAGCCCCACTTAGCTCTAGAAAATTGGGCATTAAGTGGGACAAATCCAGGGACTCTGGCACCAAGGTAGGAGCACCAGTCAGTGTGAAAGACACAGATTCCGGCTTGAACACCAGTTCCAAACACACTGCTCTGAGAGATGGGTCTGAGAAGGACCAAGAATAGGAGAAATGGGTCCTGTCACCTCCACGTTTTGGGCCAAGGGGTAGTAGAATACCTCCCATGTCCATCTGGAACCTCAAAAAGACCCTCATCATGAATTCAGCTCTAAGTCAGGAGCACTCCTGATGTACCTAGGGGGCATAATTAAGGAAACCAAAGGAAGGTGGGAAGGGATCAGAAAATGCCCCTGATCCAATGACATATTATTTAGGGGCCCTTCTGGTATCTCATCTGCAATCAGAATGGGCTCTGAGACAATCAGACATGATGAAGGCAGTTCTAGATCTGACGTGGATGGGAAAGCCATTTTTGAAGTCATTGTCACTGATAAAGTCTTGCCAGCTGGCTTCCTTTTGTTAGGATTATCTGTTTTTGTCTCCCTTTTTATGGGATTTACTCTTGTCCCTCCTCTCTTAATCTTGTCTCCCTTAGGATCAGTAGGAAGACCTTTCAAGATAAATTTATGTTTTTTCTACTGTAAAAAAACACCTTTATTAAAATATCACTTAAGACATAGGTAAATATGCATTAACAGAAAAGAAAAACAATTTTAACATTTTTCCATTTAAATACAATGTACAGCACATTTTCTTTGTTACTGTCATCAGTCCAACATTACAAAAAGTCGCTGAATTCCTGTCCTCCCTTAAACCCCACTCCTCCTTCTGAACATTACCATGTATGTATGTATGTATGTATTGTTCCTGCAATTTCCATTTACTTATATGCAATTTGCTCCTTCCCTTTTCTAGAGATCCCTATTTCAGTTCTTTTGTCTCTTTTATAATATTCAATACATCAAATACAGTCGGTTTAGACTTTGATTTCCATTTTTTAATAATCATTTGTTTTGGCAGCCAACACAGTTAAACTTAACAAGGCCTTACTATGTCTAGGTAACTTAGATTTTGTAAGACAGCTCAGAAGAGTCATTTCCTTAAAGGCATTTGCTCACTCAATATTTCTGACAAGAGTAGTATGTAGGGAATTTTTAAAATCTGCCAGCTAATTACACTCCCAAAATGTATGTTCCTAGTTCCCTCTTTCTTCTCCATCATACCTCCAACATTTACTATCTACCTGAGGTAAAAAATTCTTTGAAGTCCACTTGGGGTTTAAAAATACCTATGCAAACACTTGCAAGCAAAGATTAAAAACCTGGTTGCATACTTGAGAGCCATATACATGTCTTTCCATTATTTTCTTCCTTTCAAACCTCTTCTGATGAATTCTTATAGTTAACATGCAATATTTTTTATGCCCTACTAATTAACCTTTTTGAACAGCTGCTTCTGTTCTAGATTCAATTAAAAACTCTACCAGAGTGGGTCTTTCACTTAAAATTCCCATATCCCTTTCTCTTTGCCTGTACTCTGAGATAAAGCACTGGTAGGGAAGCCAGTCTCTAGCCTGCCATCCAAATGTCTTATTGGCCTCATTGCACTCCATTACCTTTCTAGCTCAAGTTATTTGCTCCCAATATCTTGGTTCTTTTGCAAGGTTTCTCCAATAAATCCCAGCTCCTTCTTATCTAATGGCTGTACCCCTACTTGGCCTCTCTATTGGCAAAATCTCCTTTCTCCATTCTTGTATTGGCTTAGTTCTTAGAATACTTACTGATGCTTTATGAATATAAAATTTCCACTAACCATTCCTTAAATTCCTCTCTTTTTATCAGGTAGGGTGAAACTGCCAGTGTCTTATTTTTACTTCATTACCCTGCATTTTTATTTCAGTTTTTACTGGTGTATGATCAAAAATAGGCAGTGGATGTGTGTCAAAGCTTTCAATTAAATGTACATCTTCATGTGAAACTTAATTTCTAGCTAGTCTATCCCAGTTACTATACCTTTGGGGAATAATATGCAAATTATGTTTCAGTTCCTACTACTCAATTCACATCTTCCATAACAAATATTTTCATAATTTTTTTCAGAAACCTATCCTCATTTGTTATACTGTCCATTATAGGTTCCCCTAAAGCATCCTCACTCTTACAAATCAAATTCCAGTTTCTATATCTATAAATAATGTTCCTACTGAAAGTTAATTTCTCCCAAAAATTTCTTATGCTCTAAAACAGTAGTTTTGAGTGGAATATAAATACATACCATTGTAATTCTCCTCCCTTGCCAACAGCCCTGTACTACCACAAATCTACCATTGTTTTTTTTTTCCTTGACTATCACTACTGAAGACCCTCTAGCAATTAGTATAATTACCCCCCTTTTCCTCTGTCTCCAATACTCTTCTGAATATCCTTTCTCTTTATCAAATTCACATACTCATTTCTTTCCAAATGTGTCTCCTGCAGCAGTGGTATTTGCACTTAGCATTTCTTAATATAATTCAATACACTTTCCTTTTTGTCTTCACCTGTAAGGTCATTCATGTTCCAGGATAATATGGGCAGTACAGCCATCATGATAAAAACCTACAGTTCCCACCTATTATACATGACAGTTGTTTGAATGTGTATTTCCAGCTTTTGTGTTACATGCATATACTAATGTTTGGCAGACTGATCTTTTGTACAGCTGCTTCTTCTCATCTCCATTTGAACCCACATCACATTTTTCAAGTCTTTCTTTTTAATGAAAACCCTCAAACAAAAAAACTAAATACAAAACACTCCCATCCCCTATTAACTTGGAACAAATACACAAAACTATGTACATCTTCAAAACATGAAGTGTAACCCACCAGAAGGGAACAATTACTGCAAATTGATGGCTGCACCTAAAGGCATTATGTAACCTAAAATGAAGGTTACCCATGCTAAAGCACATGCTACAGCATGTGCTCCCACTTACGCTGACTGCTGTCTGTCCTTTTCTTATCTCTCTCACCCTATCAGATATGAAAAACAGCTTGTATGCTTTCTGAAAACATTAACTTTTATCTGTAAGAAAAGTGCACTGGCTGTCTTTAAATAAAACTAAATTGTACACTGTTCTATTAAGTGTATAAAATTATTAAGGTTGCTAGGGAGGTTGCTACCTCTTATTCACTTCCCATAATTTCAAACTTATTTTTTTTCACTAAACTGCTTGCCATTCTCCTTTAAATTTTGCATTTCACTCAGCAAAAAATATTTATAATTCTCAAGATTAACTGCTAGCACCTCAAGACGTGTCTCTATGGAAATGTACTCAGTAATGAATATTTGTAAATTTCACTCAGAAAAGAAAGCACAGCTGCCTCAGCTGCAGACATTTTGACTCCACTGAACATTTGCTAGTAAAAACAAGCTAATATTTTGCAGCTGTAAGAAGCTTAGCATGTCCATATCTTTCATTATTTTGTCTTATTTGTAAAGCCTACATGCTTTCAAAAATATCTGTGTACAGCTTAAGCCAAAGGTAGTAACCTAGACATCCACCCTTGTAAAATAAAAAGAGAAAATATTCCAGTTCTACATATAATTACTACATTTTTATACCCCACCTTACCCTAGCAGCCCAAGATCACAGCACATGAACATTAAACTTTCTTTTGTCCAGCCTTTTTTCTCATGTTACACTGTAAAGCCTACATTTCTTACAACTAAAAAGTACCTGTTTATTTTTAATGTCCTTTTAACTGAAAAAGACCCCCCACATTTAAAATAGCCCTGACTACATAAAACTCTCTTATTGTATATAACATGCAGTTTATCTCATGAAATGTTTTATACAGACACTAATAAGAAAAAATAGTTTTGCTTACAATTGTTTTCCCCTTTAAGTGCCATTCTAAACATTAATGATATAAATCAGGGTACAGTCCACCCACGAGTTTAACAAATTCAACAAAGTCCAATGTTTTCCATCTGCTTTTTCTTACAAAACCAAATTTCACAAAAATGACAAGATGCTTTATAGTATTCTATTTATTCACTACTTTCAGAGTTCTTGGATCTTCTTCCTGTTCATCTCCATCTCCTAACACCAGACTCTGGTCTAAGTCCAACGTACTGCTGATTCTTGTAGTCAACTTCTGTGCTTTTCTTCCTGTCTTTCAAGCATTTCCTTTGGAATATTGGAAAATGCTTTAATGGCAAAGTCTTTCTCTATGAACCTTACCATCAGAAGAATGAGAATCAAAGTCCCCTTCTGCTTTCTGACTCACGTTTTGTTGGATAAACTTTTTTTATTTCCTCCTTAGCCTGTTCTGCTTCAAAAATAACTTTGATCCTACAGGAAAAAAACATTTGAAGACAGCTGGATACAGCAGCTTGAATCTCACACCTGCCTCTTGGCATTTCCTGATAGCTGGGATAAATTTGCTTCTCTTCTGCCTGGTGTACAGTGAGTAATCATTTTCTACAAGCACTTTGCTGTCTCTAGTTTTAGTACCTTGCCATTCTGCCACAATTTTGTCAGGATCAACTCTTTCTGCTGGTATGATTACATCTTTACCAGCAGAGGTCTTCGCTGCTTTCTCATGGCCAGGATTGGAGCATGCACTCAGTGTCCTTTCAATTAACAAATTCTACTGCGGAACACCAGCCCAGTTACTTATTTGTGCTTTCACAAAATTAATACAGTATGTTTGTTCCAGTTTATCTGGTACATCAGAAAATTGAGCTCTGTCTAAATCTACTATTTTTTTAAACAGTTCTTCTTGAGAAACCTCATATTCAGCCATCTTTTTTTTTCATGTCACTCTAATTTCCTTCGGTTTTATGAGTTCATCTGAATGGTTAGTTAAAACTTCTATTTTTTCTAGTATTTTGTTGTCTTCATTTATATATTTCTTCAATATTTTAATCATAGCTGAGTACATTTGATTTATTTTTTCCTCTAAATTACTGGAAGGCATTTCACGAACCAGAACTGAAGCTTGAACTGCTTTTTTGCTGTACAAATGTAGAATCCTCCCCAAACAGTGTTTTATCTTCACCTTTTCCGGTTGATTTTCTTTCAGGTTTTCTACATTTCTTCTTAGCTGACATCTAGACAGTATATTTACTAGTGAGTAACTGAATTTTACCAAAAAAAAATGTCAGTGGCACTCCTTTTTCTCAGTTTCTGTTTTTACACTGGGAGAGCTAAAGTTACACTGCTGATCAGTGTGCAGCCGTCTTGGAAGTCCAATAAATTTATATATATTTTTTTTGTCAGAAAAGGCTCTCTGCCAAAAGGACTTGCATATGGAGCAGTCTGTCATCAAATGTTCCAACCCCCCCCCCCCTAGACAGTAACACCTATCTCATGACCATCCCGGAAGGGAATGTAATGCCTACAATTTTCTCCCTTACTGTCCAGGTCAGACAAAAGGGTTCTATGGAGCTAGGGAGAAAACAGTAATTGTACTACAGTAAAACATCAACCATACACTAATAAGCATGAAAGCTGAGAAAAAAACCTCTCTTCCAAAATATCTAAACTCCAGTATTTAAATGCTAAATCTTTAAAAGATTTGACAATACACCAAAACAGCATGCATTATGGTACAGGAGCTTAAAGGAACAGGCTTCACAATATATTACAGATCTTAATTAGTAAATTTACAAGAAAAGTTAAAAGAGTGACATCTAAATTGCATCAATAATATACAAAGCAAACTCTTAACAACAAACCTAAGAAAAAAAACTATCACAATATTTGAAATGTTTCTAAAATGTATGTAAAGCAATTAGTTGCATGGCAGAGATCACATCCTAGCACAGTGGCAGTAAATGATATCTGAGGGAAGCTGGTGTACAAAGAAAAGGTACATTGTAACAGGGAAAAGTTTGAGGAGCTCAAGCCTGGAGCACTAGCTATGCCAGTACCAAACTGACAAGCAGCCCAATGAGGAGCTTAAGGTTGGAGCACTAGCTATACTAGTACCAAACCGATAAGCAGCCCAAGAAACTAACTGTCAGATCGGATGGAATGAAAAGGATATCAAAATAGACCAATCTCTAAAAGGAAGAACTGCAACACAGTTTATACTGCAATAAACACTGACCTCAGTCAAAAATAGTTGGTCATGTGTATGGTGCCAACACTAACATAACCCAAGTTAAAAAATATAAACTAGATAAATGCCCTGCTAAATTGTAATATGAGGTTACATAATAAAATAAGGGCTTTATCAAGTCCATTAAAATCATTATTCCAATGTATGTGCCTACTAAGAAGGTGTTTGCATGTAATGTTATTAATGAAAAAGCAAGAGGCAGAACTGTTAACAAGACAAAATGTAATCCTATTGTGATAATGTTTTCTACCCGTTTATTTGCAGTGTATAATTTACATGATGTTCAAATCTGTCACACTTTGACTGGCAAATTAGTGTAAAAGGCACACATTTTCTGATAGATAGTCATCTCATGTTACTGTTACACTCTTCTGATGTTCCAGTGTTCTCACTTTGCCTAGGTAAACTTATAAGCAGAAAAGAAACCAGCAAAACCCACAATTAATCTAAAGGAAATAAAATGGATGAATTACATTGCAGACAATAGTCAGTGATTAATATACCATGAAAAAAGCAATTGTTTAATTACACTTAAAGCATTTCATAACAGCCTATGTATGTAAAACACACACACACAAAAAAGATTCTTTTGAAACTCATCTTTAAATAGTAATGCATGGCACTGAATACAATTCGTACAGGAATATACTCATTTTTAAAAGTTTACACCTAAAGACTCTCTGTGTTGTATACAGAAAGTTGCGGGAGAATGAAGACAGAAAATCCTTGTGTGTTTCATATACACTTTTCACATCACTCATCACTGTGGTGATTACAAGGGGGTCACTCTTTGATATTGTCTCTTTAGTCTTCAAGAGTTGTGCTGAACTGTGCATACTTTGTAGGCGCTTAAAAAGTTATAGAAGCAATTATAATACCAATAACATTTACAATAATGTATTCAACCCAAGAAGTAATATTACTTTAATATATGCAATACAGCATTTTCATTTTTACGAGCTAAATGCTGTAATTAGGACTTTTAAGTTTTCAGTATCACCACACAGAAAACTTGACTAAAAGAACAACACTGTAAATTTACAAGTAGTAAAATATAATAAATAATGCCTTATCTGTCCTAAAAGACTAGCAAAGTTGGGCTTGCTAGCTAGTCTTTGAAAATGAACTTCTGCTGTTTTAGAATAATTTATATCAAACTACTAATGGTTCACAAAGGTAAAAAAACACTTAGCTCATTTTAACTGGCATAGTAATCATTTCAAGACGATTGATATGCCACATTTAAAATAGCGACACAGTTAAAATTAAAACTGAAGACACTGGACTGAAAACAGTTGATGAAGTATGTTTTTCTGATGTCAAAACAAATCCAACATCCTAGTCATGGGTGATCCCATTGTGAGACACACTGATGCACCACTCACCACATTGTGCAAGGAAAGGGTTGTGGTTAGTTACCTATCAGGTGCCAGGAATCACTACATTATATAGAACTTGAGTTCTAGCAGCTCAAGTACACACATGACACTATCATAGTACATGTGGATGGAAATGACTTGAGATGTACCTCCCTCGACAACAAGAAGTGAGACATGAAGGAGCAGAATATGTGACCAAGGCAAGCACTCACCTAGCCTTGAGCAGCATTTTGCCATCACCAAGTATGATGCCACAATATGAACAAAAGATAATTGACTTCAGCAACTGGCTTGACTTCTGGTGTCATTCAAAGAGGGTATATAACAGCCTGGAAGGACATGTTAGACAGGCCTAAATGCTTTGCCAGGAATGGCCTGCACCTTCCCTCCAACGGCTTTTATACACTGGCGAGAGCCTTGTCCACTCCATAGTGCCTTTTTTAGGCAATGTCAATCAATCAAGATAACATAAAAGTATTGTGCTAAGCACTAGAAGCCTTAACAAAAACTCCACTCCTTACTCTGGAAAACACTGACCTGATTCAAAACCATTGACAACAGGGTTTCAACATCTACCACATGTTCAGGTCCATCGCACTAGATGAAGGCACTAAAGGTGGCAGTGCCTCCATATTTGTAAAAAACACTACTTCTGTTCCAGACTAGTTAGACAAGATAATGGTCTAGAACTTCTTCATATCTAACTTAGCATTAACAAGACCCCTTCTTACATCATCGTTAACTAATGGCCCCCCTCTATGTCCCTTTTAGCCCATAACTCCTATTTAACTAATTTACATTAAGCCAAATCCCTTTTCCATGGGGACTTCAACTTCCCCTCCATTAACTAGGAGATGTATATGTCCTCTAACATGTATGTCCAGAGTTTTCTAGTATTCATCAATACAAACACTTTGGACCAGTTACTCTGCACACCAACCAGGGAGTAATAAAATCCTGGACTTGCTCTTCACTAATATGAGACAGCTCTGTTCCCTACCAACTATAACTCCCTCCCTGGTCAACTTGGACCACAAATCAGTTGCATTCATCTTAAGAGTGAAGTCAATAACATCTGCCTATACTTTGATATTTAGAGATTATTTCAAGTTTAATCTCCTACAGCTGAATGATGACCTGGATAAAGTCAATATCCCTTCCAACTTGATAACCACACTGGTTTTGTGAGATCCTTTACTGCCAAATTCTATACAAATGTAAATACCTGCATAGATGTATCTGCCCCCTGTGAAACAAATACAATGATGAATTCAACAATAAACTTCTATGGCTGAACACAAACATAAACAGGCTTTACAACAAAAGCAAAAAAATAAATGCAACTTTCATGACACAAAAAAAGCTCTTGTGAAACTTGAAAGAGATCTCTGGACTGATCAAATCAGACAGATATGAAGTAAAAATAGCAGCCCAGGTAATTTAGAAACAATGTCCAGTACTGTGCAGAGCTAATAACAAATTATATCACATCATCAGACTCAGAGGACAAAACCAATCTACTAGTGGATAAATTTAGCTCCAACTTCACCCTTCTCTCCCCTCCTACACTCCCATATCTCCTCCCTTCATCTATACCCCCACCCTCTAATCTTCCATGAACAAGTCTTCAAGGCACTATTAAAGTCTAAGAACTTAGCTTCTATGGAGGCCAGATAACATACCAGGCTGCTTATTGGCTAGCCTAAAACAGGATCTGCCTGCCAGACCCCATACAGAGACTATTTAAAATCAGTCTCCAAACAGGCTTTGTACCAGGTGAATGTAGGACAGCAACTCTCATCCCCTTGTACAAAGGTAGGGTATCAATGGACTCAGAAAATTATAGACCCATAAGTCTGATACACCTCATCAGTAAGGCTATGGAAAGGATCATTTCAGAATTAATAAATATAGACATAGGTAGCCTGCAAACTCTCAACTCAAGGCCAGTTTGGATTTGTTAAGGGAAGATCCTGCCTACTTAACTGGGATGGCTTCTTCAGAAAGGTTACTAAAGCAATGGATGAGAGCAATGCAGTAAACACCATATATGTAAACCTCAGAAAGGCAATCAACACCATCCCACACTTGGGCATCATAGATAAACTATTCCAGCTAAATGTTAATCCCTTTGTAATTTATTGCATAGCAATTTGGCTCACAATTAAAACTCAGGAAATTAGGGTTGACTGCTCCAACTCCTCCAAAAAAACTCTCACTAGCAGTGCACCACAGGGTTCAGTCCTTGGCCCACTTCTCTTTGGCACTTACTTCTTGGAGGACAAAGCTATTGTCAAGGGTTTATGGCTGACCAAGTTTGCTGATCACTGTAAACTTGTTGCCATCATAAACACCCCAAAGGAAACTAAGATAATCCAAAAGGGCCTCTCCCAAACTAATAGCAGTGTCTAAACCATGGATTAAAACTAAATGCCAAGAAATGTATAGCAGTATCCTTCAGAAGTCAAGAAGACTCTTGTAACTATCACACTGGCAGCCCATCACTGAAAACTACTCCAGTAGAGAGAGGCCTGGGAACCTCTATAGACCACAAACTGTCCAATCACTACATATCCGCTACTGTAAGAAAGTCCTTTTTTACTGCACTGCTTATTACAAAGGGTATGTTGTCCAGGTACAGGAATTTGATCATTCCACTATAGTATGCACTCATCAGACCAATCATGAAGTATAATGGCCCTTTCAGTATGTACCTGTCCAGACATGTGACACAACTTGAACACTCACAACGCTTTCTTACTAAGAAGGTCAAGGGCCTAAATCATAAAAACTATACAGACCATCACACAGCCTTGACCCTCTTTTCGGTGCCATATAGGGTTACTCAGAGGCGATCTCTGCCTGAAGTACATAACTTCAACAAACCCTATCTTGTCAGACTTACTTGCGCATTCACAAATCCAAAGCAGACATAAACACTCTCACAAGAAATCTAAATCTCTTTTAACATAAATAGAACATGCTGGAGAGAGACTACTAGTTCTTTGGAATTACTTCTTTTACACTATACAGACGTAATCTGGATGAATGGTTGGGTAACTGCAAACACATCAGTGGTTTAGTACCCTTATCTCTCATGGTTAGGGGCAACATGTAAATGTTCTGCTCCTCTCTGGGTTATTTGTTTTTAAAATAAACAGGCTAAAAACTTCATGGGAATGCATGGCTAGGCTTCAAAAGATTTTAATGGATCTACAGCCTAGTAAGTACCTATGAAACTGAATGCATACATCTACAGCCACTTATCCTGGTAAATAAGCACATATAGTAAAGAAGTTCAAAATGGAATCTGTTAAACTACCTGCAGCACTGGAAAATATAGAACATAGTACTGACCATGAATAACTGCTTAATTTGCTTTAATTCCAACAAATATTTAATAATATAAGTTTCACTTAAGTACTTATGTGTTGATGACCGAACTAAGAAGTCTGTCTGCAACATCAAAACATAAAGATAGTAATATGTTTGACTTAAACATTATTGACTTTGTGGATTTTGCTGGATACTTCCATCTGCTTAATAGCTGCAAAAGAAGAGCAACCCAGTCATTTATTTATCAGATAAATGTTGAGCCTGCAAGGCAAAAAGTTACAAGCATGCCAATGTATCACAGTACATTACAGCATGCTACATTTTAAACAGCTATACTGTTTTTAAATATTGCACATGCTAAAGTTGCAATATTCAGTGCCATCATGTAAATAATTTAAAGTAATTGCTTGTTCGGTTTAAGACAATAAGCTTATGGTAAACGATCACCATAGTTTTTGGCCTCCTAGATTCCAAAGAAATGCAAGGCAGTGTCAAGATCAGCAGTACATGTCATCTCAAAATACATAAAAATAAAGATGCAGAACAGTAAAAAATACTCCAAGGAAAGAGTTAGGTAACAGAACAATGACCATTGAGCCAAATTTTACAGAACAACATGCAAAGCATCGTTAAGATGTACAGCTCTGCTACAATGAACAGAGCCACAAGCTATTTCATTTCAGTCGGCCATTATATGCAGATCTTCATGAAATAATCCAAACTGATTGAATATTAGGCAAAACTGCACACCATAAGATGTTCCTTTAATGGAATCAGCAAATTTCTTGGGAATTTAGATATATTTAGCATAATGCTTTGCACTGTGGTTACAAATAGCTGTGTTGTGCTCCTAAACACACATTTATTTGTTTCAGAGAAATCTGAAGTTTATCTTTAAAACATCTTAGCAGAAGAATGGTTCTTATGTGCCACACAAAAAAAAATATAATGAACATCATGCAGAGAAATCAACTACTACAGTACTTCCCAACTCTGCACCTCACATTAGTTACCTCCCATAGTTCCTGCATTTCTGTAGTCTGCAGTAAAGAAAAACTGAGTCAGTGTTGTTCAAAAGAAGTGTTGTTACATTCACAAGCATGCCATACCTTCACAAAGTCCTTTAGTAGCTTTGTAACAGCAAGTAACCTGTGTTAGCAAAGAATTTCAAACTGCTCCAATTTCCAAATGACTTCTAAATGCCACTGCCAGTCACTACTGCATTTCAACCCTACATTTTAGCTCCCGGAGGAGACTAACTTCTATTTATACTCATTTTTTTCTGATAGAGCATGCTCTAAGTTATTTTTAAGACTAAATCTGTTAGACTTTTCATCAGAAATGTAATATTTACTTCACTGCCCTCTTCTGACACAGGTACTTTCTAAATCATGTTATTGTTTTCTCCTATAAAATTTTTTTTCGTAACAAATTTCATACAACTTAGAATGAAAAATCAAGCACATCTAAGATGCCAGATTTGATGAACTCATGGTGGTCATTATCCATTTCTGATGCTAAAAAAGAGATGATAAAAAGATGTCTTCAGTAAGGTATACATTAAATTGTTTTGTTAAAATGTTATCAATGTCCAAAAATATATACCTAAAACAAGCATGAAAAAACAATATTTTAGTAAAATTCAATTCTGTTTGCAGCTATACAGTACAATGATTAATTATAGTTTCTCAAACAAATTGTTTTCCCTGTCCCTTTGTGACCATCTGGTTCAAGTTCCCTACTAGTACATTTGCTCCTTCCATTATCCTGACATCTGATAACTCCAGGAAAAAGGTGAGAGCTAGGGATTGTGGTCATTCTCAGTTGAGGTTAGGAATAATCTCTAAATCAACTTAAAACACACACACACACACACACACACACACACACACACACACACACACACACACACACACACACACACACACACACACTCACTGACAGGGAAGTAGGGTATACTACCTGCTATGTCAAGCAAGAATGTGTGTGTGCTTCAGTATATCACAATTTTCAGCTAGCCTGCTATCAGAGCACATTTTGGATGGGTTCATGTTCCAATTTCCCCCTGTGTATGGGGTGCATTTCCAGGTCTTCCCAAAGGTGGCTCTCCTGTGGCATGAATTTATCAAAATCCTCTGCCAGAATGGGTGAGTCCTACTCCTCCCGGACCTACTCCTTCAATATATGAGTCACTATTCTGTACCCACATTCAAAAAACCTCTACAACATGGAGCAAGCAAGGATTAATCACACTTATGAAATAGTTACAAGAAAAAAGGTTGTCAGCCTTCACTTCCCTGAGTGATATCCTTCTGTTTGTCATTATGCTTTGGCTAACATGCAGTAAATCATTGCTTCTAAACTGCCATTTGGCTAAGACCATGCCAAAAACACCCTTAGAATCAGTAAAATGGTTAACAAATTGCAGACAAATTAAACAGTAGGAGATAAATAGTTGATGGCAATGCTGGTGAGCCAGCTATGCACAACAGCTGCATAACTTAGGACAAGCTATACTTGTCCACACAATCAGTGGGCACAGCTTATGTAAGATACAGATAACATGTAACAAAATACATTTTTGTTAAAAATTATTAAAGCTCATCACAGAACAATCTACCAATATAAGACAAAAAAACCCGTCACATCATCTGAAATTCAGAACATGAATTTTGAAATCTGGACAAGAGTAAAACAATGGAGAGAACAAAGGTCCAAAATAGGGACAGATTTTAAACATTGTTCTTATAAACTTAGAATGTTGCTATAATAACAGAATTTATGTTAACATTCATTTTTACGAAGGATATGAAGTCTGAAACTCAAGTGTATGTCATTATTTAGTTAATTGAATTCTCAGTGCATTGCCAGAAAAAAACATAAATTTTATGAGGAACAGACTAAAAATATGGGCAAAAATCTGGACATTCTGCGAAAATCTGGATAGTTGAGAGGTATGTCACACTCTGCTTCAGTCTGTGTATACTATAAAGGTCATCTGGAGTAATACTTTATCATCATGTAAAAAGAAGTTATATACTCACCATAACATTCCTTCTCTGTTGTCCATTTTCATTCTTCCTCAACCAATGGGTTGAGATACGACCCTCAGATCTGACTTGGCCACCTTCTAAAGGTTCTAGGATCTGATTCTCGAGCTCCTCCATTACCTATAATGCTCCTACGAACTACAACACCTAAAATCATGTTTGCTGCTATTATATACATATATAATAAAATAATAATGCTATGACAGGAAGGTAATAGCTGAAAGAGCAGGAGCTCAAACAGGAACTATGGTTCCTAACACTTTCATTAAGTCTCTCTCAAAGAAAAGAACAAAGGGAAGGGGGGGGTTGAGGAAGAATGAAAATAGACAACACAGATGGAACGTTATGAGGAGTACATAACTTCTTTATCTGATGTTGTCATTTTCATTCATTCCTCAACCAATGGGACAGAGTCCCCAGCTACAGTAACCTTGGGTGGCCCTCATGGAAGGTTGTTCTGGAGCACCATGGAACCAAAGGCAGCTCTATTCCTGGAAATAATATCTAATTTGTAATGCGCAATAAAGGTATGAGTATTTGACCAAGAGGCAGCTGCACAAATATCATCAATAGAGGCCTCTAGACCAGAAAGCTGCTGAAGTAGACATTGACCTGGTTGAACGTGCCTTGAATTGTCTAAGTAATGCTATGCCTTTTGAAGAGCAGACGTAGGAAATTTAATCTGTTATCCATTTGGCCAGGGTAGACTTTGAGAGTGGCCTTCCCTTTCTTAGTCTAGAAAAGGAACCAAATAGCTGATCTGATTTTCTGAATGCTTTTGTTCTGTACAGGTAAAAAAATGCAATTGTTTATGTACATCAAGAAGATGAAGAAAAACTGGTAAATTGATGACCTGATTGATATTATTTTCAGAGGAAACTTTTGGTAAAAAAGAAGCATTTGTGCATAAGGTAACTATCTTTGTGAAAAATCAAGTACAGTGGTTTGGAAGTGCTTGTAGTTCCGAATCAGAACTTCCGATGCTTGTCTTGCAGAGGTTAGTACTACCAAAAACACAGTTTTCCAAGAAAGAAACTTGAGATCCACCTTGGCAGATGGCTCAAAAGGGGAACATACTAAGGATTCTAAAATCATGGTGAGATCCCAAGGTGGAGTGGGGTCCTTTATTGGAGGTCTACATAAGAAGGTGTCACTTGTCTTGTGTAGCTAGTTAAGACGAAGAGGCTCAGGTGTTCATTTATATAACTTATTACATACAAACACATCAGGATTGATAGCAGCAACATAAAATATAAATGAATGAACTGATTGACTTTTACACATAGACACATGCTTATACCTCTGCAGCTCACTACAAAATGGCAGTCTTGCTTGCATGTTCTCAGCATTTATATACATGTGCTAACTCACTGGAAAGCTTCTTAAAGGTACATACACACTCTGATCTACATCCTCCCTCTTTAGTGAGCCGTCTTGCAATAATAATGAAATTTGAATAGGCATTCAAATTATACAGACAATAATGAATAAACAACATTCCTCTCCAAGTTGCCGTATATCTGGAACATGGTCTGGAAATGGGACCTGATCTAGTAATGTAGCAGTTAGGACTGGGTTTAGCAACAGGGACAGTTCATTGATGAATGATCTGCTTTAGGACTCTCGGTGATATTCTCAGGAACAGGGATATTTGCTGGAATGTCCTCTGGAACTGGAACATTGGATAACTCACTCTGAGAACTAGAGTCTTTATCACTGGCAAGATGCTGCAATACTGGCTCAGACACCAGTACCAAATGTTTCTAAATTGTATGCCTTATGATTCCACAACATATGAGCTTGGCTCTGGACATAAACTTTTCACGACTCCAATCCGATCAAAACTTTTTGCTATCTGCATCCTCACTATCCTCCCTTCTTGTAATGGATTGAGTGGTTTGCTGGTCTTATCATAATAGGACTTCTGGGACAAATGCTTTTTTATGAGTTGAGCTTTCACTGCTTTGTTGTTCTTAGCACATGGAACCAACAAAACCAACAAATTGCTACTAATTTGTAGTGTGGTTCTGGTTTGTCTCGACATAAGTCTCTGGGCAGGTGAACCTAGATGATTATTGTGAGGAATGTTTCTGAATTTCAGGAGATTCGGAAAAACATTACTTTCGTCTCATTTTGACTTTTCTAACAACTGTTTTGCACTTTGAACTGCACGTTCTGCCAAAACATTTGACTGTGGGTACTCAGGACTACTTGTAACATGAATAAGGTCCCACACTTCAGCAAATCTCTTGAACTGCTGGCTTGTAAACTGTGCACCATTGTCAGAAATAACTGTGTGGACTACCATGGACAGAAAAATGTCTCCTCAACTTAGTAATGACAGTACTGGATGTGAGATTAGGAAGTAGGTCAATCTCAAACCATGGACAAAAAAATGTCTCCTCAACTTAGTAATAGACAGAACTGGATGTGAGATTAGGAAGTAGGTCAATCTCGAACCAATCTGAATAAGAGTCTACTAATACCAAATAATGTTGACCATTCCATTCGAAAATGTCTGTAGCTACTGTCGACCAAGGTAGTTCAGGAATCTGGTTTAGCTGAAGTGGTTCTTTCTGTTGATGTGGTTTAGTACTACTACAGACAAAACAAGATGAAAGTACTCTCTCAATATCACTTGACATAGAAGGCCAAAATACTAGTCTACACACCCTTCTTTTGGTAGAATCAGTTCCTGGGTGGCCACAATGCAAGATGTTAATATACTCTTGTTGCAAGGATTTTGGAAAAAGTCACTTATGGATCTTTCATGATGATACCATTGTCAGACAAAATCTCATCTCTGCAAGGAAAATATAGTTGCACTTCTAGTGGTCAACAAGATTGCTTTGACGGCCATCACTGACTGTTAAACTGCTTGAGTTTCTGAAGCTGTATGAGTTCTGAGCTCATCAAGACGTGTGGAAGAAAAATTTCTCACTTCCATTACTTCAAAATCAAGTTGCTCATTTTCATGCTGTTCATATGTTTTTCAGGGTGATCTGGATAAAGTGTCAGCAAAATAAAGAAGCTTTCCTTTTCTGTAAGCAAGATTGAAATTATACTTTTGCAATTTCAGCATCATAAGTTGCAATCTCACAGGAGCTGTGTGCATAGACATTCTCAAAATAGTGGCTGAGACTGACCACCAACCTCTAATTTGAACAGGTCAGCCATAAATATAATCATGGAACTTTGAACATGCAAACACAATTGTCAAGAGTTCTTTCTCTATCTGAGCATACTGCATCTTGGTTTGGGTTAGAGTTCTTGAAGCACTGGCTACTGGTCTACCCTTTTGAAAAATAATTGCACCAAGACCAAATTTCAAAGCATCACAAGAAAGAGTTACTGGTTTGTGAACATCATAGCATCTTAAAGTAGGTGGACTGGCAATTCTCTGTTTCAGGACATCAAATGCTGGTGTTGTTCTGACCAGGACCAGGTTACATCTTTGAGTGTCAGTTCCCTGAGCAGTGCTGAAACTTGGCTCAAATCTGGAATGAACTTGACTAGATAGTAACCATGCCAAGAAAATGTTGTAGGGCTTGAACATTGTCTGTTGCTGATATCTCAAGAATTGCTATTTGCTTGGAAGGATGTGGTCGTAAGCCTGAACCAATAAACAAATGACCAACATAAGTAGCTTCTTGTAACCTGAATTTGCACTTCTAAGGATTTAACTTAAGATCTACTTCACGAGCACATTCTAGAACTTTCCTTAGGTTCCTATCATGTTCGACTTCACCATTGCCTCCTACCAGAATATCTTCTACTATAATAGCACACAGATAGCCAGAAAAAAAATTTGTTCCATTGCATGCTGAAAGACTTCACTGGCAGAATTTATCCCAAATGGCATTCTCAAAAATCAGTACCTGCCTAAAGGAGTACTGAAAGTGTTTAGCTATGAAGATTTTCGGTCAAGCAAAATCTGCCAAAATTAACCTTTTGCATCTAAGACAGAAAAAACAGTGGCATTTGGCATAAGAGCAGCAACTTCTTTGACTGTATGCATTGGATGATGAAGTCATTTTAGTGCTTTGTTCAAGTCTCGGGCATCAATACATATTCTGATATCATCTGAATTGTTCTTATGAGCTACTACCATGGAGGATACCCATTCAGTTGGTTCTGCTACTGGACATATCACTCCTTGGTTGCACCATTCTGGCTAGCTCTGCTTTGACTCTATTCTGTATAGCTACTGGAACTTTCCTTGCTGGTCTGATGACTGGGCTGACTTCAGGGTCTAACTTCATGGAGTACACAACTAGGAGTTTGCCTAGTTTGTCTTTGAAAAGATCAGCATAGCAGAAAAAACAGTCTGGGCAAAATTAGAACAGTTGTCTTTCAAGCTTATGTGGTAGACTTCCTTATAAAATGAAAGCAGTCCCATTTTCAAACTGTCTCTGAGGCCTAATAATGACTGTACGTGCCTTTTAACTATGTAAAATTGCAAGTCATAGCTGTTCCCAGCAGAGTAGCATGAAAGCTCTACTGAGCCTTCGGTTTGAATTTCTTCACCACCATCAAGATTTTCACCAGCTCTTACTCTAGCAAATGTTTCTGCTAACATAACATTGCATGTTGAACTAGTATCAACTTTGAGCTCTGTGGGTCTCCCATTAATCCAAACAGTACAAAATACTTCATTCTTTGCCCACATATCTACTGCATTGACTGCTTCACCAAGCACTGACACAACAACATAAAAAGTAGGGTCACAGCTTTCTAACTGATCAACTTTGCCTCTTTGAATGTTCTCTTTTAATAAAAGAATGGACCTGTTTTGATTTACAAAACCTGTGAAAATAATTCCACTTTTTACATTTGTGGCACTGCTGGCCAAAAACTAAGCACTTTTCTCTTTTAGACTCGTGATTTCTACAACAATTACGACAGTTGACTATGAGGTTAGGTGAGGACACATGCTTTGAGTTTGCTGACTTACCCTTGTGCTTCACTGAGCATGTCAGCTTTACAGAGCACACCTTGGAATTTGTAGAAAGGTTCTGGGTTTCACTGAAGTTGGGGCTGTAGCAGCTCCACCCTTTGACCTGTATCTTTTAACCACATGCTGCATACTATCAAGATTAGCTTTAGAAGGTCATGGAAGCATGCATTTCTCATTTGTAAGCATGTTTGTGTGCTTTTCTGTGAGGTCATATATTTGACAAATCTGTATGGCCTTATTCAAAATTAAATCACTGTCTCAAAGTAAAACCTTTAGTACTGCATCATCTTTAATACCAGACACAAGCCTGTCTTTTATCAACTCATCCTTTAAATAACCAAATCTGCATGTTTTAGCCTTATTTCTCAAGTCAGCTATATATGCTGCAAAAGTTTCACCAGGCTTTTGATCTCTTGTGTAAAATAAGTGTCTTTCCATTGTAATATTCATTTGGGGGTTACACATTTCTCTAAATTTACGTTTTAAGCATTCAGGGTCTTCCATCATTTCATCCGGTACCACTATATGGCGGTCTTCCCTCTCCCCTGCATAAACAGCAGGTGCATACACAAATGAATGATCTCTTTAAATGTCTTCTGAAACAGCTAAACTAAGCAGAATAAATGTCTTTGTCAGAAAATGCAGCCAGTATGAAAATATCGTACTCTTGCTCAAATACTCTCCAGTTTTCTGAAATATTACTATCAAGTACAAATGGAGCTGGTCTGCAAAATCCTTCTGCCATGCCAACAAATGATGCATAAACACAATACAAAATATAGTCCTTGTAATTATGTACAAACATGCACACACACCAGGTACTTGTAATAACATTCAAATGCACAGTACACACTTTGAAAGAATGTACTTTGCAAAATATTCTTTGAAATGGCTGTATTTTGGAAAATAATGCTGCAGAAACTTACAAATGCTTTGCACACTTCGGATATTTTGAACAGCTTTAGTTAATGCGAAAAAGTAGAACATAGTAAAAAAATACAGTAGTTTTCCTTGTTTTACACATTTTATGCAATTTGGATATTGTTTCAAACACTTTCCTAACTATTTTGAATATTTTTATCAATATGTTGCAGCTTTGGACATTTCGTTTAACTAGAAATTTGTTTTGGACATTCTGAGTGCTTCGTTTTATATTCTTTGAGAAAAAAATCATTTAAGTGAGTTTTAGCACCTGGAATTCATTTCTGACCTGTTTTGTGAGTGTTTGAGTAGTAGGGATGATCCACTCCTATATATTCTTCCAACTTTAACTGAGTGCCTCATGGTCTTGACTGTGGATCCCATTCTGACAGCATGTCGCTCATCTTGTGTAGCTAGTTAAGATGAAGAGGCTCAGGTGTTTGTCTATATACTTTACTACATACAAACACATCAGGATTGATAGCAGCAACATAAAATACAAACTAACTGACTGACTACTACACATACATACATGCTTACATCTCACCACAAAATGGCAGTCTTGCTTGCACATGCTCAGTATTTATACACATGTGCTAGCTCACTGGAAAGCTTCTTAAAGGTACATATACACTCTGATCTACAGAAGGTACCCCTTAAAAATGCTTTATACAATTTAGATGATGCTAAAGAGGATCCATTATCCCCTATATGGTAGTTGGAGATGGCTGCCAATTGAACTTTAATAGTAGAAAAACTCATTTCATCCTGGAAAATTGAAGCAAGGATGTCCAGTACTGCTGGGATTGGAGCAGCAAAGGGATCTAATTGTTTCTTATGAGCCCAAACAGTAAATCTTTTCCATTTACTTTTGTAGATTTTTCTAATAGAAGCCTTATGGGAAGATACCAAAATTTTTCGAGCTGGACAGGAAAGCTTGAAATGACTAGCCATCATCGAAACTGGAAAAAACATATTGTCAGTTTGAGTTTGCTACAAGACCTGGGTGACTATCTTGATGGATGAGATAGGAGGTCTGGACTGGGATCCAGCATCCAAAGATGATGTACTAGGTAAGACCAGAGGAAGGAGAACCACACCTGGGGAACAATGAGGATCACTCTGCTCTTCAAACGTTGTACTTTTTGAAAAAAATTGGGGATGACAGGTAAGGGAAAATAAGAGTAAAGGAGAACAGAGGACCAAGCATGAACTAAACCATCTTTTGATGACTGTCCCTGCTGCATTTTTTGTTTGAGCGGTATGCAAATAGGTCACAGAAAGGTTGACCCCACTTGCGGAAGATCATGTTTGTCACTGACTGTTCAAGAGACCACTCATGAGGTATGACGATGGTCCTGCTGAGCCTGTCTGCTAGGATGCTGGACATCCCCAGTATGTGCATTGCTACTAGGAAGCAGTTGGAAGAGATCACCCATTCCAAACCCTCATTACTTTGCGACAAAGTGGGCAAGATCTGGCCCCCCCCCCTCCTGTTTGTGTTTGTACCAGGCTGCTGACATGTTGTCCATTTGTATTGCAATAGTTCCTAGAGGAAGAAGGCTCTGAAAGGCGTGCAACTCTAGAAACACCACTCTCAACTCTAGGATGTCGATATGCAGATTAATCTCTTATATCATCCACATGCCTTGGACCGTCTGTCCCAAGAAAAGCTCCACACCCCACCCCAACTAAAACCAAGCCATTTGGCCACTCAGTGATTTCATGACTACCTTTCAGATCGACATCAACCAGTAAAATGGCAAAAAGAATACTCCCCTACATTACCTGTTACCTTAGGTGTACCACAGGGCTCAATTCTAGGACCACTCCTATTCAATATCTCACTAACAAACTCCATTCTGCTACTGACAATCATACAATATGCTGATGACTCCACACTCATCTGTGCAGCCCCTCGTTTGCTAAATTCTAAAAAAAAGCTTTTGTTCTCTGTAGTAGAATCTAGGCTTACTACCTCTCAACTAATACTGAATCCCAATAAGACAAAACTAATGATCTTCTCGAATAACAAACCTTCGGATAACCACTCTCCCTTCTTCATTTACTCATGCAATAAAACCAAGACTGAACCAGTGACAAACTGCAAGCTACTTGGCATCACAATTGAGAAGAACATGAAATTTGATAAGCATCTGTCAACTACAATAAAGAAAGTCCACATAAAACCAGGCTCTCTTTACAGATCAAAACAATATCTCACTGACTTCACTAGACAATCTATTGCTAGGACTCATTTACTATCTCCCCTCCTTTATGCCTCTGCCATCTTCACCTACTTGAAGAAAACTGATCTAGCTAAACTAGATGTCTGCTATAACAAGACTGCTAGATTCAATAGCAATTCCCTATATAGATCACATCACTGTAATACCCTAAATTATCTGTAATTATCCAACCTCCTTACATTTGCCCACCTTACAATAGCCTACAGCATAGTATATCAACCCAAAAAAATGTGCAGCACTCCAAAACCTACTTCATTTCCAATGCAATATAAGGCAACTCAGACCTTCCAACAACTTTCTACTGCAAGTCACAAGAGCTAACAATTTCTATGGTGATTCACTCTACTCCAGTCGTATCTCCAAGACATGGAATCTGACCCCCCAACATATATTAACTACAGCTAACCCTCAATATTTAAATCACTGCTCAAGTCCTACCTATCTATGTCCTGGATTTGCTCTTGTCTAAATCCTGGCTGACCACTGTCTCTACCCTATTCTTCTAAGTGCAATCCTTACAACATATTTAGACTGACTGACTAACTCTCACATCTCCTATTTCTACACTCATCCACTAACACGTATTCTTAACTATATACTGAATACAACCCTAGCTATGTTTAGCTAAACGATATATACATTTTTTTCACAACTACGGTTATGTTCCTCTAAATATTAAGATATTTTCTTGTTGATAATTATGGCTATTATTATCTCAAATAGCTAAGTATGCTTTTCTTAACATCTTTGTCTCAACATATGCTTGTAATACTTATAACTGTATTTATTCTCTGTAACATGTGGGATTTTTCCTCCCGGGCCTCCACTGAAAATGGGTCTCCCTCCCAGTCGGACTATTCCAGTAAACAAACACAAAATAAAATAAATAATAATAACTGGGAGGCATCTGTGGTCAAAGTGGTGCTGGGGGGAGGAAGTATAAATGGATGCCTTCACTCAATTTATTTGGAGTGGACCCACCAAAGAGAATTTGTGTACATTAGAGATAATTTTATGGGATGATTCAAGGCATACTAATGAAAGGACAACTGCACCGCTGGAGTCCACTGGAGAATTCCCATGTGTAAGCAAGCTGCAGAAATCAAAGTTATAGTGGCAGCCACTGAACCTAATTCTTTGAGGATCAATTTTGCTGAGGGTGTTGGAATGACAAAGACCTGCCTGACGTGATCTCAATGTAAGAATTCTGTTCTGAGGCAAGACAGCTAGACAACTGACTGTGTCCAATGGGGCCCCTTTGAAATCTATCACTTGAACTGGTTGTAGATGAGCTTTTTGCATCTTGATGTTGATTCCCAGCACAGTTGATAGGTGGAGCAGGTAATCACTGGCTTGTATTAGTAGATGCCTCAGGAGCCAGTCATCCTAATGGGGAAGCACTCTGAATCTAAGCAGTCTCAGGTGAGCTGCTATTACTGCCATGCATCTGGTGAACATCCTGGAGGCTGTGATGACATCAAAGGGCAGGTCTCTGAAATGGTAATGACTGGTGCCCAGCCAGAAGCAGAGATACCTACATGAGTGTCTGTTCATTTTGATGTGACAGTATGCAACTTGAAGGTCGACTGAGTACATCCAGTCATCCTTCTGAAGAGATAGAATGGACTGGAAAGTGACCATCCAGAATTTGGAGTTCTTTACAAATTGGTACAGGTAGGTTAGGTCCAGAATTGGTCTGAGGTCTCCTGTCTTTTTTGGCACTAAAAAGAACCTTAAGTATATTCTGGATCCTGTTTGGTCTGGTGGGACCTTCTAGATTACTCTTTTGTTTAGCAACTTTGCAATTTCTTGAGCTGCTAGCTCCATCTGATTGGGTGGATCATCAGGGAGGATTTTTTTTTGTTTTTACTGGAATTTGTAAAAAGGGAATGAAATATCCTCTAGATATGATCCTTTGCACCCAAAAGGTGTTTGTGATGGCTAGCCAGGTGTCTTGGTGCAAGGATAAGTGCCCCTTGACTTTCTCCAAACAGAGACAGTTGAGCTACCTTTCAGGAATGCTGGAAGGACCTGCCTGAAAAAGAATTTTGAGATCCTTGCTTCTGCGGACCCTCTATGCCTCATGGGTGGCATCTACCATTATAATTTTATGTTTCCCCCTCTGCCTCTGTGGATAATTTTCCATGTGACTCCTGGAAAGGACCTTGAGACTTCTTGAACCACATTTTCTTACCATCATGCTGGTTCCTAGAAAAGGGACTCTGTGGGGTAGAAAAGTGAATTCCAATGGCAAACAAGGCCTTTCCAGCCTGTTCACTCCAGGAGAGAGTCCTTTTTACTGTTGGGCCAAACAATAACGATCCATCAAAGGGAGCATTGATCAATGATACCTTGAAAGGTTCCGCGACGTCACATAGCTGCATCCAGGCATGTCTCCTTATGCCTATGCCCAAACCAGCCACCCTTGAGGTACCCTCTGTGGAAGTGTGCCAGGTAATTCAGCAATCACAGTGCAAATGCCACTGATGCATAGACCCCGCTTCACAAATCTATTCAAAGCCCTAGATTCTCTGTTAAGGGGTTGGACAGTGGAGCTCTGTTCTGCTAGCTCCTACTTTGTGGCTGCCACAACAACCATGGCATCTACGAGAATTCCTTTCACCCAGTGCCATCTGTCAGGACACTAAGAATTTTATCTGGTCATGTTCCATGGAGTCCAGTTCCTTTCATGCCCTGTGAAAGACAAGATATATAAGCTCATCCATGGGGGGGGGGGGTAACCAAAGATGTAGATGGGCCAGACCCAAAGAATTCCAAAAGCACTAATTCATCCTGGGAAGGGTTTTGGGCAGGCCAATCACCTTTCTGGTGAAGGATCTCTAGGATGTCTCCAAATGAGAAAATTCTGGTGGAGATCTAGGGGACCCTTCCCACTCATCAAAGTTGATGTCTTCTGTGAGGGATTCCTGAGGGGAATCCAGGTGCCTCCTCTTGCATGTTCTCTTACAAGGAACCTCCTCATTACAATAGTCTGGGGAGGTATAGGAAGAGACAGAGAGTTCCATAGGTGGAACTGTTTGAAAGCTTTTCTAGGCTGGGTGCTCCTGAGGTGGAGGATGTGAAGGTTCAGACGCAGGATCCAGAGAGACAGCAGGATATGGATCTGATGACAGGAGAGTCAACACTATTCTCGGCCACCACCTTGAAGGCAGAGGGACCCAAAGAGACCAAGGACAATCCCTTTGGAGCTGAAACCCTTGCAGCAGACAACCCCCAAGTCTCACTGATCCCTTGCTCAGGAGGGGGGAGGTCAGAGCCGAGCTATCAAGCGCCAAGGCTCCAAGGTGAGGCAATGGCTCTGAAAACTTTGGAGTTGAAGTCAACCCTTCAGACCAGATGCAGACATTTTGGTTCCAAGAGCTGTCATGCTCCAACAGCATTGGAGCCAAATGGGTCAGGGAGGTAGTCAGAGTCGAAGTAGGAAGAACTGTCTGATTCAAAGTGTCGACTCCTGGGCCCTTACGATCCATGGACTTCGAAACAGGTGGTCGGATCGGAAAAAAAATAACAATGGGAAGAAAAGCAGGTTGGCGGCTCATGGATCCAGTGGGGGACAGAGGTGGCAAAACCCCCATCTGGATCTGTGCCCTGAAGAATTTCCTCATCATCCTATCCACCTCCACTCCAGAGAGAGGGACTATGAGAGGAGGATGTGGAGGGTGGCCTATACGACTTTCTGGGAGATTCCTGTAAAAAGGATGACCTTGACCTTGGGGACACCGGTTCCAGGGAGAATCTGGGAACAGAGATCTTAGGTGACGTAGAGGTAGACTACTTCAGATCCGAAGCCTTTGGATGCAACGGTTTTGGAAACTTTTTGGGAGGTCCTGAAGATGAAGTCTGTGGAGTCCAGGCAGGGGAGCACTTATGGTGCTCCCTGGGCTCCTTGTTTTTTTTAGTGGGGGGTTTGAGCCCCTGAAAAAGTACCTGTGGAGAAAGCTGAAGCAGGGAGGAGACCTTTTAAAATAAGTGTATTCCTCCGATTGTTAATAGCCCTTTGAGGCTGCACAAATAACACATGGGGATTCCAGATGAGCTGGGCCCAAACAACAAATGCACTCCCTGTGGGCATCAGAATTAGGGATCTTATGCCCAAAGAAACAGAAGCGCATTTTTTGAATCCAGTTGGTTTATCAGCCATACTGGAACAAAGTTAAAGCACAAAACAAAAAGAGACTTTTTATATAGATATGATAGTTAAGAAATATACCTGACGTATACGGGAAAAAGAGAAACTCAAAAATTCAGAAACTAATTACCAAAAAGTTATGGAAAATATAGGTAAGGAGGGTATATAATATATCTCCATTCATCCATCCATCCATAACCCCTTTTCCCATTTTGCACATGGGGTCAGGGTGTCACTTCAGCGGTGACAATTTTATATATGATATATATATATATATATATATATATATATATATATATATATATATATATATAGATAGATATATATATATATAAATGTTAAATAGAATAGAAAGGGAGAAAAATATTCTGATTTAAGAAGAACAGAATCACTCACAGTCCCATTAGAGCTTGAGAAGTCACAAACCCATCTTGAAGACTGGCAAGTGAGATCTTGGGTGTTGTAGTGGTCATTATGGGTAAGGGAGGAGCTCGAGATTCAGATTCTAGAATCTTTAGCTAGTGGCTGAGTCAGATCTGAACCCATTGGTTGAGGAACAAATGAAAATTACATTAGATAGCATGGTTTTATGAAAAACTATTATGAAAAATATTTTGACAGTTTTTGATGAATATAAGCTATGCAAAGCAACCGGTTATAGCAGAAAAAACATTACCTGGAATCTGGTTGCCATTACTTCCAGACCTTCAATCTTTGAATCCTGTAGAGTTGAATACATAGTAATTGCACTGAACATGTCGATGATTTTATTCAGCCGTCTCTGAAATGTATCAAACTTTCCAAATATGTACATCTCACTAAAGTCAAACTGTCTCTCTGTGGGGATCTGTTCCAGTTTTTGCTTGGTCTTATGAAAGCAGTGTTGATATTCCTAAAAATCAAAGTGCAAAACATTAGAGAGTTGTTCCAAGTCCTATTTCTCAGCATAACTTGCTCAAAAGTCAGACAAACAGAAGGTGATCTGCACTGCCAATACATTTTCTATACTAACCATGTTCTGTTGCTACTTCAAGACCATGGGCAAATCAGACGCCAGAATCTACAAAAGCTTATAGCACAATTTTATCATGAATTGGGAGCAGGACAACACAGTGCCAGGCTTCTGAGGTGGAAACTTGAAAATTAGTGACAAGTAAATGAGAAGACGGAGTTGCAAAATGTAATACATACACATACACACACACACACACACACACACACACACACACACACACACACACACACACACACACACACACACACACGCGGCAGGCTGAACCATACTCTCTTGCAGTCCACAAGACATAATGATTATGCTCTGAAACTGGGAAAAATATAAACTTGTTAAGTACTTCCCTAATGAGGTCTAGTCTTAACTGCACTTAGGGGTGTTTAACAAAAGTTTGCTAAAGAATCCTAAACAGTGTTAAGATTGGGTCACATACTAAAGACTGACAAGAGGAGATTGTTGGCTGGCAAATAACACTGGCAGAAGGTAAAATACCTTTCAAAAGCTGTTGCAACTTTGTTCTGCCACACTTTAAAACAAAGCATGACAAAATAAAGTGTTTAACAGCTTTTGAAGTTGTTAGTTCCACAGGAGGGCAATTTTGTTTCTGATTGCTGTCTGACAATGCTAAAGTTTTTCCACATCCCTATACTTTTTTTTTCTGTAACTGATAGTACACAGACCAGGTAAAGTGATCAGGTCTTTGATCATAACCCTGTTATATGTTCTCAACACGGATGCCAATATTCGCCTCTCGACCTTTGCTCTCAAGGCAAACTTCTTCCTCTTTATTAAGGATGGTAGAAGCCAAACATATCACACCATGCAGTGAAGAAAAGCTACATGTATACAAAGCATACATGCTTGTAAAGCAGCAGCAGTACCATTAGGTAAAATGAGAGCAAGATACCTGGATTACCTATATGGGAAGAAGAAAAACACAAATTTACCAATATCACATGTTTTACTGCATTAATTTATCAATGACAGAGGTGATGATGAACTATTTCTTAAATTTGCAGGGGGGGGGGACTTAACATCATTTTGTTTATTGTAGGTATCTGCCACACAGAACCTGGGTACCCACCAGTTTCTAAAATGGGAAGGATAACACTGCAACTAATACTGTTATAGAATCTGTCTGCCCTAGCACTGTACATTAGGTATTTAGATGAAAAGTTAAAAACAGATTGTTGACACACCCAGTATATCAGAGACAAAGGATAAAACAACTTCAGACACTTGACAATTATGTTTTCTTAAATCAGTTAAGAAACGTGCTAACTGCCATTTATCATAAAGGTAACAGCAGCAAGTGAATGGGTATTCTTTTGATCTCTAATAGCGTATTTGATAACAAATGTAAAGTTTAGCTATATAAAAGGGACAAGAAAATGTAAATTTTAATCTTTATTAACAGGGAACGTACCTGTTGTAAAACTGGCTGAGCTATATCCTGCACTTCCCAATAAGTTTCCAGTCCTAGTATTTCAAATGCAATAAACCAAGAGCCCTTTGTAATGTGAGTGTGAAAATCCCAGGAGTAGGCAGACATGTACATGCTACATTGATCCATATGGAACAAGGGTGCCAATCCAGGAGTGAATTTGCAGCTACTCATCCAAATTTTATTTTACTAGACTAAGGGACATACAGAAGTGTTATTCTTTCTAAGATATATCTATCTCTTCAAGCATGTTCTACTTAAGTTGCAAAAGAGATTGAGATCTCTTCAGCAGGTGTTTCTATTGCTATTAGACTTCTGGATGTAGTATTTCTGAAAGGATAGGGTCAGGAAAGATTCTGTAACCAAGGCAAAGATCTCCACTCAGTAGCCCGTAAGACATATGAAAAAAGGGACAAGGCTTTCAGACAATCAGTGCAGCTTTTGTAGCTTTGTCCCTTGATTTTCTTAATGAAAAAGCATTACTGCTGCTTGGGTTTTGCTAGATGTTTGGACAAGTATATACTGAAGGGGGCATTATACTCAATGATTGGACTAATGAGTGCAGTATACAATGGAATGATCATTTCTCTGAACCTGGATGCCATACCCTTACTAACAAGCTGTGCAAAGGAAAAAAAAAAACTTCTTACAACAGTGGATACATGGTGATCGAATGACTATATGGGTTCTCAGTCCCTCTCTAGTAGGTCAGTTTGCAGGTAAGCTGTCGATGTGATAGTTAAATGACATCATGCTTGCCAAAGGATACAATTATGCATTTATGGATGTTTAATTTTAGGCTGTGACTTTGACACCAGCTATTTGCTTGGGAAAGGCCTTCCTGAAGGATCTTGGTATCTTCTGGAGAGTTTTTTTACCACTAAGTTTACAGTCATCTGTAAACTTGGTCAGCTATAAGGCCTTAACATTATCTTTGATCTCTGAGAAGTAGATGCCAAAAAAGGAGTGGCCCAAGGGGCCACCACTTCTAACAGGTCTTTTGAAAGTAGTAGATCCACCCAGCCTGACTTCCTGGATTTTCTTTGTGAACCAGTTTGCTATCCAATGCGTTACACAGGGATTTTAATTTAGCTCAATGAGTTTATCACTTATCCATAAGTGGGTGATGGTCTGAAATGCCTTTGCAAGATCCAGAAATGCAGGGTGTATACAGAGTTGCCTTCATCTATTGCTTTGGTAAACTTTTCAAAGATGATCAGATTTAATAGGCAGGATCTGCCCTTGACAAAAAAATGAACTGACTCAGGTCAAGAGTTTGTAAGCTGCCTATGTCCTTACTTATCAGTTCAATATAGGCCTACAGTTGTCCGTGTCAAGTGACACACCACCTTTATGCAAGGAGATGACTGCTTTACAGTCCTTCACTCATACGGTACAAACCCTGATTGGCGGCTGATATTGAAAAGTTTCTATAGGGGGTTGACAGGTCCTGTTTCAGGCTGACCAGTGGGCATCCCGTTATGTTATCAAGCCAGTAATGTACTTGGGCTTGGATAGTGCTTTGAGGGTTTGTTCCTGGGTGATTTTGAGGGAGGGTGAGGCCTTGGCTGCTAGGACTTGATCTGGGAATGTGGAAGTCATAGCTAAAGTTATCTGCTAGTACACTGGCTATGTCCTCAGGATTAGAGTAGTAATATAATTTACTATTACCTCTGCGCAGCTTTGAGCATTATTTTTGAGGTTTCTAACACAGTTAAAGAAAACTTTGTGAATATCTATTACCCCTGGGTAGCTATTTTTACCTTGTCTCTAGCGTTGATTGATTTGATCAGGGACTAATGCTCCCTGTTAAGTTTGGGAAGAGCATTTTTAGCATTTGGAGGGTTACATTCATTTTTACCTGCAATGTTTTTTTTTTTTTTTTTTTTTATTGTAGAGCCTGTTTGTATTCTATGCAAAAACCACCAAATGAAGATAGAAATACGATTTGTATTACCACAAAAAAAAAAAAAACACTTGCTTTGAAAATTGATTTTAATCCACCGAAGGTAAAAAAAAAAATAACTTCTTCACCACAAATAATAATTCTACTTTCTAGCGCCCCTACTTTGAGCCTTAACAGAAGTTTGTATTCTAGTTCCACCATAGGGGGTTATTTTTTAAATATGGTATTATGGTATTGCATTACTGCATTTATTTTGGAGCAGAACAGATGCTGCTCTCCAGCTATTTACATATGTACAGAATCTGGTGGTGAAAGATTTTGCATTTGTAGAGGAGTCATCAGGTTAGAAGGAAATGCTGGATTTAGCCAGGTCACCATATAGTTTTAGTGTACTAGCTTTAGCATAATTTCTGAATACAGAATTATTGGATGATGTTTCCGGCTTCAGTATTACAGTAAATATGACTTGATTTATGGTTTTACTTGACTAGGGAGGATGGTACACCTAGTAGGAAACAGTGGTATTCCACATTGGTGACATAAGTTAAGGAGAGTTTGTGGCTTCTCTCAGAACATGAGGGGTAAAGGAGGGCTTGTCTCCTACAAAAAAGGCTTATTCTACCATTCACTAAATGTGGCTTTAAACTAAATTTTTCATGCTTTAATCTCTATCAGAGAAATGTCATTCATTGTACCATCATACATCAAGGAGAGAACGTCATGCGTTCTTGCATGCCCACTGCTATGTACTATAGTGATACTTTGTTTTCCTAAGGCTGCACTGCCTGCTAGAACTGTTGCCCTTTTGCAAGACACCTAAAATTGTTATCTGCTTTGAAACATTACATTCTATTGGTTTTTTCGTACAAAAGTTCTAAGATACCATTTCTTTAATGAGACAGACTCAGGCAATTCTGAAATGTTTGGTATGCCCCTTTATTCGGTATCCTATAGACTAACAGTTGACCTGTATCTGGCATACAAGGAATCATCCAGCCCGATACTGATGGATACACTGCACATCAACAAGTCGAATGGAATCAGAAATATTCTGTCTAGGGATCTAAACTTCTTCTGCAACATCAAGAGAATGGTTTGGAGGGACAAGTATGTCTCACAATGGATACTGCTGCACTGGGACAGACTCCCAATCCACATAAAACAAATTCATCCCTGTCCATATTCAAGCACAACTTGGATCTATGGATGAGAAACAGAAAATTTATCCCAGGACTGCCCTCTGTACTACTAATGGACAGAAGCAGCTCCTAAATGCTTTATCCCATGCATGGGCCCCTTTTTATTATTTATGGTATGATCTATTCTCATTAGGGCTAATTAAATTATCTACCATGGGATGGGTAAGGCCAGTCCCTAACTAAATGGGATAGATTAGTTCAAGCACAAAAGGAAAACTGGCTAGGTTTAAAATGGCCCACATGGGCAACTAGCCTAGTACTTATCTATCAGCTTATCTATGAAACATTGATGATTTCTGATGACGGGAGTCAGTAAATATGTGGAATGATTTATAAGTATGTGTAAATCAATAAGATAAACAGTACATTGGCCAAGATCTTGATCACTTCAGATGTATGTCTGCTTCAGGAGGCTAAGTGTTTTGGTGTTTCGGGAAAACTCGGGTTTATTTGTGATACAATAAAGGCTTATGGAACAGCAACTAAAGACAAATACTATACCCTATACCTAGAAGGTAGACATGCTAAGTATGCAATATCTGAGCCTCTACTTAAACTGCTCAACCTCAACAGGTTTGCTCCTGATGCCTGTTTAGCAGCCACTATGACTTCCCTACACAAGTGTGGTCCCTCTACAAACAAAGTAAATTATAAGACTATTAGCCTCACAAACCTTACATGTCATGCCCTGGATTGTATCATAGAATAACTCATTTATACAGACAACCCTACTCAGTCTGGCTTTGTGAAGGGCAGGTCCTGGCACCTGAAGCAAGTAACTTCTTGAAAAGGTTACAGCAGTTGAAGATGAACGTTTGATACTATTCCCCTATGCTGGAATAACTGAAATATTAGAAAAGCAATGTAAACCCCTATGTTACCCCCTGGATTTCAAATTGGTGAAAGTTGCAGGTATAGTCTCTGAATATAAAAGTTTAATAAGTGGAGTACCACAGGCATCTATACTAGGCACTGTCCTGTTTGGCAATTATTTTTCAGTCATAAAAGCCAATATCCCACAACAGAGGTTTACCAAGTTTACAAACTGACCAAAATTACTAATGACTAAAACAGGGTACTGTTCATCCACTGATACTAAACAGCTCCAACAACGGTTAGAATAGACGCAAACCTGGTGTAATGCAAATGGTCTACAATTAAATGCAAAAAAGTGCAGGTTAGTAGTGTTCAAGAAAAAAAGCTGCTCCATTTTATAGGTCATAAATGGTACTCCTCTTCAGACACAGTGGAGAACAACTTCTCATTCTATCATCATGTTTCTACCATAATAAGAAAATACTTCTATCTAACCTAGTTGATTTCCAAGAGAATGTCTTCAAGATCCGAAGACATTACCCTACCCTTATTAGATCTATTACTGAATAAAATACCTCCTCCCTTGGTATGTATAAAATCCAAGCATATCGCTCAAATGGAAAGACCACAAAGATTTCTAACAAAGAAAATTGTTTGTCTTTTTGGCTTTTCCCGGTTAGGGGTCGCCACAGCGGAACTCTGTCTGCTAATGATTGGCAGTAGATTTTTTATGGTGCCGAGTTGCCAGCCCAATGCCCAACCTTCAGCTAAGGCACACCCATTCACGCATGTCTTTTGGAGGCCACTCGACTGCGGGAAGGACATGCAGACTCCACACAGAAGGCACTCCAGTCGTGAGTCGAACAGGAGAACCTCTTGTTGTGAGGCAACAATGCTACAGCTGTACCACCGTGGCTTCTAACAAAGAAAATTAAAGATCTTAAATCCCTGATCTACTCCAAAAGATCAGCACAACTCTCTTTATACTCATTAACAACCTACCAGTTGCACCAAGGTGATGTTAATCTAGTTTTTTTTTTCAGCCATGAAAGACCCAATCCTATTTGACATCCTCTTTCTTCAAAAATCAAGTGCCTCAACAAACACCTGCATTAGAGACCTAAATCTACAACAAAACATCAACGAGACTCACTACAGGGATAGATTCCTCACACAGCACATTCTCATGCAATAAGGTCAAAGTACTAGTTTAGATACCTTTAAGTCTAGTCTTGATGACTATATTAGTAGACAAACACTTACACCAGGCTTATCCTGTTAAGACTCCTCAGTTTAGAAGGTAAGCAGTAATAAGTGTCTGAAAAAGGTGATAAGCACATTTTAAGTTTGTCAACTTAAATGTGCACATAGCTAGGCATCTTATGGTTTTACTGACTGCTTGCCTATTACTTTTTTTTTAAAACAAGAAACATCTTTATTAAATTATCACATATGACACAGACAATCTTACATTTATATAAATGAAAACAAACAATTGTGATACAATTCCACATTTCTAGACATGCCAACACAACTGTAGATGCAAACATTATACATCACTTGTAATATATCCAGTCATTGTCAGTCAATCATTATATAGCTCATTCAAATTCTGCCTTCTTTTAAGCATTGTTTCCCTTCTGTATGTATTGTTTCTACAAGTTTCTACCCTTTTCTAAAGATCCCAATTCCAGTTGTTTTATCTCTATTACTATATGTACTACTTCAAGTACAGTTGGTTTAAACTTTGATTTCCATTTTCTAGCAATTGCTTTTTTGGCAGCCACCATAATTAGACTCAGCAAGGCCTTACTATGTCTAGGGAATTCCGATTATGTATCATAGCTCAAAAAATTATTTTCTTCCTTATACCAATTTGCTCACTCAGTATCTCTGACAAATCAATCTGCAGGAAATCTTTAAAGTCTGCCAACTCATCACACTTCCAGAAACTATGTTCCTAGTTACCTCTTTCTTCCTATCACATCTCCAGCATTTCCTGTATACCTGCAAAAAAATTCTTTGGAGTCTACTTGAGGTACAAAAATACCTATGTAAACACTCCCAAGCAAAGATACTTAATCATTTAGACTTCATTGCATATTTGAGAGAAACACATATAGGACCCCATTGTTGATTTGTGAATTGCTTAACTAATCTCTCTTTCCAATCCTTTCTGACCTCCTCTGATCGATTCTTATAGTTATCATGCAATATTTTATATGCGCTACTAATTATTCCTTTTTTAATGGCAGCTTCTGTTCCAGATTCTATAAAAACTATCAGTGTTGTTCTTTCATTTAGGACCGCCCTATTTCTTTCTCTTTGCCTATACTCTGACATCAGTCCTTGATAGGGAAGGCAAATTCTAACCTGGAGTCCAAGTAAGTTCCTACTGTCTTCCCATTCTACTACCTTTCTCTCTCTAGTTATCTGCTCCCAATACCTTGGTTCATTTGCCAATTTTCTCCAATAAATTCCAGCCCCGGCTTGCCTATTGTCTGTATCCCTAATTGCAGTAATCTCTATTGGCTTAGTTCTTAGAATACTTTCTGCTACTTTATGAATATAATACTCTGTATGATTACTGTTATTCTCCTTAAAGGTCTGCATCCAAAATCACAGTCTCTCCTTATTTCTTGAGCTTCCTCCAGTTCATCAACATCCCTTTTCACTTTGAATTATAATTTTCTGCTTGTGCTATGTATAGAAGCCTTAACTGTGTTGCTCTGAAATACCCCTTCAAATTGGGTAATCCTAATCTGCCTTGTTCTAGTGGAAGAATCAGTTTACCCTACTTGACTCTTGCCATCGTCCTTGATAAAAATATACCTGACCTGTGTATAAGACTCTTCTTCTTCTTTTGGCTTTTCCCGGTTAGGGGTCACCACAGCGGATCACCTGTCTGCTCATGATTGGCAGTAGAGTTTTTACAGTGTTGAGTTGCCAGCCCAGCACCCAACCTTCCACAGAAGGCACACACACACTCATACAGAGGGCCAGTTTAGAGTGTCCAATCCAGCTACAGCATGTCTTTGGGATGTGGAAGGAAACCGGAGCACCCGGTGGAAACCCACGCGACTAAAGGGAGGACCTGCAGACTCCAAACAGAAGGCACCCCAGCTGAGGATCAAACCAGAGAACCTCTTGCTGTGAAGTGACAACGCTAACCGCTGCACCACCGTGGCCGCCCTGACCTGTGTATAAGACTAAAGGGGCTAAAAACATTTTAACTGCTTGTATCTTACTATCCATATCCCTATAATAAAGCTCCTGATTTCTCAGTTTTTGTATTATCTTTTGTTTAGTCTCTTCACACATATCTTTAGCTGGCACAAAGGTATCATTTTAATGCATACTCCTAAATACTTCATTTTTATCATGTCCTATAAATATGGATATTGCTAAACCAAATTGTGTGTGGGTACATAATTTATGGCTATTGCCTTTGTTTTAGACTCATTAATTGTATATCCTGAAAAGATCTGAAACTGTCTCAAAATGTTCCACAACTCTGTAATGTCCTTTTCTGGTTTTGTCAGATATAAAACATCATCATCTGCAAATACAGCCAGCTTTTCTTGACTACCATACCAATTATATCCTTGAATTTCTGACTTGAGTCCCTTATTTTCTTTGCCAGTGGTACTAAATATAATGCAAATAACAAGGGGGAAGAGGACACCCCTTCCTGGCTCTTCTGCTTAAGCAGAAATTATCAGAGAAGACCCCACCCACTTTAATTTTCACCTCCGATCCCTCATATACCCTCCTAATCAACCTTACAAATTTATCAGGGAATGCAAATGTTTTCATTGCCTTGTTCATAAAGTCCCAACTTACTCTGTCAAATGCTTTTTTTGCATAAAGACGCACTAACAACAGTGGTATTTTCTTACATTCTGCTTCCCTTTGGATCATCAAAGTTCTGTTAATGTTGTCAATTGTTTGCCTCCCCTCCAAAAAACCACACTGATCCATATCTATCAATTTGGCATCACTTTTGCCATTCTTTTAGCCATTACAGACATAAACACTTTATAATCATGGTTTACTATTAAAACTAACCTGCATGAAGCTGGATCTGATGAATCCTTACCATCTTTAGGTATCACAGCTGCCACCGCTTTCTTCCCAGATGTTGGTATTTCTCCTCCACTTAAAATCCTTCCAGATCTTTATCAGTTTTCCCTCCTAGCTTCCAAACTTCCACAGGAATACCATCTATTCCTGGGGACTTTCCTGTAGATTGGTTATGCATCATCATTTTTATCTATCTCATCCTATCCTAACTGTTATTAATTGAGCTGCCTCTACCTCTAACCTTGGCATATTTAATTCTTCCATAAACATTTCCATGTGTACCTTTTCTAGATTTCTGTATTTCTCTGATTTATACAGACTTTATAAAATTTCCAAAATATTTCTAATACTTCTATAGGATCTCTTGCTACCTTCCTCCCTAAGCTTTCTGACAGCCCCTTCTACTTTATGCTGCCTGAGATGTTGTGCTAAACGTTTTTGTGCTCTAGAGTTATCAAAAATCAGTTGCTTAACAGCAATCTTTCTAAACTCATGCATATTACCGAGGTAATCCCTTATTTTCTGTTTAGCATTCTGCAGTAGCTCCTCTTCTTGTTCTGTGATATTCCCCTTATTTTACAGTACTTTAAAATCTGCCAGCCCCTCTAAATAATTCTGGTTACTTCTTAACCATATCTTCTGTTCTTTTACTTCCACCCTGTTTTTAAACTCCACTTTAATTTTATCCCACTGTCTAGCTGTATTTTCAGTATAAATTTCTATCTTCTCTAATAACTCCTGAATAATTTCCACTACCCATTCCTTAAATTCTTCTCTTTTCAACAGATAGGTGGGAAACTACCAGTGTCTCATTTTTACTTCATTGCCTTGAGTTATTATTTTAGTTATTATTAGCCTATGATCTGAAATAGTTATTGAGTGCATATCAAAACCTTCAATTAAATGTACATGTTCCTGTGAAATGTAAATTCCTTCTAGCCTAGCCCAGTTTTGCTGTCTTTGGGGATAATATGTAAATTTGCTCCAAATGCCTAGCACTGAATTCACATTTTCCATGCCAAATATTTTTATAAATTTCTTCAAGAATATACCCTCCTTTGTTATATTTTCCCTTATGGGGCCCGCAGACACATCTTTTATAAATCAAATTCCAGTCCCCATCTATAAGTAATATTCCTTGCTGAACGTTGATTATTTCTCACAGAATGTTCTTAAGCTCCATTATAGCAGTTTTAGGTGGAATATAAATAATAATCCTCTTACCTTGCCAGTAGCCCCTTAGCACTACACTACAAATCTGCCATCATTATCTTTTTATCTTCTTATATCACCGTTGAAGCTCCTCCTGCAATAAGTACTCCTCTTTTCCTTTGTCCAGGTATTCTGCTGAATAACCATCCTGGAAACATTTCTTAACCAAATGCACATGTTCATTTCTTTTCAAATGTGCCTCCTGTAGCATCGCTATTTCCACTCTACATTTTTTAATATAGTTCACTACTCTTTCTTTCCTTCTTGTATTTATCTGTGAGACCATGGACATTTAAAGACATTACAGAAAGCATAATTGCATTAAAAAGATATTACTCCTACCTTTTACGTGTAACAGATTTTTTGTTAAATGTCTAGTTCCAGCTTTTGTGTTACATGCATATACTGTTTGGCAAGTTGATCTTTTATACAGTTGTTTCTTATCACATCCATTTGAGGCTATGTCACATCTTACAAAACGTTTTGTTTTATGGAAAGCCCTCAAACAAAAAAACAAACACACCCCCAATACCCTCATAAAACATATTAACTTAATAACACACAAGACTATGTATATTTTCAAATATTGAAGTTTTACCCTCCTAACATGAACAAATGTTCCAAGCTGAGAGCCATACTCATAGACTTGAGATAACCTAAAAGAAAGGTTATCCATGCTAAGAAGCATGGTGCAGCCTGTACTTCAGCTATGTGCTCTCTGGTCTTGTCATATCTTTATAGCTCCCCCAGCTGAGCAAACATTTGAATGTTTTCAGAAAACATTATCCCCTAGCCGTTTTTCTTTACCAGATTGTTTCTTGGAGATATGAGAACAAGATACAAATCTGCTACAAAACATATATTTATTTGCTAGAAGAAAGCCTTATAACATTCAATATTCATTTTAATTTATTTGCTTTCACTTAAAACCTGTTACTAAATTAAGCTAAGGGCCTTAATCCAGTCATTCCCCTATGCAAGAATGAGAAAAAGGACACTAATTTTTCTTTTGTCATGTTCTTTTAACCAGACTTTTCTGTTCTTGTTTTTTTTTTTTAACACTGCAATGCCTACATTTCTTAAAACTGAACACGGAGAAAGAGAGAAGGTAGAAAGAAAAAAAGACAAAAACAGGAGCACCTGTTTACCTTAGTATCCCCATCATACTTCAAATAACTGAGAAAACTTTACTTTATAGCATGCAAAGAAAATCATGCATTATAGAACTAGTACCTTTACGAAAAAACATTCTGTTTTACTTACAGTTTACCTTCTCTTATTTATAAACATTAATGACATGAACTAGGGCATATGCTTTAGATTCCCTATATGTTTAACAAAGTCTAAAACAGTCCAATATTTCCAGATTTTCTTGTTCTGTCATGTTTCAAAAATATAATTATTGCTTTGTAGTCCCAAATTTGTCATTTTCCAACTTACTGGTTTTAGTCCTGTGCATCTCTATCTCCAAATTCTGTCTCTGCTTCATTCCCAACATACTCTCAGTTCTTCTAGTCAGTTCTCATGCTCCCTTCATTCTCTCCAGCATTTTCCATTGAAAGACTGGGAAAGGTTTCCACTGTCATAGTCTCTCTGTGGTCTTTATAACCAGAAGAACAAGAAGCAGAATCTCCTTCTGTTTCACATCTCACTTTTTGTTGGACACACTTTTGTATTTCCTCCTTATCATGTACTTCATCCAAAAATGATTTTGTCCCTCCAGGGAAGAATATTTAAGACATAGCTGGGTACAACAGTTTGAATCTCACGCCTGCTTCTCGACATTCCCTAAATAGTGGTATAAATTGACATCTTCTGCTTGCTACACAATGAATAAACATTCTTCACAAACATTCTGCTGTCTCCCATTCCCACTTTTAGTACTTTGCCTTTCTGCCACAGTTTTGTCAGAATAAACTCCTTCTGCTGGTAGGATTGCATCTTTACTATTAAAGGTTTAGGTTGCTTTCTCATAGTTAAGTTTAGAGGATACACACCTTCCAGCTTCTCTGGTACAGCAGAAAATCTCAGGTTTTCCATACATGCTCCGTCCTCTATTATTATTATTTCTTGAAACATCTCTTCTTGAGGAGTCTCATATTCAGCCAGCATTTTCTTCATTTCTACCTCTGATTTTTGCAGTTTTGTCACCTCATCTGAATATCTGTTTAAAGTTTATTTCATTATTTCCAGACTTTTGTTTGATTTGATATACTCCATCAGTGTTTCATTTATTTTAATCACGTGTGTGCAGTTGTCTTATCTTTCCTCTAGATTACTGAAGGTCATGTCTGGAGCTTGCACAGATTTTTGCTGAAGAGCTGTAGTAAGTTTCCCAGTCAATGTTTTTCTTCACCTTTTGTAGCGGATTTTCCTTCAGGACTACTACTTTTCTTTTTTTGCTGGCATCCAGACAATGCACTTACTAGCCAGTTACTGGAATTTAGCCAGAAAAACAAGTCTATCAGCTCTCTCTGCTACGTTTCTGTTTTCAGACTGGGAGAGCTAGAATCAAGTCGTTACTCGATGTGCAGTCATCGTGGAAGTTCAACTGCAGAGTAGTTACTAAGTAGCAGTATCAATGGTTGTAAGGATGCTGAGTGAGAAAAATACATAGAATCATTGTTTTTTTTAAGATGCTAGTATTTTGGATATCATTTTACTACAGTTTTTGTGTTCTCACATTGTACTCTGACAGTATTTGTTGCCGGTTGTAAAAAGTAACAAATCATATTTTTACAAGATGCTACACAATTAGTTTGTGATATATAATGCATTCTCCTTAAGATTAACTATATGGGCAAAATTCATCCTGATGCATATACACTAATGCTTAAACTCAGGCTCTAGTACTCTTTTAATAATCCAGGCTGCTAGACGCATAAAATAAAATTATCAGTGTGGGGTTTTCTGAGAAGAGGTACGATCAACAGCAGGAAATTTTGTGGTAAAAAATCAAATGGAGTAAAATTGGGATATACAAAGTCTCTGTTTACTGATGCATGTAATTTGTCCTTCAATCTTATGAAATACAAGATGGGCTTTGTTGAAGATATTGCCTGAAACCAATCTACTAAGCTTTTAGTTATGCATAGATCAAGAAGGTGATTTGTTTTGCAAAGTCACCAAATTAGCTGCTTAAGAAAGTAAATATTCAGGTGTTAGAATTTGCTTGAATGGATTTTATACTAAGCGTATCCAGATGCATATTATTAGCAATATATAGCTATCAGTAATATGTTTCATAAACAACTATCAGTTTCTTTCAAGTTCAAAACAGTTGACAGTACATTATTTGAAATTAATGTGTTTTTACTTTTTCTCCAAAGCTGAAACCTGACTTTGGTTCTCACAACAGAGTAGAATAAAACTTTATTCTACTTCCACGTGTCTTGCAATGAATTTTGGCTCTGTTAGCTCATTCCTAAGTTTCAGTGGTACAGAGTAGTTATCTTGAAAGTATTCAAAAGCCTGTTTCCAAAGAAAATAAAATGAAGCAACTTGGGTTGAGCTATTAGACTTCTAATGAATATGCATAATATTTGGAAGAAACTGCTGAGAAAGGACAGTATGATTATTTTAGCCAATGAGAGAATTTATTTTTATCTAACTGCGGTTGTTTCTCATGTCTGTAAATGTATGTTGTTATTTTACTAAAATCAGATTTGTTTTTAAAATCTGGTGTATGTTTTCTTAACTTAGTTGAATTCCTGCCTAGAGGGTAGCTAGGAGACTTCATACAGTCTGCAATAAACACTGAACATTACACTGTGAAATTTCATCTCAATGCCTCATTTTTAGAAAGCTGTCATTTGAACTAGGCCTCTTCAATTCCCTAAAGATGGAGGGGAAGGAATATGACCAGAAAATAATGAAGATAGCGTTCTTCTCACCCAAAACTGGAAGAGAAAGGTAGGATTTGCTATTGCTGCACAGGATCATGTCAGGAACATGTGAGAGTATCATCATGGACAAGAAGGACAGAGGGTAAAGGAGGAGGCATACTGCATGGACTAACTACTTCCTGAAGCTACAAAAAAAAATTTTTCACAGAGAGCGTTGTGGACCCATGAAAGTAACTACCATAATAGCTGGTGGAAAGGAAATCTCCAGCGGCCTTCAATAAGGAATAGGATAGATGGAAAAGTGGTAAAAGAGTAGTAGTATGTTGAGGCACTTAAAAGCATGAGTTGATATAAACTGTCTCATTCTATCATCAAGAAAATGTAATGTAATATAATATATGGATGCAACAGTTGCTCAGACAAGTGGCAGCAGATACAGCAGGATTTTTTTTTACTTATCTTGCTTCCAGAAAGCTAGTTCCTAAGTGCTGACATACAAAGAGTCTAAGAAAGGCTTAGCCTGCCCAATGGAGAGGTTCATAATTTTAACCCCTTAACTGTGGATGATGACAGAACTTATTACTGTAATGCTATATTACTACTGCAGGAGCTGAGTTCTTGTTTTTTAGTGTAGCTTTTTATTTTCAAATTGGCTTAACGTTGATTTTAAAATTAAAAAAATGTTCTAGCTTGCTCAGCAAATCTGTGAGATAATTATTTGGTTACTATAGTAACTTATTTGGTTAGTATAGTAACTTAAATCTACTGGAACTTTAATCTAGAAGTGAAAGATCAAGTTATTTATCAACATGACTTCCCATCTCTACCCTATCAGCACAATAATAAGACAAAGGTAGCTATCACATGTCCTCTTACTGCACTATGTACTCTAAATACAACCAATTGGAAATGATCACAGTGCTTTCCCAGCAATATTTACTCATGTGACTACAGATTACCACACGTTACATATGCTCAGAGTTTCTGGGATGAGTTTTGTTTTGTAGATGTGTTTTTGTTATTTTTTTGGCAAAAAATCAGATCGCTCTATTGGCAGTCATAGCATCAGACACTGTACACAGCAGAATACAGTTGTATACATGCTTTCATCACTTAACTTTACATCAGTTGATGTGAGGGTGGGCTGCCCTGTAGCAGCAACTTAAAATAAAGTACTGTGACTATTTCACCACTTTTGGCAATCACACTTCACAGGTGATCACCAAAAGTAGCTATCTGTTTGGGGACAGTTTGCAGATGAAAATAAGACAGCCTGATCACATTAAAGTGATCATTGCTTTCACTTGCTGGGAATAGAGCATAGTGTCTAAAAACTACAAGTTGAAATAAATTACCATGATCATTTGTTCTTTCATATTTTCTTTCAGGAAACCAGACAGCTCTGTGGGCAGCAGTAATAGTACACACTGTCTCCAGCTCAATATACTTATTTTATTTTTTTTTTTTACTTAACTTTACAGCAAATTATGTGGGTGAGTACTGTACTATAGCAGCAAGTTGAAACATTATTATGGGTATTATTTCACCATTTTGACAAATCACACATCTCACGTGACTGTCAGAAGTGACTATCTGCTTTGGAGGGGCAATCTATAAATGAAAAAGGGCAATTTAGGTGATCCAATAAAGTGATCATTACTGCGGCTTGGAGAAGTGGGTACAGAGCACAATGTTTGAGAGCTACAAATTGAAATACATTACTGTGATTGTTTTTCTTTCACTTTTACTACAACTTAAGATCAGAGTGACACACAATGTGTCTATCTCTTTTTTTTGGGGGGGTATCAGGGAATGTGGGAAAATACAGGGCAGGTATGTGATGATTTGGCTAACCTAACGGCAGTATATTTGTGTATGAAAAAGTTATAATTCATTACTGCAACCAATATGCCTTTTACTTTCTTCAGAATCGCACATCAGAAATAAACACAGAAAGTGGCTGCTAATTCTTTTGTTACTCCCTTAAAGTTTCATAAATAAATCTCCAAAGAGGACTGAAATATGGCCTTTTACAGATAAGCAAGTTACAGGTATTCCTTAATGCAGTTTGACATTTTGTATTATATAGTGTTTAATCTGAACCTCTACTAAGTGTTCTAAGCACATTAATGACCTAGATGTGATTAGATCAGAAATACAACCATATACATGCATACACACACACACACACACACACATATATATATATATATATATATATATATATATATATATATATATATATATATATATATATACACACACACACACACACACACACACACACACACACACACACACACACACACACACACACACACACACATTTTACAAGAAAAATGTGTGTTCTAACTTGTTGCTACTTGTGTATCTCTGCTATCTTTAAACAAAACAAAAAAAACAAAGAAATCTTGCTTTTTTCCCACTTTCTGAAATTTAAGAAAAAGTTCAGTTACAGATTTGCTGTTTTGAACTGTTTGTAAGTTTATTGCAGGCCATTGCTTGCTTGGGCTAAAGGGGAGTCTCTGTGTTCATCAGTGGCAGTGGTAAACACTGAACAGCATGCCTGCCCCTGTGGGAGTGGTTACTGCCTACAAACTGCAGTTTTATTGCCCATTTTGGGCCAATTCCAAACTCCTTGATCCCGCTCTCTTAAAACCCTTTTTTGTGCATTTTTGCGCATAGCGCAGCATCGGGCAGTGCCGCTTAATCAGGTTTAAACTATTCCTGGCTCCACAAAGTCTGCTCTTCACTTTTTCCCTTAGAACTGTTCCAAATCTCAAAGTAAGCACTATGTTTTCCTTCTAAAACCCAGCAGTAGCTAGGATAAGTGTCTTATAAGTAAGCACTAATAAACTAAAGCACTACACCCTCTTATACTTCCTTTAAGTGCTTGGCTCCCTATTGGTCCTTTTTGATCAAGTCAAAAAGTAATTCCTTATACTATTCTGGCATGTCCAAAAGTCAGTTTCAGGTTTACTCTCCAGTCCAGCTGGTGAATATGGGAATCTTGAGGCAATGTTACAACTGCCTTATATACACAGACCACCCTCTCCTCTTCCCAACAAGCTCAAATATATGTGAGAGATGCAACTATATAGCCAAACTGGAGGTTGAGCTCTCTCAACATAGTACTGGCACAGTCAGTCTGGAGGAGAAGGTAATCACACACACCACAAATCCAGTCTCACATAGACCTATCGCAACAGCAAACCAAACACATAAACACACAAAAACATACTCAGAGGCTCTAAATAAAAATCTGCCCAAGCAACAGAGACCTCCAAAGCAGACATCCAAGCAGCTGCTACCCCACAACAATACCCACGTATCACATAGTTCACAAAGTCAGTGTGCCACACAGTCACAGCCCTTAAGGCTAAACAACACACCTAATACACTTGTAATAGGTGACTATATTGTCAGACACACTGACATCCCTCTCACCAGGCTGAACAAGGAGAAGGTCACTGTAAGCTGCCTGTCGGGTGCCAGGATCCATCACATAACACAAGCAGTCAGGTCACTCCAAAGCAAGTACAAATATGACTCCGTCATTGTCCATGCTGGTGTGAATGATCTGAGACGTACCTCCCTGGATTACATGAAAAGAGACATAGAGGAGCTCTCTGATCATGTGGCCCAGGCCGGTATGACCCTGACCTTGAGTAGCATCTTACCCTCACCAAGAATGATACCACAGTATAAAGACAAAATGATCAATTTCAACAACTGGCTAAAGTATTGGTGTCACTCAAAGGGGATCCAGTGTCTGTCAGCCTGGGATGACATGCTTGACAAGCCACGTTGCTTCGCTAGGGGTGGCTTGCACCTGTCACCCCTGGGTTTTCGAATACTGGCCAAGGCTCTTGCCACCCCCATAGTGCCTTTTTTAGGCAAGGCTCAAAAGACAAACCCACCTCCTTAGACAACACAAGGAAAAAGAAACTAAGGGTAATGCTGCTCAACACCAGAAGTCTAAACCTCAAGAAGAATGCAATCGAGGCTCTCCTCAGTATGGAGAATATCGATATCTGTGCAGTAACAGAAACCTGGTTCAAGGCTCCCGAGAGCACCCTAGCACTACCAGGCTATACCTCATACCATGCTTTTCGGCCCCAAAACTCGGACCGAACCACAAGAGGAGGGGGAGTATCCATATTCATCAAAGATACCCATACCTCCAGGCTAGTGGCACTGCACGAAGGATCTGAGACCATCCATGTGCAACTAACAGTGGGCAAAACTACCTTCCAGTTTGTAGCCTGCTACAGACCACCCTCCCAAACTTAGGAACCCCACTCGGCTTTCCTGAAGACACTGGAGAATATGAAGGTCTCTCCAAACACCATTACATTGGGTGACTTTAACTACCCAAACATAGATTGGGAGCACTACTCAAGCCCCAACACCCTAGCCCAACGGTTCCTAGAATTTATAAACTCAAATGCTATGGAACAACTGGTCACCACTCCCACAAGAGGAGAAAACATATTGGACCTGATCATCACCAACATGGGGACTCTATGTTCCATACCAGAGGTATACCCCTCATTGGTAAGATCTGACCATAAAGTAATCACTATGGACATCCATATCCCGTCCCCACCCCCTGCAAAGGAAACCACAGTCAAAAATTTCTCAAAAGCAAACTTCCCACTTCTCAAAACCGAGGTGGAATCCTTCAAAGCCCCAGGGCCAGTGGAAAATACGGCCCAAACCACAGAATCCTTTACAAACGCATTCTATGGATACCTACAGGAATGCATGGATCGTGCTATCCCAAATAAAACCAAGACACACTCCTCCAAAGGCAGGAGACCTGTCTGGTGAACCCCAGCCATAAATAAGCTGTACAACAGAAGGAGGAAGCTACTACATGATAGAGCTAAATCCCTGAAAGGTAAGGCAACTCTGATCAGTACTAGCAAGAAACTACGATCCCTCATAAAATCATCTAAGGCTAGCTTCGAAAGAAAAACTGCACAAGACACTAAAGGTAATCACAAGGCTTTCTTTAGTTATGTCAGAAACCTGGGTGGAAACTCCCAGATATGCTCTGAGTTAGTGCAAAATGACAAAAAATACACTGAACCCACAGACATTGCCAACATCCTGGCAGACAGGTTCAGTGCAAACTTCTCCCTCACAAATGAGCAAATGACTATCCCAACAGAGTGTAGCCTCCCTGACATCACAGATGCACAGGTGAGAGCTGCCCTCTCCAAAGGAAAAAACACAACATCAATGGGACCGGACGGTGTCCCGGGCTGCATTTTACATGAGCTCCAAGAAGAACTGAACCCTCACTTAAAATCACTGTTCAGTCTCAGCCTTACAACAGGATATGTACCCAAAGAATGGCGTACAGCAACAGTGGTCCCACTTCATAAAGGTGGTGCCACAACGGACCCCGGAAACTATCGCCCTATAAGCCTAACTAGCCTGGTCTGCAAAGCTATGGAGCATATCATCATGGAACTCATAAACAAAGACATTGGGAACCTCCAAACACTGGATCCTACCCAATTCGGCTTTGTTAAGGGCAGATCTTGCCTCTTGAACCTGGTCAATTTCTTTGAAACAGTCACCAAGGCCATAGATGAAGGGAAGGTAGTCCACACAGCCTACCTTGACCTTGCAAAAGCCTTCGACACAATACCCCACTCAGGCATCATAAATAAGCTCACCAGCTTAAATATCAACCCCTATGTCACAAGATGGGTTGCAAACTGGCTTAGGGATAGAACCCACATGGTCAGAATTGCAGGTGCCATGTCAGACTCTAAACCAGTTACAAGTGGCGTCCCACAAGGCTCAGTCCTGGGACCCCTCTTGTTCAGTATATATTTCTCTGAGGTACAGGAGGACTATGGCTGACAAAGTTTGCAGATGACTGCAAACTGGGGGCCATAATTGACTCGCCAGCTGACACAAGCATCCTCCAAAAAGGTCTCACAGAGACGGATAACTTTTGCCAGAGCCATGGCCTAAAGCTAAATGCCAAAAAGTGCATAGTCATCCCCTTTGGGAAAAACAAAGTGCCCACAAATTACCACATAGGTGGTAATCCATTAAGTACGGAAGAAGTAATTAGGGATTTGGGGACCCAACTAGATTGCAATTTCTCCTTTGACAATCACATTGCCAAAGTGGTTAGAAAGACATTCTATATAGCCCACCTTATCACGAAGGAGTTCACATCTAGATCAAGAGAGGTCATTGTGCCCCTCTACTCATCACTCATCAGGCCCATAATTGAATACAATGCCCCATTTGGGATGTACCTTACCCGACACCTGCTACAACTAGAAAGACCCCAAAAGTACCTCACCAGGAGGATCAAGGGACTCAAACAGATGCCCTACGCAGTTAGGCTAAAGAAACTCCAGCTCTACTCAGTTGCTTACCGCCTACACAGAGGCGATCTGTGCCTGACGTACAAAGCCATGTCCAACCCAGAATTAATGGACATGCTCCACCTCAAGAAATCCAAATCCATCAGAACTACACGCTCCAGTGACTTAAACCTCAGCACAGAAATAAATAGAATATGCTGGAGGGACAGATTCGTATCCCAGAGGCTCACCTCACTCTGGAACAAAATCTCAATCCATGTCAGACAGAGCCCTTCAATGACCCTCTTCAAGAAGAATCTTGACGTTTGGATGGGAGATCGTAAATTTACCCCTGGGATCTCTTCTGTGTCACTGCTAGACAGAGGCACGGTAAACTAACCTTAAATGGGCTATCTTCTGTGACCTACTATACAGAGGTACAGTCAACTAATCTAAGGGTGGCGAAAGCCAAACACGCTCTAGCTAGGCTTGTAAATGCCCTAGGGCAGATAGCCTAGTATCAACCTATGAACCTATATACTTTTTTTGTGGTAACATAAAGTGGCTACAAAGCTATACTTTCAAACAACTAAAGCTATGGAGTATAATTCAGAGGCTCCTTCCTGCAAGCTCTGAGACAAGACTTTTAGGTATGCCTTGTTGCTGAACCACCTGTTCTTATCCACAAGTTTCACCCTTTGCTGCCACAGTATGGCATTCTGTATTACAATAGGCTTTCATTGTGGGTTCTGTGCTGAGCTTCTGCTCAGCACACAGAGTATAATAATGATCTAAAATTCTTTACTGAGATGGCATAACATTAGAAATAAATAACCTCTATACTTTACCAAAAAAGTGTTTCACTTGCAACATTCCAAGGCTGACAAGCTAAATGCTTGAGCAACTAATGCAGTGGAATCAAATTCAGCATATTGCTACAGTGAAACCCATAGAAGTAGACTAAAAAAGTTCTTTAGTGGATGACTATCCTGTATTTACTCTCTAAGAGCTTCATAATGACATTTTAAAGAAGGGAGGGAATGTCTTTTACAGATTGGTGATACATCAGCATGTTTACTGATGATCACTGCTGCAGTCTGATGTTATACATTATACAAAGCTAATGTTGGGAGTTCTGGTTTGAACTTCGGCTCCTGGTGCAGAATACAGTAATGGCCCAGAATACTTTTCTACTGAGCTGACATTATATCAGAAGTAAAATATTTTACACCTTTCACCAGAAAATAAATATTTTTTCAGCTATATCATGTTGTGGGTACAATGCCATGCTTCTCAGTGGCTAAAGCTGGAGGGTCAAAATCAGAGATGCACTGCACTGGAACATCTGAGGTTAGAATGGTCTTATGTGTGTTTTGTAGCTGAACACAAATTTCCAGAAGGCTTCATAATGAAATTGTAAAGGAATATGTTCATATAGTCTTTCAAAACAAGTCCCAGTGACTTTAGTTCATACACAATTACTGACAAAGTCTGACAATTTGCTTTATACACTTTTTTCAGTGTATGTACTATGCTGCACTTCTGCTCGTTGTATTCTGGTTACAGTAATGGCATACAATATTCCTTTACTGGGTTGACATTATATCAGAAGTAAACATTCACTGTACTTCTGAATACAGAAGGGTTTTTTTTGTCACTGAAACCATATATGTAGCCTCCAGTTCCCTTCAAAGAAAATAAGCAAAATCTATCAAACTACAAGTATATAGTTGGTATCATTTTTCACCTGCAGTAGTCTTCTTATTCCTTGTATATGCTGAGGCATATAAATTGACATTTTTTTTTTCAATAAAATTCAAGTAGCAGCTGCTCTTCCGTCTTTGATGACAGAAGCCCAGTCAACTGAGGTTTTGCAGAGAACCTCATCAGTAACACTCCCAGGAGACAGACCTGGAAATGCTCAGATGTTAGAGTTCAAAAGCAGAATCACACAGCCAATCATGGATCTGAACTGAATGAGTTTATTGTTGGCAGCCGTGTCAGGACACAATTATTAATAAGAGCTCTGGCACTGCCCTGTCGCTACACAACCTCTAGCAAGAAAGACTATTAGTAAAATAAGTGTGTGTTCTTATTATTCAAGAATCATAATGTAAGTACTTTATTAATACACATAAAATCTTCAGAAGACAGCACTAAGCCATACATGCACACAACGTTACCTGGTTCAGTCTGATAGCAGCCTTTAGTTTTTCTACAATGACATCCTGTGGCTGGTCCCAGATAGTTGTTGTCCCATTATTTGTGATGTAGGCCTTGCAAGCTGTTATCATTTGATTTGTTACCTGAAAATTAACAATGTCATAATTTTAATACCAGACAAACAAGTAATCACCTAACTTCATATACAAGTGTATTATAGCATTTGCTGTTTACTACAAGCACCTATCCATAAAGAAAAATCTTGTGCCTTAAGACAAGCACACAAAACCCACTGTCAGCAATATCACTGCAGTGCAGTGCAAGCCTCTCACTGAATCTTCTACAGCATTTTTTGCCCAGTATTCAAATCATACCCTGTCTTGGCAATTAGGAAGAAGGAATTCCTTTGATCAAATCTGGAAGCACTGCGCAGATATCTGGCAAAACCCCCATTACCTTGGTTGAACTACCCAAGGCATTTTCTGACACAAAAGCAAATGTATTTAGCAGTCAGTCTCAAAACTCATCAAACCTTAACCCCCACAGCAACACTGTTGAAAGCACAAGTCAAGCCACATCTAACAGACACCAGTAAATGTACCTGTCCTGATAGAGATGGCAGTTAAATATCAGTGCTGTACCATGAAGACTAACTCAGATTCACTCCAACACAGCTCCAGTATTTGAATGTGGAAAACTAAAACTCAGTATATCCTATTAAGCTTTTATGTGGGTGGCAGGACTCGGATACAACACTGACGCCATATCAGCTACAAATAGCAAAAATGCAGCTGAAGTAAAGATTTTTTTTATCGCCAATGATAATGCTGTGTTAACTATTAATAACTATCTGCTATTAGCCTCTGGGCCGAGTCCACCAGCCTAAAATTTAATGCAGAAAAATGTTTGGTAATGTACTCTGGTAGGCCTCTGATTAACGAACACATATATCTCTCCTCATTTATTTTGAATGTTGAGAGATATGAGGAAATGAAGACTTGAAAATCGCAATCACTAATAATTTCTTCTAACAAACATGTTGGTGTGATTAAATGCAGAGCTATGCAACAACTCAAAATAATGTTAAAGAATTTTTGTACCAGGAACAGTAATGGTCAAATTCTGATTTATACTGAATACATCCAATTTTACAGCATAACAACAGATTTTGCATTTACAATAACAGTCAGCTTTCAATTCTGGAAGGTGTACAAAGACTTTTCACAAACTATATCTATAATGTCAAACATTTGCCTTATAAAGAAAGATGCAATGGATTAAATCTTTATTCCTTATAATACTGCAACATTCTGGGCAAAATATTTCTTTTTACACAAAAGTTTTAACAAAAAAAATAAACCAAAAAAAGTGACCTTGAGGCATTATAATTTTAAATTACTTGTAATGTTAGTTAAATTTATTTCAGGGCATCATAACTTCACTACTGTGACAATTTCATCATTATGGAATACAATTTCTGTAAGGATTGGAATGATAACTAATCCTATCTTATTTAAGATGGTTTTATTTATTTGCTTGTTTGTTTGCCTTTGTTGACTGGGAAAGGCATGGGGAAAAGTACCACTACAATTTTTTATACTCGATTTCCAAACACGTTAATACAAGTGTCAAAGTCAATACAATCATATGTTAAGAAAATTAGAAAAACAAGTGAAGTAGTTTATGGTATTTTTGGTATTATATTGTCATGAGAAATAGTACTCTGTTATGAGTTTGTTATAGGTTTGTTGGGTAACACAGTAGATTGTTTGCTTGGTAAAAAATGCTTTTGATATTGTTATTAATAGAAAAGACGCTTGATGGTGTTAAGAGGATAGTAATGAATTGTGCAAGAGACCATATTAAAGTAGGGGTTTAGGAATTATACAAGAGTAAAGTGATGAGAAGCCAGACTATTAGAATAGGAAGAGTAGAAAGGGTGGGTTTTAAGAGAGTGGGTAATAGAGGAAAAAGGTTGGCAAGTATTTGGTAGTGGAGAAGATTGTTAGAAGAAAGATGGGTGGTTGCAGATTATTTTGATGGGGACAGAAAAAATAAAAGGGGAGAAGGGTAGGAGGGAACAGTGGGATGAACTAATTTTAGCCTGCAGCAAAGCATGGAATTGTCCATGCATGATAATGATGTTGTTAAGTTTTAGTTTCTGAATACATTTAATTCCATTGGGATGCTGTTCCAGATCTTTAAGACATACGGCGTAGTGAGTTTCCAGCTGAGATGTATGACTTGTTGATAGACAATAATTTGTCTCCAAAGTAAAGGTCCCTGTTTGGGCAGTAGAGTTGGAGTGTGCCTTATAGTACTGAACATTTATTTGATGAGTTTATAAGTTTGTGAGTAGCTAGTAGTTGCATATTCACTACACAGATGGGTACTTTGAGCCAGTTTAGTAATTTTAGAGCTTGGCAATAGGAGTTGTTTGCTGCAAACCTTTGTTGGTACAGGAGGATTGTTTGGCTAAGTATGTGGTATTTAAGTTGGTCAGAACTGCAGAAGCACATAGCAGTGATGGAAGTAGGTAGGTTAAAGAGACTGCCCATGCTCTGGAATAGACTTCCCACACATGTCAAGCAGAACACCTCACTGTCCCTCTTCAAGAGGGATCTTGATGAGTGGATGGGAAATAGAAAGTTCAACCCAGGGGATCACTGCAGTGGTTCTACTTGACAGAGGCACTGGGAACAAACGTCGGGTGGCAGGATGCCAGGGTACTTCTATGGGCTAGGGTTGTAAAGGCTCCAGGACCATTAGCTTAGTACACACCTATGAACCTATAAAGCTAGTATTTTCTTGTAGAGTCTTGTGAGGTATTGTTTGGCTCTGTACAGGGAAAATAGTTTTTGGTGGGTTTTCTTAATTACTTGTTGAATATGATGACTAAATGTAAGGCTGTAAATTATGATACCTAGTAATTTTGCTTGGGTTACTGATTCCATTTTTGTGTAATTTGAGGAAATTATATAGTTTTGTTTAGGATATTATTTAGGGGTAAATACTACATATTTTGTTTTATTGTGCTTTACAAGTAGGTTTATATTTTTAGCCAAGATTCAAATGTAGTTTTGCAGTTCACTGATAAAAACAGCTGTACTAAATAGTGTAGAATCATCTTTGTACTGTATTATTTCAGTATGATGTGTGGCTGCATATAGTTTGCTTATAGTCTTGGGTGATCTTTTGTAGTTCACTAATAAAAACAGCTGTACTAAATAGTGCTGAATCATCTTTGTACTATATTATTTCAGTATGATGTGTGGCTGCATATAGTTTGCTTATGAAGACACTAAATACTAGTGGACCTAGTATAGAACCCTGAAGTACACCAGATGAGATGGCTTGAGCATTCACAGCTCAACTGATGCTCGGGATTTCACTATTATGAAAGGAAGCATAGTGTAGCAGACTATGCACCCTGTATATAAAGTCTACATTCAGGAAACAAAAGGCAAAATTTTAACAGGAAGTTATGTGAGGAAATGGAGTATTCTAAGTTGCATAAAACTATAAGGATTTCAGCAAACATATACACATGTTAATTTTCCTATGGTTTGTTTACAGCTTATTTGCTGATACTCATGTGACTATAATTAAATAATCACGTTTTATGCTATCAGTGTGGCTGTGATGAATGCTTAGGGTTTGAATCCCACCACTGCCACCAAATAATGCCACCAGCAAGAGTAAGAGCCTTGAATCCTGTAGCATTATTACCAATGTAATGACAGGAAAGGGGTTACAGAGCCCAAATCCGTCACTCTGTCAATCAAATCTATATGCAAGAGGAAAATTAACCTAAAAAATTCACTGTAAATATGCCCTACTGCCTTGGAGTATCATTAACACATCACATACAACTAGACAGTATACTCCAAACAGGGTTATTTATTTATCTATTTTACATTTATTTACCAGGAAGGTCCAACTGGGCTAGTAGCTCGTTTTCAACAGAGGCCCAGGAAGAAAATTTCCTTACATAGGTTGGTACTAGGCTATCAGCAATAGGGGCCTATACAAGCCTAGCCATAATTCCCTGGCTATTTCTTCCCACACTATTTACTTCCCTGGACCCATGTCTAGCAGGGCAACTGATGTGATCCCTGGGGTGAATTTCCTTTCTCCCATCCAATTGTCAAGGTTCCTTTTGAAGAGGGCCAAAGAGGCACTCTGCTTGACATGTATGGGCAATCTATTCCAGAGTCTGGGGAGTCTCTGGGTCAGGAACCTATCCCTTCAGCATGTTTTGTTTACTGTGATGACATGGTTTAGATCCCAGGAGCCTGCGGCTCTGAGGGATTGGGATTTCTTTAAGTGTAGCATGTCCAACAGCTCTGGGTTTGACATGGCCTTCTATGTTAAGCAGAGATCACCTCTGAATAGACGATATGCGACAGAGTATAGCTGGAGTTTTTTAAGGCGGTCAGCGTAGGGCATCTGCTTTAGGCCTGTGATTCTTTTAGTGAGGTATTTCTGTGGCCTTTTCAGTTGTTGCAGATGTCTTGAGAGGTACATACCAAACAGGGCGTTGTATTCTATAGTGGGTCTAATGAGGGATGAGTACAGTGGGACAATAACCTCCTTTTTTCTGGATGAAAAGCCCTTAGTGATGAGGTGTGCCACATAGAAGGATTTCCTGACTGTTGTGGCAATGTGGTTATCGAAGGTGAGACCACTGTCCACCTGTGTCCCTAAGTCTCTCATCACACTTTCAGTGTTTAGCGTCTTGCCACCTATGTGGTAATTCATGGGTACATGTTTTTTTCCAAAGGGGATAACTATACATTTCTTGGCATTAAGCTTGAGCCCATGGCTCTGGCACCAGGCATCTGTTTCTGTAAGGCCTTTTTGTAGAATATCCACATCATTTGGGGATTCAATAATGGCTCCCAGTTTGCAGTCATCTGCGAACTTTGTTAGCCAGAGTCCCTTAGTGTTGGCCTGTACAGAGAAGTAGATGCCAAACAAGAGTGGTCCCAGGACTGAACCCTGAGGTACTCCACTTGCCACTTGTCTGGAGCTGGATTTGGAGTCGGCTAATTTTACAGTCTGGGTTCTGTCAGTAAGCCAGTTGGCAACCCATCGAGTGATGTAGGGATTTATGCCTAGCTTAGTACGTTTATCTATGAATCCAGAGTAGGGGATGGTGTCGAAGGCCTTGGCAAGGTCCAGATAGGCTGTGTGGACCACCTTACCCTCGTCCACAGCTCTGGAGACTGATTCAAAGAAGTCAATCAGATTTAGGAGACAAGATCAGCCCTTCACAAACCCAAACTGGGTGGAGTCCAGTGTTTGAAGGTTGCCAATGTCGTTGTTTGTAAGTTCCATGATGATGCGTTCCATGCCCTTGCAGATCAGGCTTGTCAGACTGATGGGACGGTAGTTCCTGGGATCCAAGGCAGATCCTCCCTTGTGGAGTGGGATAACTGTAGCTGTGCACCACTCAGTGGGCACGAAGCCTGAGGTGAGGCTATGATTAAACATGACACTTAGGTGAGGTGCCAGTTCATTTTGTAGTTCATGTAGTACACAGCCTGGGATGTCATCTGGTCCCATGGATGCTGTATTCTTAGCTTTGGAGAGTGCGGTTTCTACCTGTGTGGCCGTGATTATCGGAATTTGGCAATCTTTTGGTATTGAGATGGGTCCTTTAGGGGGTGACAGGGGGGTGAAGTTGGCATTAAATTGATTTGCCAGGATATTGGCAATATCCTTGGGATCAGTATATTTAATGCCATTCTGTTGTAGCTCAGAGCAGATCTGAGCATTGCCATTTAGATTCTTGACATAACTATAGAATACCTTGTGGTTGCCTTTGGAATCGTTGGCAATTTTATTTATACAACTAGCTTTTGAGGATTTTATGAGGGATCTCAGCTTCTTACTGAGGCTGGTGAGGGAGTTTTTTGCATCCTGGGATTTTCCTCTTTTCTGCAACTGTTTCTTCCTTCTGTTGTATAGTTTGTTTATAGCAGGGGACCACCAGATTGGCTTCCTTTTTTTGGAGAAGAGCATCTTGGTTCTATTTGGGATGGCACGATTCATGCACGAGTGGATGCGCTCGTACAGTGCCTTAGTGTAGGATTCTGCAGTCGAACTTCCAGATCCCGTCTGCGTGGGTGTTGTGATGTTTGTCACTTCTGACTTCAGTAGCATGAAGTTGGCTTTGGAGAAGTTTTTTAAGGAGGTTTCCTTACTGGGGGGTGGGGGTGGGATGCAGATGTCAAAGGTGATTTGCTTATGGTCAAACCTGACCAATGAGGGGGTGACCACTGGTGTGGAGCATCTATCTCCCATGTTGGTAATGACCAGGTCTAGGATATTGGCTCCCCTGGTGGGATAATGGATTAGTTGATCCAGGGCGTTGGAATTTATGAATTCCAAGAACCGTTGGGAAAAGGAGTTGGTACCCGAATAGTTTTCCCAATTAATGGCAGGGTAGTTGAAATCACCCAGTATTAGGGTGTTTGGTTGTATCTTAATATTTTCCAGTATGTTTAGAAAGGTGTAGTGAGAATCTTGGGGCATGGTGGGGGATCTGTAGCAAGCTACAATTTGGATTGCAGTCTTACCTAGTATTAGTTGCACCTGGAGAATTTCAGATGCATTGTGCTGGGCAACTAGCCTGGAGGTGTGAATATCCTTGGTGAATATGGACACTCCTCCACCTTTAGTGTTTCAGTCTTGGTTTTGTGGCCAAAAAGTGTAAGAATTGTAGTCTGGTATTGCAGGGGGTGCTCTCTGGAGCCTTGAACCAGGTCTCAGTTACTGCACAGATATCGATGTTATCCATTTTTAGGAGTGCCTTGAGAGAATGCATTTTGAGGTTTAGACTTCTAGCACTGAGTAGCATTACCTTCAGATTTTGCATGCATGTATCTGTTACGGTGGTGGTTTTATCCTTTGAACCTTGCCTAAAAAAGGCACTATAGGGGTGTGGCAAGAGCTTTAGCCAGTAACCTGAATCCCAGGGGTGACAGGTGCAGACCATCTCTGGCAAAGCATCGTGGTTTGTCGATCATGTCTTCCCATGCAGACAAATACTGGATCCCCTTTGAATGACACCAGAAGCTTAGCCAATTGTTGAAGTCAATCTTTTGTCCTTATACTGTGGTATCATTCTGGGTGAAGGCAGGATGCTACTCAGGGCTAGGGTCATACCTGCCTGGGTCACATGATCCAAGAGCTCTTCCATGTCTCTTTTCATGTAGTCCAGGGAGGTACGTCTCAAGTCATTCACTCCAGCATGGACAATGACAGAGTCGTATTTGTACTTGTTGTGGAGTGACTTGAGTGCATGCGTTATGTGGCGGATCCTGGCACCTGACAGGCAGCTGACTGTAATTTTCTCCTTGTTCAGCCTGGTGAGTGGCACATCAGTGTGCCTAACTATAGAGTCACCTATGACTAAAGTTTTGGGTACACTGTCTTGCCTTAGGGGCTGTTGCTGGGTGGCACACTGGTGTTGTGAGCTGTGTGTCACTTTGGTTGTGACTGGTGTTTGTTTGCGTTTCGGCTTCGGAGGTACTTGTTGCTTGGGCCGGTTAATGTTAAGGGCCTCCACATATGTGGGTTTAGTGTTGCTATGTGTGGGTGTTGATGGTGTGGGTTTTGAAGGGCTATGAGTTGCTTGAGGTGTAATGCAGATGTTAACCTTCTCCTCTTGACTGTCTAGCACAATCTTGGCCGGAGAGATCTTAGCTTCCAGTTTGGCTATGTAAGTGCATCTCTCGCAGGTTGTAGTGTTGGGTGGTAGATGGAAAGAATTGTCTGTGTACATGAGGCAGTTGCCACACTGCCCCAGTATGCCCAGATTCACCAGGTGGACAAGAGAAATCACTGGAAGCTGACCCTTGGACATGCCTGTTTAGGTGCTTTTTTGTAAAGTTTAAGAGATGTTTTCTCTTAACTTTGCAAAGTACTCTGCAATTATAGGCTGTTTAGTGCCTATGTTTAATTTCTCCTTATTGACAAGGAGAGCTGAGTGCTTGAATCAGTTTCAGGCTTCCTGGTGCTTTCTTGTAAAGTTTAAAAGCTGTTTTCCCTATGTGGTAGAAGCCCAGTACAGAAGGTTTTCAATTATGAGGGAATTGTTGCCAGGGGGAATGTAGATGGCTATGATGATAATGTTCTTATTTGCGTTTAGGTGTGGGTGACAGACTAGTATTTCGGAGTCTGAAGTGGGTTATTATCCAAGATTTGTAGGGTAAGGTTATTTTTGTATAAAATGGCTATGCTACCACCATGCTTGTGTGGCCTGTGGAGCCAGTGGATATTATATCCATGTGGTAAGAATTCACTATCTTTAATTGTTCTTTAAACCAGGTTTCAGTCAGAACTGTGATGTCAGGGGAATACAGAGAGTGTGTGGCCTGAAAATCATATACCTTGTTTAGAACACTTCTATGTTTCATGTTAATAATTAGTAGATAAGATGGGCCCCATTTGTTTGAATCAGGGAGCTGTGACTATTAGAATAACTTTGAGGTAATTGTGTGTGATGTTGGGGGACTGGCCCTGGGTTTGGGTGTATATCTCCACACATACTAAGCAGTGATACATTGTAAAGAAAAAGTGAGGGTGTTTTTGTATACATTTGGTGTATTTACGATGTAGGTGTGGGGATGTCTGTGTGGTACTGTACTTAAGTTTAAAGTGGTTTATGTGTAGCTGGGTGAACAGTTGAGGAGAAATGGTAATCTATCCATGCAGTTTATATGCTTGAAGGTTGATTGGTATTGTGGGTGCATGAATGTAGACGACTTGAAAGCTGTGGAAGGAGCCATGTTACAAGTGATATAGGCAGGAGTGAGGCACAAATAATATCTTTTTAACTAAGAATAAGAGCAACATACATGTATGAAGAAAGACCGGAGGTGATGCTTTGATGCTCCTTTAGGCTAGCGCACGGCATGCTGGAGAGACTGACCTCTTGGAGTTGTTGGGTATCTAAAGCAGTAGATATTGCTTTGATTCTGTTTTTCTGGAGGTTGGAGTACACTGAGGGTGGATACAGAGTAAATACAAAGAAAGGAAAGGAGAGAGGGATTAATTGGAAAAATCTGGAGGGATACAGAGATGAGAATAGGGGTGAGGTAAGGAAGATGAGGAATGATAGACTTGGCTAGTTGCCAGAGAATAAGAGGAGGGATATGGTGGAAAGAGGCAGAGAGGAAATAGAGAATGTAATATACAAATACTTTGCGAAGTTATAGAGCGTGTAAGTATGCAAAATTGTACACTTTACAACTTACTGTATTTTATATGGAGAAAAATAACATAGACATCAGAACAAAGTGCAGTTAGGTCAAAACAAATTTACACATGCAGTACGATTGAGCCAGGATGAATATTAAGAAAAGTTGCTAGCTGGGTACAGGAAGATAATGATTTTTAAATTACAGCCCATCCATTCACACACATTTGGTATACATCAGGTACAAGACAGGACAGAGCATAAGTTCACACGGCCATTAAGTTGCTCACACACAGATCAGAGACCAGCCACAGGTTATTACAGAAACTCCATTCAGTTTCAGTTGCTAACCAACAAGAGATATAAGGCTGACAAACTCTCACTGCTACATCACTTTAATTAAGAAATTATATCTACTGAGACAATAAATTAAGCAGATAAGGTATGGTAACAAGCTATAAACCGCAGGGTACCGAGAGTCCTGTTCAATTAAACATGGCTGTTGCTTTAGTGTCCACTATTTACAACAGCAAAACATGTTATGCATGTCACAAAATTATGTGAAACCACATTTGTGGCACAATTGCTCTGCTCTTAAATAGAAATAGGAAGTAATCAAAAGAAATAGCAGTAAAATACTTTAACTGTAACAAAGAACTAGCTGCGACTTTCCTAATTGTACATCACAAGAGTCAGACAATTCACTGAAAAGCTAAGGATGAGGAAGGGATTTGAAAGATGGCACCAGAATGCTGAGCGCTGGTTTTTACGTCGTAAAGCATCATGGGGGAAAAGGCTACCTTCAGCAGTAAAGGAAAAAACAAAACAAACAGAAGGTGGATCTGTCTACAACCCACCTAAGCTGAGAGTGACTGCCAAAGAAAAACAATCAGTATGTACCTAGTGGACAGAGAATTGGATAGCTTGGAGGTAAAAAGAGACTTAGCCTGTTTAGATAAAAAGTGCAGATGCAAAACAATTGGGAAATAAGTTTAGTTATAGATGATGTTCTAAAAGGAGATTAGGTTTGTTGCAGAAAACAATACTCACTGTCCCTATACTTCACCCACTTCAGTCGCAGTCCAGTGCTTCTCAGTGCCAACTTACCAACAGTAACTAATGCTTAACTAACCTGTTTCTCATACATGTGCACAGTGTTTCCCAGCAGGAGTTACTGCTATTTCTCCAGTGACAGAATCACCCTTACCTGCATTCACAGTACACTGTCCCCAATCAATCTGACACCAAGGCCTATGTTACTAATCAATTTGTTTCAATAATCCAACTCGCACTATGCTATGAAAACTGATGGCCAAACAGTCTCTTTCTCTCTCTCTCTTCAAAAGAGCTGACAGCAGCAGTCACACAAACGTTGTGAGGATACCCTTCTCTAGAAAAATAAGTTATCAGCTTTAATCTTTGTCAAATGAACAAATAAAAACTGTTTACTTTAATAAAGGATCTGATTACCACTACAAATAGTATTCACTGGCAAAGAGAAAGGAACATGAAATTACTTCATATATGATAATCTTATGATAGAAACACTAAGTGCATCTGTAGTTATTTCCAAGTACTTATGGTTGATGAATGAAACCTCAGAATGTAAATGAAGTCCAACAAGTCTATAATCCAAACATTGTTATCAGCTTTCTCTATCAGAGAGAATTCCAAAAGTCCAAACAGTAGTCTCAGACAAACAGGAAGAAAAAGATAGTAGTAGCAATAAAGTACACACCTTGGTGGTTAGGCTGAGTTCTGCAAGTCTCAATAACAGATCCAAAAAAGCAAGAAGCAAAAAGGACAACAATAGCTCTGATATTGTGCACTCAACACATGTAATAGGCACAAACAGAATCTGTCTTCATTTGAAACAAGTTGCAGAAAACTCAGACAGTTCTGTGCTATGATAGAATCACTCAGTAACATGAAACAATTTTACGTTATTAAAAAAAACAGTCTACATTCAAAAACTCTCATGAAATTCTTAGCTACTTAAATTTTTAAACCCTGGATATGTATTATCTGACAATCTGAATCCATCAAAGCTGGTTTCTTTGCAGATGCTGAATTGACTTCTGTAAAGCCATGTGGCTTGGGAAAAAAGGAAAGCTGTAATTCTTAAAATAAAATCCCCCTCCCCCCCAAGTCTGTGTAATCTCAGAGCTAATATATTTAAAGGTTGGAAATGGGAGTGTAAAATGATGCAGTTAACTGATGATGTCCTGTGATGTGCGTTTCTGTCCTTGTGAATTCTTGTGTTACTGATTTTCAGCTGTGTGTTGTTATGTTTCATTTAACATTATGGATTCCACATGTCAGCAAAGTGGAGATACAATTAGTAATGCAGACCACTGAAACTAGGCTAGAGCTTTGTAGTCAGCAGTCAACTGAGCAATATGTTTCAGAATTGTGGGTGCTTGTTACCCATTTCTGCACACTGCTGTTCATTTGCATCTCATCTGGGCTTCATACTCAAATGAAATGCATCACAGAAATATTAAGCCCTATCACCTTACTTATCCTACAGAATTGCAGTAATCAGGGTAGCATGTATGGCTTAGTGGTAAAGATTCTGCCTCACAGCTCCAGGGTCCTGGGTCCACTTCTGATGTCAGGTCACTGTCTGTGTCAGTTTTCTCTGGGTACTCTGACTGATTTCCATGTCTGTGTGGGTTATATCTGGGTATATTCTGATCTCCTCCTACCAACCTAAACAAAACATGATGATTGACTGGTTAATATATATAGATGTGCATATATGTATATATATATATATATATATATATATATATATATATATATATATATATATATATATATATATCCGGCCATCTATCCACTACCTCTTGTTCCCATTTTTGCAGATGGGGTCAGGGTGTCACTTCAACAGTGACAGTCATCTACAGCCAAGGTTTACATCACTGGGTGGCTTGTCCTGCCACGTTTTTTCTTCTCCATACTACACACTTATGGCCAATTTAGAGTGTCCGATCCACCTACAACATGTCTTTAGAATGTGAGTGATACCCACGTGAGCATAGGGAGGGCATGCAGACTCCACACAGATGGCAACTCAGCCAAGAATCAAACCGGTGAACCTCTTGTTATGAGGTGACAGGTGGGAGGGGTGGAAGGTTGGCATAATAGTTAAGGTATTTACCTTACCTATGAAAAATGCTATCTGCTGTACCACTATGCTGCCCATAAACTGATCATATCTGATCATATATTCATAATCACATTTCCCCTCTGCTACAGTGGCCAGAGTCACGGCATGCACATCAAAGCACTTATGTCAGCATTCTAACAAAACGTGTAAGGTTGAGTGTGGGTATATTGCAGCACATTGGCTATTTCACATAGCAAAATTGCTGTCTCCAAATGTTATATATACACCAGAAAGTATGGTAAAAACTGATGGTGAGTATGTACAGACAACAGGGTATGGTAGTAGAACCCTGTTATAACATAGTTTAATATGTATCACCTAATAAGCTGTGATTAAAAAGAAGGGATAAAAGCACACAGTATCAGAGATGTTTGCCTCTTACAGAGAGAGCTTTCTAAACCAAAAGTGAAAACTCTTAGAGGGACATGTCCAGAATAAGCTGTGGATTTAATCAAGGAATGCCAGCAGTCCAATGATGGATTTACTCAAGAAGCAGCTGGAGTCCAGCTGTGGATGTCATTTGGGGCAGCTTGACCAGAGCTGCTATATCAAGTCAGAGAACTGTAGTACATCTCCTGTTCATGGACAGACTTAAAATTGAACTATAAGTAGCCAGAAGTTTATTATAGCAAAAGTTTGCCAATTTCATTTCAAGTTAAAAATTATATTTGCTCTGAATTTTTCACTGTAAATAAATTGCACTTAACTCAAACAGCTTGTCATTTACAACAGTACATATATATACATATATGTATGTATATATGTATGTGTGATGTGTGTGCATGTGCGTGTGTGTGTTTATATCTATATTCACATATTAACACAAAATACAAAATATTATACCATGACCCCCCCCCAAAACGTGCACGCTGATTGGCCAGCGTGCACATTGTAAATCGAGTTATACTAATGGAAAAAGGTCCGGTCGCCCGGACTTTTTTCCATTAGTATAACTCTACTTTTGAACACTGTCTGCTATGTTAAATGGGTTTAACATAGCGAGACACTTTAAAATAAGCAACGGAGATCTCCGTTGCTTATTTTAGCTGTCTCGCTATGCTAAACCCATTTAACATAGCGAACAGGTTTAAAAAGCAATGGAGAAAGCAAGATCTCCATTGCTTTTTGTTCGCTATGTTAAATAGGTTTAACATGGCGAGACAGTTAAAATAAGCAACGGACATCTCCGTTGCTTATTTTAAAACTGTCTCGCTATGTTAAACCCATTTAACATAGCGAAAACAGTAAAACAAAAGCAACAGAGATCTTGCTTTCTCCGTTGTTTTGCTCAAGTTCTGATGTACTGCAGGCGCAGTACATCAGAACTGCCGTGGATGCCAGACATCTGCGGAAGGGCAGTAAACGGGCATTATACTATGCCATTATTTAAGAAAAGTAATAGTTTCTTTTCTTAAATAATGTCATGGTATAATAGCAATAACCACTTCTGGTGGGTAATGCTGTATTTACCCACGGTTGGCTTTGTTTGGTCCCTCGGGACCAAACCACGCCAACCATGGGTAAATCCAGCATTAACCACACCCAGGCATGGGTTATTGCTATATTAACTCTAATTCTGCATGATTCCAAAGAAGCACAGTTTGTGACATATTAGGGAACATCTGTAACTGCACTTCATTTACAGTAAACAGTTAACGATTAACTGCACTGTTGTGTATTAAATGCATCAGCATTGTTATGCATTCCATGTGGCTCATTCTACTTATGTACAGTGCCTAGATGCATGTTTAGTGTGTAATAACAGATCACTATTGGCAGTTATCAATGAATCAGGAGCTGCCCCCTTTTCCTGCACTTTTTTGCATGCTAATCTTACAGAGTGCAGACTCTCTGAATTCTATCTGCCACTCCAAGATGTGGCTATCTGAATTTTTAGTGAGCTATATTTTCATGGCACTTTAAAACAGTTAATCCTATTTAAATGTTGGTACCTGTGAAATAAGGAGTACATCACATGTAGCAGACTAAATGAACATGCACAACAGTGATTATCTGAACATGCACTGAGCTTTGCTCTCATTTCAAATTCATATATCCTAAAATAAGAGGTACTAATGGAGAACTCAGACTCTGCTAGTTTATCTGAGTAGCTGTCAGAATGCTGTACCTCAGTGTAGTTTGAGAGATGTGTCACTCTGACAACTTTTAGACAGTTAGACAGTTGAGGAATGGTAGCTTTGTGGAAATAGTCAAATTTATATGAATTTTCTGTTAATTCTGTTTTAATGGGAGGTTGCTACCTTGAACCCATCACTCTACATCTTTAAAAAAAAACTCCTAGGTGAAGGGTTGATAAGGAGTGAAAGCCCACTTACAAATGAAACTAGCAATCGGTCGATGTACATATCTCTCATTCTCTCTCTCCATCTCAGTCTACCTAATCTTGTCTGCCTATTTACTGATCAGTGTGCCTGCCTATCTGTCTAGCTATCACCCACTCTGCTAACTCTTTAAACAAAAAATAAGAAGTTATATACCTACCATAACGTTCCATGTTAGTTGTCTTCTTCTCGCCTTCTTTCTTGCTGGATGGGTTCGGAGCCGATCCTCAGCTCGGACTCGGCCAATACTAAAGCTCGAGAGCTAATTCCACCGGCTCGAGGCTCCCCTATATCCCACAATGCTAGGCGGTAACTACTCAGATCTCGTTTGATAGCTAGACCAAGCAATTCTAGTCTCCATAGTATGGAGAAGGGTAACCCACCTCTATATAAACCAGAGTGTAAGGTATCCCAGACCTAACAAAAGGGGAAATAGAGGTGGTAGAACGTGTGGGAATGAAACACTTCCAGAGGAAGATCACAAAATGAATTCCTATCGGTCTGTCCAGGCTTGGGGGAAGGAGGGTGGGACGCAAGAAAGAAGGCGAGAAGAAGACAACTAACATGGAACGTTATGGTAGGTACATAACTTCTTAATGTTAAGTTGTCTATCTCACCTTCATTCTTGCTGGATGGGACCGCGTCCCTAGCACCTTATCCCAGGTGGCCTATCGGAACAGACTCTTGAGAACAGTGGAACCAAAGTTGGCACGGTTTCTGGAGACCATGTCCCATTTGTAATGTGAAATGAAGGTATGAGGAGAAGCCCAAGTGGCTGCTGCACAAATGGAATCTATTGGCTGCCTGTCCTGAAAAGCTACGGATGTAGCTAATGCCCTAGTTGAATGAGCTCTAGATCTTGAAGGTAATTTTTGATGTCTGATCTCATAGATGAAGGTAATTGTAGAGGTGAGCCATCTAGAAAGGGAAACTTTAGTAACTGGATGGCCCGATTTCCCTTCCGCATATGATAGAAAAAGCTGATCAGATTTCCTGAATTGTTTAGTCCTGTCTAAATAATATCTAAGTTGGCGATGAACATCCAGAAAATGTAGCTTTTGTTCTGATCTGTTGGAATAGTTGGGGAAAAAGACGGGGAGATCAATCGTTTGGTTTAGGTTTGTTTGAGAAGAAACCTTAGGTAAAAAGGATGGATTAGTACGGAGGGATACCCTATCTTTGTGAAACACTAAGTAAGGAGGGCGACTGCACAGAGCATGGAGTTCAGATATCCTTCTCGCTGAAGTTATGGCTACTAGAAAAAGTGTCTTCCATGAAAGCAACTTCAGAGAACATGAAGCCGCTGGTTCAAAAGGGGAAAGGATTAAGGATGCCAGAACCAAGTTCAAGTCCCATTGAAGCGGGGGATCGTTGATTGGAGGTTTGAGAAGAAAAACTCCCCTTAAAAAGGCTTTGCAGAGTTTGTGAGCCATGATGCTAGACTCTGAGACACCTACATGATAATTAGATATAGCAGCCAACTGAACTCTAATGGTAGATGAAGAAGATCCTAAATGAAAGAGTTCTGCTAAAACGTTAAGAATAGACTGGATAGGTGCAGTGAAGGGATCTATATTTTTTGATGTCGCCCAAAAAGGAGAAGCGTTTCCATTTGCTATTATAAATCTTCCGGGTAGAAGATTTATGAGAGGCTATCAAGATATCTCGGACCGAGCGAGATATTAAGGGAAGCCTGGCTAAGGTTGGAATCGGAGAAACCACGCTGTGAGGTTGAAAGAATGAAGAGATTGATGCAGCTGGCCCGATTGGTGGGTCAACAGATCTGGCACTGGGTCCAGATGCCAAGGCTGCTCCAAAAGGTAACGATGAACGAACGGAAACCATATCTGTCGAGGCCAGTAAGGGGCAATGAGGATCATTGTCACTCTCAAGGCGATGGCTTTCTGAATTAGTTGAGTTATCAGTGGAAAAGAGGGAAAGGCATACAGAATTCCCCGGGGCCAATCATGGACTAGAGCGTCTCTGGTGGGATGGCCTGGTAATGGGAAGAGAGTGAAGAAGTCGTGACACTGTCTGTTTTGGGGAGTAGCAAAAAGATCGCAGCAAGGCTGGCTCCATCGTTGGAACACTTCTTCCAGTACTGATTTCTTCAGAGACCACTCATGGGGCATGAGAATTGCCCTGCTCAACTTGTCTGCAATCACGTTGGACTTCCCGGGAATGTGCGTTCCTACCAGAAAACGCTGAGAAGAGATCGCCCATTGCCAAAGTCTGAGTGCCTCTCGACATAAGGGGTATGATCTGGTTCCGCCTTGTTTGTTGATGTACCACACTATGGACATGTTGTCCGTCTGAAATGCAATAGTCCCTGTGGGAAGAGAGTCGTGAAGGGCTTGCAACGCTAAAAGCACTGCTCTCATCTCTAAGACATTTATGTGCAAGTGGCACTCGAAAGGTTGCCACGTGCCCTGGACTGTCCTGCCCTGATAATGCCCCCCCCCCCACCCGATCAGGGAGGCGTCTGTTGTCAACATGGTGACTGGGGGAGGGACAGTGAAGGGTCTTCCTTGGAGAACCTGAGGTGACGTGATCCCCCAAGCCAGTTGATTCTTGCATGATTGAGTTATCAATATGGTGTGGGACATCGGGAGCTGTTGGAAGGACCATTGAGTAAACAGCATCCATTGGAGGATCCTCATATGGAAGCGAGCTAAGGGGAGAAGGGGGATAGCTACTGCCATGAGTCCTAATACCTTCAAAACTAGTCTGGCTTTGACTTTGTTGCATTGTAAGAGAAGGTAAACTTGTTTGCGGATGTCTGACACTCTCTGCTCTGTAAGTCTGGCTGAAAGATTGAGTGTGTCTAATGTGGCGCCTATAAAGGTAATAGATTGACAAGGCGACAAGGCAGATTTTTCTAAATTTATTGAAATGCCTAGAGCTTGGCAAGTTTGGATAGTGAAGTTTCTGGATAGAAGTAGTTGATGTCTGGTGGTGGCAGTAAGGAGCCAGTCATCTAAATATGGAAACACCTGGAATCCTTGACGTCTCAAGTGAGCCGCGACCACTGCCATGCATTTGGTAAACACTCGGGGTGCTGTAGTGAGACCAAAGGGCAGGGCTCTGAACTGGTAGTGATTGGCTCCCAGCCTGAAGTGGAGAAATCTCCTGGAGTGTCTGTTCATCTTTATATGGTAGTACACGTCCTGAAGATCTATCGAGCACATCCAATTGTCCTGACCCAAGAAGGGTAGAATGGACTGTAGCGTGACCATCCGGAATTTTGTTTTTTTTTACATACTAGTTTAAGTTGCTGAGATCCAGTATGGGTCTCCAGTCCCCTGTCGTTTTTGGTACCAAAAAGAATTTGGAGTAGATTCCGGATCCTTGTTGATCTGCTGGGACTGATTGGATAGCTCTTTTTGATAGCCGCTTTGAAATTTCTAGTGCTGCTTGTTCCCTTAGACTGGGTGGAACGTCTGGAAGGGATCCTTTGGGTTGGGATGGAATGTGAATAAAGGGAATTTTGTAACCCTTGGATATGATCGACTGTACCCATTTGTCTTGTGTAAGGGAAAGCCAGGCTTTTGGGTACAGGGATAATCTTCCCCCGACTGCCTCCGAAGGTGGACAGCTGGGCAGCTCCTCAGGGATGCTGAAAGGGTTTATCAGAGAAAGTTTCTCTGCTACCCTGGTTTTGCAGACCTCCTCTGCCTCTAGGGTGGCGTCTATTGTTATTCCCCCCTCTGCCTCTAGAGGGGAATCGACCTTGTGTGTCAGATGAGACTCCCTGGGTTTGTTTGCGGAACCACATCTTTCCTCCCCTCTGACCTTTGGGATAAGGCCTAGAAGGGGTAGAAAAACGGTCTCCCATGGCAGAGAGAGTCTTACCTTCCACCTCGAACCTAGTCAATGTATCCTTCACCTGAGGACCAAACAAGGATGATCCATCAAAGAGGGAATTGGTGAAGGATGCCTTAAAAGGGTCCGCAAAGTTGCACAGCCGCATCCAGGCGTGACGTCGTAGGGCAACGCCTGTGCCTGTGGCTCTACTCGCTCCATCATATGAGATAAGCCGCATGGAGGAGTTAACAATGGAGTTCAGGGTTGCCAACTGGGAGTTCATTCCGTCTTGGAACCCCTCAGCTGTTGGATCCTTTACCTCTTCACTCATATCCTTGAGTAAATCTCTCTGGAGACGAGTGAAGTGACATAAGTAGTTCAGCGACCGCATTGAATAGGTCGCTGATGAGAACATCCACTTACCGTACCTGTCCATGGTCCTAGATTCCTTATTAGGAAGATGGACAGGTACCGAAGGATCGGCGAACTCCTTCTTAGTGGCTGCGGCCACCACCATGGCATCAACGGGGACGCCTTTAGATAAAAAATCTTTATCTCTAGGGGCAGTAATAAACTTAGACTGCCTCCTCGGGGTGGGTTCCACTGAATCAGGAGCCGTCCAGGCCTTCTTTGCCACCACTTCCATAAGGGGGTCAAAGGGAGGGGACACCCAGGAGGTAGAAGGGCGAGAGCCGAATGCCTCAAGGTACACTGACTCATCCTCTGAAGGGTTAAGGGCTGGCCAGTTCCCCCTCTGTTTCAGGATCTCAAGGATGTCAGCAAAGGAGACATCCTCAGAGGGGGATCAAGGGGAACCTTCAGATTCCTCTAAGTCAGTGTCAGAGGTGATAGACTCAGGGGAGTCAATGTGCTTCCTCTTGCACTGCCTCTTCCTAGGGGGGTTCTCCTACCGGGTCAGGAGAGGCCTCAGAAGAGGAGGAAATTCCCAATGGGGAAACTTGAGGAGTTGGCTCTCTGCGGTCTGAAGCAAGGGTGTGTGTAGAAATCACCGCAGGGACTGATGATTTTGGGGCTGACGGAGCCGACTGTGGGGCAGACACTGGTTCTAGCACGCTCCGCATGACCTCGAAGGCACCCTTATCGGGCAAGGCCGGAGGTCCCCGCTCCGAAGAGACTAGGACCCCCCCCCAGCACCAACAGGGACGGCTCCGAGACCGATGTCGGAGCCGAACTCACCAGTGCCAAAGCACCGAGAGGGAGAGCGGGGTCGGACAAGGGTCCGATGCCACTCGCCCTCTCGGAGCTGATGAGGGAAGCTCAGCGCCAAGATCCCTCCAAAGAGGAGATCAGAGCAGACGAAGGAGCCGAAAGGGAAGGTATCGGATCCGACGCACTGACAGTCATGGCTCCGATGAGCCCCGGCTCCGAGCTCAAAGGAGTCAGAGGAGGAACACATTGAGGGACAGAAATAGCCACTGACTGATGAGTCGGGCTATGAAGCATTTGGGCCAGCGCCTCGGACTTCAGAAGTCTACTCACTACCCTTTGCAAATCGTGGTCAGATAGCCTGGAAGACCATGAGGAATGCGATCTATGGCTCCGCTCCGAAAAAAGAGGGGATCCTGGTGCCGAGTGCATGGAGCCGATGGAGGGAGACCTAGATTTCTTTCTTAAAGGTTGCTCCGATAAAAGTATCGGAGCCAAGTGAGTCATCAGCCTCGGCTCCGGCCGGAGCCGAGGTAATAGTATGAGGCTTGGAAACATCGGCTCCAGCCGGAGCCCATGTCAAAGCAGTTTTGATGCTTCCAGAGGATGGCTCTGAAGCCGGAGCCGACTGTCTGGAAGTCTTAGAAGGCCTCCCCGACCCAGACTGGGTCGGGGGGCCTTCAGGCTTTAATAAGCCACGCAAAATCAATTTATTTTTGCGTTCCTGCAGGACTCTAGGGCTGAAACCATGGCACACAGCACATGAGTCCTGCAGGTGCAAAGGTCCCAGGCAATACACACAAGAAGTGTGACCGTCTGTCAGAGACATTTTCTGACAGCACGAATCACACTTCTTGAAGCCTGAGACCTTAGAGTCTTTAGACATAGTAAATTAGTGTGAAAACACAAGCACAACACACAAGCACACCCTTAAGCAAAAAATAAAATTCAGTCACACTGAAGGACTAGGGGAAGGAAGGGCCAAAGGCCTAAAAGTTAAGAAGGAAATAAAAAGGGATTTTAGACACTAGAGGGGGACCTGATTTAAACTATCTGAAATACTACAAATAAAACTATGGTTAAAGGAACAGAATTTAGGGGTTGAAATAGAAGTTTCTAATCAGAAAACTTACTAACCTGCCAGAGCCGGTAGAAGAAGCACCTCGTCAGCTAAGCGGCACACGAGATTTGAGTAGTTACCGCCTAGCATTGTGGGATATAGGGGAGCCTCAAGCCGGTGGAATTAGCTCTCGAGCTTTAGTATTGGCCGAGTCGGAGCCGAGGATCGGCTCCGAACCCATCCAGCAAGAATGAAGGCGAGATAGACAACTTAACATTATGCATTTTACATGTATATATCCAGTTAGGCTTACAAGCTGCAGCCAAATTCTATAGCAATTCTATTAGCAGGCACCACCATTCACAGAGTTTTCTAGGCAAGGGGAGGAATGTAAGCAGATTGCCAGGCCTTTATTCAGCATAAGTGTAGAGCACTAACACTTAAAGAATATTCATTATCGACACATCACCTATCTTCTGTGCAGTGACTGCATAGATAATGAATATTCATTAAGAATTCATGACACATCAACCTTGTGGTGCAGAGGAATAAAGTCTTTACTACACACCAGACAACCCACATTTGATTAGCAACACAGGAGATGGAGTGGCTGGAGGCAGAGGATGGAAGTGAGCGGATAATGTTGGCTCACCCATCGGGGGAGGCACCATAGGCTTGCTGCAATAAGCAGCATTAAGAGCCTGACAAGCTTCATGCTGCTTAAGTGGCAAGTCACTTAGTTGGGAGGTTGTGCTTACCCAGAAGCTTGCATGTACCTCCCTAAAACACCAAAAGTACAGTTTGCAAGGCTGCTGTGGGGTGACGGTACTTAGGGTGCACTCCCTAGCAGCAGCATGAATTCATCAGCATCCTCCATCTCTGATGTGGGATGGGCTGAGGTGGTTACAGTAAATCCAGTGAACAAGGAAGGGAGCTGGTAGCAGCTCAGTTGCAGGAAGAAAAAAAAGGAATTCAGGATATGGCATTAGGCACATACATAATTTATGTGGTAAGAGGTATTTGGGTAAGATTTGCTACTGTGCATCTTGGAGAATAGTGTTGTATAATTACACATGCGTGCACATCTATGGACATTTAGAAATTGCCAATCTACCTATTGCGTGTCTTTGGTATGTGACAAGAAACCAAAGCACCCAAAGAAAACTGACAGACACAGGTACAGCATGCAGACTCCGTACAGAAGACACTCCAGGTGAGATACATACATACATACATAAATCATACATATAATATCAGACTATTCATGAATAAAAAAAAATACTGAGGACACGATTATTGAGCAATGGACAACTCTGCTTGCATATTTTGAACCTGCACCGATACTGAGTCCAGTTTACTCCATTATCGTCAACAAGAATGTAGTTATTAAATTTCTAGGTCTAATCCACAAAAAAGGCATCAGTGATGAGCTCAGTATGGTCATCTAGTTAATAATCTAAATGTTATACTTGTGTGTACATGTCATGACCAGCTCTACCAATAATTAGAAACGGAAAAGCAAACAAACCACCTCCTGGAAAAAAGTCCCTCTTTCTAGCCTGCATTCATGCAATGTAGGAAAATTGCACAGTGTGAATGACTCCTCACCCTACTTCACAGGATTATGGTAGATGAAACACTAACAGCATCACATGATAAAAAATCCATTAAAAAAATCTAACAGCATGTTTGGTGACTGAAATTCCTTGCTTATTTTTTAGAGGAGCTAAGTCTCAGGTGCTCAGCTTGTTCCATCTGAAGATGGACTGTGGTTACACTGCTGCACTAATCGGCTGGCCTGAACGATATTCAAAATAGTAGTTTAGTTAGTGAATACAGCCTCAGTTTGGGCAGCAAGTGCATCAGTAGGTACACCTCTGCATCCACGATGCAGAAAGAAAATAGCAGCAAGCCTCAATGCATTCATGGAAATATTTTTCTTTTTAAATACAAAAGAATCTAAAAGATGGAGAAGCTTCAAGCCATAAAAGTTGACTGCAAGATGAATGGTATAATTAAAAGCAGCTGCTAAGCAGTCTCAGACTAGATGATACAGAAGGCATAGGTAGAAATAGTTCATAATGAAGGCCTTTGAAAGATCAGAGATCACAGCTGATCTTCCAATCTGCACTCCCTACCAAGGCATTGAGGGTAAGAAGAAGGGGTGAATGCACACTCACACTAAAAGCATGCTTGAATGTGTCCTTAGTTGGTTCAGCAGTACATTACTAAAGTCAGGCTGAGTCTGAATATAATCAGTGGTAAAGAATACTTTTAGTATTGTTCCACCCTCTTTTCCTGTATGACGGGACAAACTTCTATTTTTTTAAGCTTGGTTACTTGATAAAAGTATGTACAAATTTTAATAAATAAAAAATGCTATGTGAAACAGCATCTCCTGTTTGGTATCTGCCTCTCTGAAGTACAGGCTAACACAGAAGGGCTTTGGCTAAAGAAGTTCGCAGATGACTGCAAACTAGGAGCCATAATCAAAACTTCTAACAATGTGGACATCCTACAAAAGGGCCTCACTAAGACAGATGCTTGGTGTCAAAGCCATGGGCTCAAGCTCAATGCCAAAAAGTGCATTGTCAACCCTTTTGGTAAAAACTCTGTACCCATGTACTACCATATAGGCGGTAGTCTACTTAACACCGAAAGTGTGATAAGAGACCTTGGGACAAAGGTGGACACTAGTCTCTCCTTTGATAATCACATCGCCACAGTAGTCAGGAAATCCTTCTATGTGGCACACCTCATCACAAAAGGTTTCTCATCCAGGAAAAAAAGAGGTCATTGTTCCCCTCTACACGTCACTCATTAGACCCATTATAGAGTACAGCGCCCCTTTTGGCATGTACCTCACAAGACATCTACAACAACTGGAAAGGCTGCAGAAATACCTCACAAAGAGGATTATGGGCCTCAAACAGATGCCCTATGCAGACCGTCTCAAAAAACTCCAGCTTTACTCCGTCGCATATTGCCTACTCAGATGCGATCTCTGTCTAACGTACAGGGCTATGTCAAACCCAGAGCTGTTGGACATGCTCCACTTAAAGAAATCCCAATCCCTCCGAGATACACGCTCTAGGGACCTAAACCTTGTCACCACAATAAACAGAACATGCTGGAGGGATAGATTCCTGTCCCAGAGACTTCCCATACTCTGGAACAAACTACATATCTATAGCAAACAAAGCTCCTCATTAGCACTCTTCAAGAAAAATCTTGATGATTGGATGGGAGATAGGAAATTCACCCCGGGGATCACTTCTGTGGCTCTGCTCGACAGGGGCACAGGAAAATAATTTTCTTGGGTGGCGAAAGCCAGGGTACCTTTTTGGTTAGGCTTATATAGGCCCTTTGGCCAATAGCCTAGTACCTGCCTATGAACCTATCAGTAAGGAGCACTCTGCAAATTAATAAAATTATGACTCAGTCTGAGTTGAAGGGATCAGACATAGTAAGTGGCTGGTGGGCAGCCCATCTTATGCCAGCATAAAGTGCATGGTCTTTATAGTAAGGCTGGCAGGGATGATTTCTGAACTGATCAGGGAGACTACCAATATTTTTAATAAAGCCTTTAAGGATTAGATAAACTAAATGGCCACTGACCTACTACTAAAAGTTGTGAAAAAGCACAGATGAAAAGAATTCACAATGACAGTTTGCACATAGCTCTCAAATGTACAGATTTTCACAGAATGCCCAGATTTTTGCCTCATATTTTTGGTATGCTTCTCAGAAAATTTGTGGTTTTCTGACAAACCATTGAAGACTGAAGTCACTAAAAATGGTATACATTTGTGTTTCAGTCTTCAAATCCTTCGGAAAATGCATACCAACGCAAATCCTATTATTCAAACAACTTTCTAAGCTTATAAGAGCAATATTTAAAATCTGTCCCTATTTTTGGGCCTTTGTCCCCCATTATTTTAAGTTTTGTCCAGACTTTTGTGTTAAGAACTTGAGAAGTATGAATTTTGCTTGTGTTACTGCTGACAGCAGGAGATCCCCTGTTAAGAAACAAGCATGCTGCTTTATAATCAGAAAGAGTGTTGTGCCTGCCTGACCTGAGGAAGAGCGAATATCTGATCAGCGTATCCTTTTTTAAGAGTCATAACATATCTTTATATTTCATCATATTTTCATACTTTTTAATTGGGCTACAATTGTGGGCAGTTATGCATACTTTCTTTACAATTCATTAGCATAACATGGCTTATAAAGCAAGTAATAATATCAGAGGCAGTGAGTAATAATCATCCAGAGACATTCTGAGGTTAATTCCTTAGGTGGAAGACTCTCATTGTCACTGAAAGGCTCAGAATTCTCCAAATACCACCAATCCTGGAGTGTATTGCTACACTCAGAAAATAGTCTATCAGGGTAATTTTTATGTTAGCTATTTTAATTACCATTTGAGATGTGAAATAGTTCCTCTGTCATATATTTAATAGGTCACAAAATTATTGGAGCACATAAAGATATATATGGACATCAGACAGATGGATGTTTTATTACATCACTTGTCTAAATTATTTAAAGGCAAATAGTGAGATGTAGCTAAACAAAAGCAAGCATAAACCAATCAAATGTGGCGTCACAGCAAACATGTCTTCCTGTGCAATAAATGTACTTTTTTCCTTTGATCGATTCCCAGTCCCAAGTTTGTTCATGTCTGCTGTTGTAATTAAAATGTAAATTTAAGCATGCCTCCATTTGCATGTGTACTCAAGTTTTCATTTTGCTTTCAAAGCAGTAGAATAGAAGTGATTGTTGGATTGTATTTTGATTCAAAAACTGAAACTTGAGCTGGTCTCCAACCTCCCAGTGGCCTATGGGACAGCCAACAGCAGCATTCCCAGCTGCTGCACATCTTCAGAAAATATGTGCCTAAAAGCTATTAAGATTTTATCATCTAAGAAACTAGCTGCAGCTTGGGGTTGAGATCTATCAAACACCCTTGTCTTGTATGAGTAGTTTTGGTCTGTTAGGAAGCTTATGGTACATGCTCCTGGCCATTGCAAAAAGAAGGGAGGACCATTAATGCCTGGGCCAGAAGGGAGTCACCACAATAATCTTTGGATAGCCCTTCAGAATCTTCAGAATGACTCTGGATATTAGTGGAAATGGTGGAGAAGCATACAAGAACATTCATCTCCAAGTAAAGGATAAAATATCTGTCTTCCAGGACTTCTCATGTGAAGTCCTGGAGTAGTATTTTGTCAAATGATTGTTGTGAGTGGAGGCAAAAAGATATAGTTGAAGTGTTCTCCATATCTGGATCAATTTCTGTGAGACTGATTCAATTTCCATTTGTGAGGGTGTAAGGGAAAGCGGTAATGAAAAGCAATGGCTGACAATCGATTCTCAAAAGCCCACAAGAGGAGCACTCTTTGGTGGAAGGAAAGCTCAGAAGGGCTTGGTGCCCAAAGCACTCTTTTTAGTCAGATCAGCTTGAGATGACTAACAGTTTTGAAATTTGGAACGTGCCCTTAAGCTTTGGAAGCCATCTAGTAGGTAGGATAAAATCCATGCAACTAAGCTTCTAGAGCAGTGATACTAATGATGAACATGGTAAGCTATCCTTGTGCAGAGTTTTAGCAAGGTTAGTACTTTATTTGCTGTTTAGTCTATGTGGACTGCAAATGATAATGATGTATCACACAGAATACCCATGTATTTTTGCTGCTTACAGTTAGAATTACATTACTGGAAGCATCTTTTACTAGCAAATATAGATGGTAGAGATGTTCTCTGGTGTGTCAAACAACATAAAACTAGATTTGCTGGTGTTTATTATAAGTGCATTATTTGCCCAGTTATATAGAGAGAGGAATCCTTTTTGTAGAGTTTGCTGAAATTGGGCTACTGAATGCTTGGACTCTAGGAGGAAGTAATTTCCATACATGACCAAATCGCTATATGGAATGACATAAGGAATGACATGAGTGAGGTTATTTATAAACAAGGAACATAGCTAGGGGCTGAGAACAGAAGACTACCTTGATGTACCTCAATACTGAGTGTTTCCAGAGCTTTCAACTACATATTTAGACTATATGTCAAAGAACAAAAGGTAGTAACTCCGAAAGGGGCAAGAGGAAGGGAGCTTCAGGTACAAATCTGAAATGTATTCCTATATCCTGCTGCTGTCACTCCACATTAAGTATTCATCATCAGATGTTTATTTATGCAGGCATTCTCTAATGCCTGCTTTTCCTGCTTCAGGGTCATAATGGAGCTGAAGCTGATCCTGGCACTCAGTGGGTGAAAGGCAGAGAAACCAAGTCTGGATAGGATTCCAGTCACACATGCTCAAACTCCTCATGTAATGCACCCCTTTCAGCAAATTGTGGGATCATAAATTCACTTGCAGCATATCTTTGAGATGTGGGAGGAAGCCAAAACATATGGTAAAAACCCACAAAAAACAAGGAACGATAAGCAGAATGCACAGAATGTACCCCAACCAAGCACCAAATTGGAAACTAAGAAGCATGAAGCAATGCTAACCACTGCACCGGTGTGCTGTCAAGTCTTCAGACACTACACATTAAATGGTCAGTCAGTGCTGTTCATCACTCATGTAAGCACCATAATTGACAGACTCAGGAGTAATACAGGCATGTAACCGAGGATCTGATGAAAGAAGCCATATTTTTGAAGGGGAATGATATTAACATCATTTTACATTTTTGGGACTGAGTAAATAACAAAGAAGGTGAGGGAAGAAGCACAGCCTTGATGAATAAATACTGAAAAAGAAATTCTGTAGTACATAACCAACTCCATCTTCAGCTAGTATATATATATATATATATATATATATATATATATATATATATATATAAACCAAAAAATTAAACCAAAGTCACCATATATGTATATTATATACACAGATATGCAATATACAAACACACACATATGTACATATATATATATATACATACATTCTGAATATGTGCGCGTGTGTGTGTATGTGTGTATATATGTACACACACATATATATATGTGGATATATATATATATATATATATATATACATATATATATACATATATATATATATATATATATCTGGAACTATACAAAATGACTTGACACCCTGCTAATTATATAATACCAACTATGAGGGTACCACTAGTGCCGACCCCCTAAGGCCATCCTCGGATGCGAGTACACCAAACCCAGTGGACGGACTGAAGAAGGGGAAATCGGTGTAAAAAAAGGAAGCAAGCTCCCCCTCCAGAGGGAGAGGGGGCTGGCAAGACCTCCATCTGGATCTGAGTACGAATGAACCTGCTCAACATTTTATCCAAGTCAACTTCCGATAAGCTACGCGTGTATCTCGATGAGGCCACAGACTCTGACCTGCCGGTCGAGGAACAAGGCCCTAGATGGAGAACGTGTCTCCTCCGGCTCTGGGGAAAATTTCAGAGATCAGAGCCAAGGGGAGTCATGGATCCTAGGCTGACTTTTGGGAGGAGAAGGAAGGTCCGGGGACCTCTTACGTTTGTCTAGTCTGTGGGATTTTGGCTCTCCTTCTCTCTGCCCCTTTTCTGCTCCACTTCCACAGGCTTTGAAATGGGAGGTTGAGTCCCAGCCTGGGAGGGAGGAGAAGCAAGGACAAGAGAGGAAGGAGAGGTGGCCACAGCAGCTGCTGTGACCAAAGCTGAGGAAGAGGCAACTGCCTCAGAAGTGGGAAGAAGGCCTTTCAGGGCCAGCGTAGCCTTCCTGTCCTTGGTAGCACATGGGTTAAAACCCACGCATATAGAGCAGTCAGTATTTAGACGGGCAACGCCCAAGCACATTACACAGAGTGTGGCCATCTGCAGGAGACAATTTATGGCCACACCCAGTGCACCTTTTTAACACAGGCTTATCAGCCATGCTTCTATCCAATCCACTCAAATTAGAGAAGGGAAAAAAGAAGAGAAAAAATTATCAGTTTTCCCACTCAAGCCACTCACCACACACTCAAGTCACACAACACTGAGGGGGGAGGGGAAGCAAAGCACACTAACAAACTAGAACTACAAAAAAGGTTCAATTACATGATGCACCAGCGAAGGGAGGAGAAGAGAGAACCTGTACTAAACACTTACACTAATATTTTAGAGAAAAAAGCTGCTTAAAAGCAGAAAACCCACTCACTACTCGGAGCTCAGGAGATCATGATGCTTCAGCAAGCCACGGTAAATGAGATCTGGGGGTTGGAAGGTAGTGGAGGTGTATTATGGGTAAGGGGAGGAGCTTGGAGCTCAGAGCAGATGGTAGTGAGATTGCCGGCTGCGATCCAATATGGATCCGGTATCCCACAGGTTGAAGACCAAATGAAGTAAACTACTTCAGATTGGTAAATTCCCTGATACCCACTGTACTGCGATCTCATTAAAAACAGACTTACTGTAATAACCAATGGTTAACGTTTCAGACCATCGACCATTTGAACTTACACACACACACACACACACACACACACACACACACACACACACACACACACACACACACAGAGCTGACATTTTGAAATATACTGTCTGTTGATGTGGTGGCATAGTGATGCAAATGGTAAGAACTGCTGCTTCATACCTTATTTTGTTTAAATACCTTTATTATGTTATCACTTAAGACACAAACAAACATACACTAATAGAAAAGAAAACAATACACATTAATACTTCTTCCATTTACATACATTACCAATTACATATATTTTCTTTCTTTATACCTATCATCAGTCCAATGATACACAAATTGCTCAATTTCTGTCTTCCCTTAAACCTCAGTTCTCCTCCTCCTCCTCCTTTAGACTTTGATTTCTATACTCCAGTAATTGCTTCTTTGGCAAAAAACAGAATTAAACTTAACAAGGCTTTACTATGTCTAGGCAAGTCAGATCCTGAGTCCCAGATCAAAAGAATCATTTCTTTAGTTACAGCCATTTGGTCAACCACATTTTCTGACAGAGTACTCTGTATGGTAGTTTTAAAATCTGCCAACTCATTATACTCCCAAAACATATGTTCCCAGTTACCTCTTTTTCCCATCATACCTCCGACATTTGTTTTTTTACCTAAAGAAAATTATTTAAAGTCTGTTTTGAGTATAAAATTACCTATGAAAATACTTCCAAGCAAAAATCCTAAATTATTTGAACTTTGTTTCATACTTGGGAGCCATATATGTCCACCCATTGTTCTCCTTTAAAATTGCTTTTCTAGTCTCTCTTCCCAATCTTTTCTAAACTCCTCTGATTGACTATTACAGTTACCATGCAATATTTTATATACCCTACTAATTATCTCATTTTTTAACAGATGCTTCTGTTCTATATTCAGCTAAAAAACTCTGCCAGAGCAGGTACTTCACTTAGGATTCCCCTGTCTCTTTCTCTTTGCCTATACTCAGATATAAATCCCAGGAAGGGATGGTGGTCTCTAGCCTGAGGTCCAAATGTCTTCTTGGCCTCATCCCACTCCATTATCTTCCCTTCTCTAGTTAGCTGCTCCCAATACCTTGGTTCCTCTGCCAGTTGTCTCCAGTAAACTTCAGTCCCCCCCTTGCATATTTTCTATGCCCCTATTTGCAGTCATTTCTATTGGCAAAATCTCCTTTCTCCATTCTCTTGTTAGCTTAGATCTCAGAATACTTTCTGCTACTTTATGGATATTAATAGTTTATATAGTTCTTATTATTTTCCTTAAGGATCTTCATCCAAAATCCCACTCTCCTTCATTTTTTAATTTCCCTCTTGCTACATCGTCATCATCTCCTTCCACTTTAAATTTGAATCTTCTGCTTATGTTATATATGCATGCCTTAAGTGTGTAGCTCTAAAATATCCCTTCAAATCAGGTAACTCTAAACCACCTTGTTCTATTGGAAGGATCAAATTATCCCACTTATTTCTTGCCCTCTTCCTCTCCCAGATAAATTCAATCCACTCTATTATTGTCCACAACTTCTCTGATTTATAAAAATATGCCTAACCTGTATATAAAATTAAAAAGACTAAAACATTTTCACTGCTTGTATTTTGCTATCCATATCCATAAACAAGTGTTTTGAGTTTCAGAGTTTTTGCACTATCTTTTGTGTAGTCTCTTCCTACATATCCTTAGCTGTCATGACATAAGCTTTTTTAATCCATACTTATAAGTACTTCATCTTCCATCCATCCTCAACCCCTTTTTCCATTTTGCACATGGGGTCGGGGTGTCACTTTCAACAGTGACAATCATCTCAAGCCAAGGTTTACTTCATCTTATCGTGTCCCCATAAATATGGGTATTGCTGAACCAATGTGTGTGGGTACATAATTAATGGCTACAGCTTTTGTTTATTTTCATTCATTTTACATCTCAAAAAGACCTGAAACTGCCTCAAAAAGCTCCATAATGTGGAGAGGTCCTTTTCTGAATGCATCAGCTACAAAATATCATCTGCAAATAAAGCTAACTACTAGTATAGCAATTATATCCTTCAATTTCTCTGAATCACTTATTTTCTTTCCCAGTGGCTCTAAATATAAAGCAAATAACAAAGGGTAAAGAGGACACCCCTGCCTGGTTCCTCTTTTCAAACGCAACTTATAAGAGAAGAACCCTCTCACTTTAATTCTTGTCTCTGATTCTTTGTATATCCTGTTAATTAACCTTATTATTTTCTCAGGGAATACAAATGCTTCTTTTACCCTACTCATAAAATCCCAGCTTACTTTGTTAAATGCTTTATCTACATCAAGACCCACCAACAGCAGCAGTATTTCCTTATATTCTGCTTCTCTCTCGATCATCATTGTTCTGTTAATGTTATCCAATATTTGCCTCCCCTCCACAAAACCACATTCATCCATAGCTATGCATTTTGTCAACATCTTTGAGTTTTCTTTCTATATCATGGTTTAAAATTGAAATGAGTCTACATGAAGCTGGTCTGATGGGTCTTTATCATCTTTAGGTAAAACAGCCACCAAGACTTTTTCCTAAAATGTTGGTGTGTCCCCTCCTGCTTCATACCTATTGGGCTCTTGGTTCCCATAAGAGTGTGTGTGTGTGTGTGTGTGTGTGTTACATGTGGGAAGGCGCACACGTATACATGCACACACACACACACACACACACACACACACACACTATATATGATACAGACCATAGACATGCACCTATGGAAAAAAAAAAAAACATAAAAGCATTTTTTCAGGGCAAGCTTGCAACCTCAACAACCACGTATTTTAATGCCATTGCTGCACAACTGCAGGGAAAAGGGAAACTTCCTGAAAGGTTGTAGAAATGGTTTACAAAACAAAAATATTCTAGTGCAGATGAATAATGAATTATAGGACTTGCATGTACAGGGAAAGAGAACCAGAAGAAACAAACACCGAATGAGGTGCTGGCCAAATGAATGAAAAGTCAATGATGAGTTCAACATACCAGGATAGGCAATCACATCACCAATCTCTTTAAGACAGGGCTTTGGAATGTCAACAGAAAGGCCTCAAAACTGAAAATATTTGTTAGTCCAGGAAAATAATAACCTTCAGTGACTTCCAATACAGTGAAAAACAGCCTTTTTGAAAGTCCTCCCTGACACAGTCCTATTGTACTCCCAATTGTTTGCATAAAAAGTGCTCCACCTGTAGATATGCCCTCTGCTTCACAATGAATGAAACCGGGTACGCTTGTTAAGTACTTGTAAGAAATGACAAAGGAGATATTAAGCAAACTGTCAGCTATCAATAACATCAGTATACAGAAAATGGCCAAGCACTACCCCACAGCAGGCTTTGGGGGGAGTCTGTCAATTGCACAAAATAGAAATAGATACTGAGGAAATTTGTCAGAATACTTAAGGGCATCTTTCATGCACCTTTTATTTCCAGGTTACACAGTTTTATAATATTCTAAATGCCAGTTAGTAGGCTTGCTTCTATTTTCCCATGTTTTGCTTCTTCATTTACATATCTGTACAAAGATATTTTAACTCTATTTTAACTATACATATTACATATTGGGAATTAGTTATCTCATGTAATACATAACATGAGCTGATACTAAACAGAGTACATGCAACAAACCGATATGCCGCAAAAACTGACAGAAAAATAAATTGTTACAGCAAGGCTCATATATATAAGAAACTAGCTATAACAAGTTCCTTATAGTGAGGTTTTTACTTATAAGCTTTACTTAGAGAAGCTAAACTTGCCCTATCACATACACACTGCAATCACCACAGTACTGCAATGGGCAGGTTTGAAAACTATAAATCACTTAATGCTGCTGAACAAATAGCAGCCAGAAACATAACTTATGACACCCCTGATTTTAGCTCATTTGCTTATTATCTTCTCTCTCCCATTCCTTTCCTCCCTTTGTCTGTCTGTCTCTCTCGCTCAACTTCACTCCCTCCCTTTGTCCATTTTTCTCTCTGTGACGCCCGTGCACTAGCCCAGCCATCAAGAAGCCTCAATCCTAACCACTAACACGAGTGAGGGGTGTCCATATAGAGAAAGGATAATAAATACACACACAGTAAAGTACAATTTCCCTTAAGAGCATACAGAGATCACAGTCAGTCTGGGGCTGGTTTCTCCCTTTCTCTCCAGGTCCCCAATAAGACTCCCCATTGGCACAGCTCTAGGGTCCAGATCTCAGCTTAGTGGGCAAGCTAAAACCTCCAGCACCCTCTCTGTCCAACCAGTGTTTTGTGTCCCTGCCCAAGTAGCTGACACACACAAACACTTTGAGATAAAAGTTTATACAACCACACAGACACTTGTGGGGAAGGCTGGCACAAGTTCTCCAGCTGTGCCCCTTTTACCCAGACTATACGGTAGAAATCACTGCCACCATCCAGCTAATATTTACCAGCTACTCAAAGGCCCTTCTTAAAGAGGTGTCCAATTATTACTGTGCAATATTATTATCCAAATTGTGTGACTGAACAGTCAAGGCTTATTAGAGTGACTTGGTACAGTATCACTATATACATGCAATGTACTCTAGAGCTTAAATTAACTCTATATAAAACAGTCACAGTTGAAAGGTTTCAAAATATTTAATAATAAATAATAAAAACACAAGACAATACTTTTTATTACGCAGTGCTAGTCAAGAGTTCAGAGATCAGAGAGAAATGTTTAAAATAATACCGTAGAAAAGTTCTGACATCACAGAAAAACAATCTAATCTTCCTATTTCCTAGCTATATCTAAGAGAAAACGCAGTTCTAAAATCCCACTTACATCTAGACACAGGCAGTGCTGAGTTGGAAATTCTCAAGACAAATCCTCTCATGCTGTCATTCTTTCTGTCCTTAAACTGATAAAGTACCACGGATTCATTTCAGATTACATAATTTCTTTCTGGTTCCCAGGCTAACAGATTCTCAGAGGTTAATAGCCCTTGATCTTGCAGCTGGTCAGGAAGTCAGAACAATAAAATAATTTATACATGCAAATTCTAGCAATTAACGCTGGTCTCAAGACAATAGCCAGAATTACTTCATCCAGACATATCAACTTCATGTTTTGACATCAAAGAATTTGACTTATTAGCTTTGTTACAGCAGAGTGCACTGTTGTTACATTTTTGCAGTTCAATATTCAATGCAGTCTTTTCACATTTAAGAGAACAAGTCTGTGGCTTACATTAATATTTACAAATGACAGAATTATCTACAAAATTCTATCTGGCTAGGCTGGCAGCCTTCACCTATCTTCACACTCTCACTCTCAGCTAAAATTTCTGATCTTTCAAGGAATGATTGTGAAGTGCAATCAACAACTAAAGGGTACCATTACAGTCACAGACTGCCTTTTCTTCAGAAAATACTTGACAATCACACTTATGTTTTCGGTCAAGTTCCCAAGTCAACAGTACCATCATTTAAGAGTGATCCTGGTATTTTCTGTTTTGTTTTGGCTTATTTTTGGTTTTATCCATGATTATGGAGACAAGAGGTTGCAGGCTATGGAAGAAAAGTTCACCTCACATTGACCAAGATATTTAAAATCTGTTAGATATTTCTGTCACATTTAAAAGAAAAACGTGTAATACAGGAAGATAGCTAAAATTCCCCATGCATTACAAAGGATTAGGACTGGGTCCGATCAAAACTACTGTACATGCAACACTGCAATTACACTATGAATTCAGGAAAAAGACAACTTAAGCGCCTTCCAGACCTAAGAAATGTTCTTAACTAAGTTTGTTAAGCTCTACTATTATGTTAAAGCAAAACAGGGACCAGGGCTGGGCACCACAGCACTGCAGCAAGAAGCTAAAAGTGTGGCACTGAGAAGTGTCTTAACAGTGTTTAAAGTTATTTGTTTAGCGGTAGAGGTTCTGGCCACTTAGGTTCTGTCCAAGTATTAGCATTCCTAAGCTATTTTCCTACAACTAGAAGTGGATCACAGCAACAAAGAACTAAGAATGGATCTCTCTGATCATAACTCTGTTATGTGTTCTAGACACATTTGTCAAGATACACTTCCTGAACTTGGCTTCACTTTGCTTTCAAGATGAACTTCTTGACTCCATGTCTCAAACATCTAGAAATGCGGCTTTGACTGGAGATCTGATGACAATCCTCTGTTATCACTTGTTGCACTTTCTCAAAATGGATTGAAGTAGTTGACCTCTTGAGTTTTATGCAAAATGTGAATTTCCTGAACCCATTTCTTGAATTTACTTTTCTAAATGTTTACCCAGCCCTCTTGTTTCAGTCCTATTCTGCAACAGCGTAGCTATAATAGGGCAAAGGCGGCAGACACCTTAGGCACAGGGTGACAGCAGGCATGATCGTCAGACAATAACTGGTTAGTAGTGCAATGCCAGTATTCATTTCTGTGCTTCCATTTCTTGTTTCCTTGCTTGCTTCAAGTGCTTGGTGTGTGGTAGAAGCTGTAGCAAGTCACTAGTTACAAATGTAGCAAGTAGTTTGTTACAGGTTTTAAAATAAAATTTGTCTTGAAGTAGAGGACCTTTTTTTTTCCCTCCTCAGCTTTGGAAGTTGAAGAGCCCAGAGCTGGAAGAAGAATAGATCTGTCTCTTGTTGAATCAGGCTACCAGATCAGGAAACAAAACTTTTTTCATTGCTCCTCAACAGAGAGTTGAGGGGTGCCAGTTGCGAAAGTGTCACAAGACTCTAGAACAGCCAGCTACAGTATTGTGACTCTATGCCACTAAGTGCTGAAACAACATTTTAAGCACAGTTTTTTTTTTATTCTTTCTTTAGTTAGGGAAGAGATTACTTGATTAAAGTAGGTGAGCAGCTATGCTACGATACAAGAAACATGGTGTGAGCTGGAGACTTCATATCAGGCAATGCACTTCAGTAGGTAAATACATTATGGTGGAATTGAATATAAGTTGAATTAGTGGGGGATAGCTACTGGACATGGTCCACTAACATTGAGGACTATAACTGGTGGAAAGCTAAGAAAGCGATTGACTCATTTCACACGTGTAATAGATTTTTAAGAAAACTATTATGGGTGGGTCAGACAAGGGGATTGTCACTCATTCCTCGGAAGCACTCCATTCAATATTTTTTACGTAGAAATTCTGTTCACTGAGGAAGACAATTTAAGTGCAAAACAAGGAATTATAAGCCACTGCCTGACAGAGCTACTGGAAAATCTATGGATATGCAATGGATGCAAGATTGTTTCACTATACCTGCAGGTGATCTCACAGCTTTGGTTTAGGATACCTTAAATAATCAGACGTTCTTTGGTAGGAAAGCAGAGACTAAGGATGGGAATACTGCCATCTGAGAAGGGATAGTCTTGTGGCCAGGTAGTGCAAGTTTGTATAATTCAGAGATACAGCATATTATCTGCTTACCTTCGACCCCTACTCAAACTTTCCCTCTCCACCACTCTTTTTTGCTCACCTTTAATCTCCATATCTCACATTAAACTACTGCAAAGTCACCTTCTCCACTGTCTGTTCATTCTTTCTTCTGCCTACCTAGCTCGGTCAAACCTAGTCTAAAGCAACTAATTCTGTCTTATGTATTACCTTTCTCTCAGTTTTTTTTTTCTTTCTTCTTACCAACATTTTCCACCATACATTTTCTGCTTTGATATTAATCCCACTACTCTTGATCAACTTATTCTTGCTCTGTTATTCATTTATTACATATGATGTACAAATGTTTCTAACTAAATGCTCTGTAATTTTATGAACTATAATTTCTCACCATCATTTATGCAACTTACATTTCTGAATGGTGAAAAAAGTAGTGGTGAAACCAGTGCTTATGTACAACACAAAACCGGGACAGTGAATTCAGAGCAGTACAAAACACGAGGACATCAGGGCAGAAGTCAAAATAGCCCAGATTGTAGAGAAGGTCAAGGAAACAGATTATGGTGGTTCAGTTAGATATGCAGGAAAGCAGAAGATGAGTTTGTGAAGAATATTTAAAAGAGACAGCAAGAATGCAAGAAGTAGAATGTCCAGGCAAGAGGTGGATTGACTGAATCACAGAAGGCCCATGACAACTATCAACATTGGATGAAGAAGGTAGGAGAGGGGCAGTGAATCAAGGAAAGGTGGCATCATGCAGAAACACAGGAAAAAGGGTGTAGAAGATGATGATGATAATGATGATATAGATTATTCTTTGAACTTCTTCTTCTTTCGGCTGCTCCCGTTAGGGGTCGCCACAGCAGATCAGCTGTTTCCATTTCTTCCTGTCCTCTGCATCTTGCTCTGTCACACCAACCACCTGCATGTCCTCTCTCACCACATCCATAAACCTTATCTTTTCCTGTTACCTGGCAGCTTCATCCTTAGCATCTTTTTCCCAATATACTCTGCATCTCTCCTCAGTACATGTCCAAACCAACGTAATCTTGCCTCTCTGGCTTTGTCTCCAAACCTTCCAACCTGGGCTGACCCTCTAATATACTTATTCCTAATCCTGTCCATCCTCGTTACACCCAGTGCAAATCTTAACATCTTCAACTCTACCACGTCAAGCTCTGACTCCTGCCTTTTTGTCAATGCCACTGTCTCCAACCCATATAACATAGCTGGTCTCACTACCCTCTTGTAGACCTTCCCTTTCACTCTTACTGGTACTCATCTTTCACAAATCACTCCTGACACTCTTCTCCACCCACTCCATCCTGCCTGTACTCTCTTCTTCACCTCTCTTCCACACTCACCATTACTCTGAACTGTTGATCCCAAGTACTTAAACTCATCCACCTTCCCCACCTCTACTCCTTGCATCCTCACCATTCCTTTATCCTCCCTCTCATTCACACACATATATTCTGTCTTAGTCCTGCTGACCTTCATTCCTCTTCTCTCTAGAGCATATCGCCACCTCTCCAGGGTCTCCTCCACCTGTTCCATACTCTCACTACAGATCATAATGTCATCTGCAAACATCGTAGTCCACGGGGACTCCTGTCTGATCTCGTCCGTCAACCTGTCCATCACCATTGCAAATAAGAAAGGGCTCAGAGCTGATCCTTGATGTAATCCCACCTCCACCTTAAACACATCCGTCACTCCCACCACAGACCTCACCGCTGTCACACTACCCTTGTACATATCCTGTACCACTCTTACATACTTCTCTGACACTCCCGACTTCCTCATACAATGCCACAACTACTCTCTAGGCGCCCTATCATATGTTTTCTCTAAATCCACAAAGACACAATGCAACTCCTTCTGACCTTCTCTGTACTCCATCAACACTCTCAGAGCAAACATTGCCTCTGTAGTGCTCTTTCCTGGCATGATACCATACTGCTAATCACTAATCATCACCTCCCTTCTTAACCTAGCTTCCACTACTCTTTCCCATAACTTCATGCTGTGACTTGATCAGTTTAATCCCTCTGTAGTTACTACAGCTCTGCACATCACCCTTATTCTTAAAAATCGGTACCAAAACACTTTTTCTCCATTCCGCAGGCATCCTCTCACTTTCCAAGATTTCATTAAACAACTTAGTTAAAAACTCCACTGCCATTTCACCTAAATACCTCCATGCTTCCACAGTATGTCATCTGGACCAATAGACTTTCCATTCTTCATCCTCCTCATAGCTATCCTTACTTCTTTCTTGCTAATCCACTGTACTTCATGATTCACTATCCACACATCATCCAACCTTCTCTCCCTCTCATTCTCTTCATTCATCAACCCATCAAAGTACTCTTTCCATCTGCTCAACACACTCTCCTCGTTTTTGAGTACATTTCCCTCATTATCCTTTATCACCCTTACCTGCTGCACATCTTTACTAGCTCGGTCCCTCTGTCTAGCCAATCGGTACAGGTCCTTTTCTCCCTCCTTAGTGTCCAACCTTTTATACAACTCTTCATACGCCTTATCCTTAGCCTTCGCCACCTCTCTCTTTGCCATGCACCTCATCTCCTTATACTTTTGTCTACTTTCTTCATCTCTTTGACAATCCCACTTCTTCTTCGCCAACCTCTTTCTCTGTATACTCTCCTGTACTTCTTCATTCTACCACCAAGCCTCCTTGTCCTCCTTCCTCTTTCCAGATGTCACACCAAGCACCTTTCTAGCCATCTCTCTTACTAGCTCTGCTGTAGTTACCTAGCTATAACTCTTCACTGCCACCCAGTGCCTGTCTTAACTCTTCCCTGAACATCACCTCACAATTACCCTTTTTCAATTTCCACCATTTGATCCTTGGTGCTGCCCTCACACTCATCCTCCTTTTCTTGATCACCAATGTCATCCTACAAACCACCATCCTATGCTGCCTAACTACACTTTCCCCTGCCACCACTTTACAGTCTCCAATCTCCTTCAGACTGGCCCTTCTACATAAGATATAATCCACCTGTGTGCATCTTCCTCCACTCTTGTATGTCACCCTATGCTCCTCCCTCTTTTTAAAATACGTATTCATCTCAGCCATGTCCATCCTTTTCGCAAAATCCACTACCATCTGACCTTCTGCATTCCTTTGCTTAACACCACACCTACCCCATCACTTCCTCATCCCTTCTGTTCCCTTCACCAACATGCCCATTGAAATCTGCTCCAATCACCAGTCACTCCCCCTTGGGTACAGTCATCACCACTTCATCCAACTCACTCCAAAATTTTTCTTTCTCATCCATTGCACACCAAACCTGTGGAGCATATGCATTAACAACATTCATCATTACACCATCAATTTCCAGCTTCATAAACATCACTCTATCCGATACTCTTTTTACCTCCAAAACACATTTAGCATACTGTTCCTTCAGGATAGTGCCTACGCCATTTCTCCTTCCATCCACACCATGATAAAACAATTTGAAACTGCCGCCGATACACCTAGCCTTGCTCCCCTTCCATCTGGTCTCTTGCACACAAAGTATACCAACCTTCCTTCGGTCCAGCATATCAGCTCTCTCTCCCTATACCATTCATACTAAAAACATTCAAAGTTCCGACCCTCACTATCACAGTCCTAGCCTTTACCTGCCTTCGGGCATGCCTTCCCCCTCTTCTCCTCCTTCGGCCAACAGTAGCCCAATTTCCACCAGCACCCTGTTGGCCAACAGTACTGATGGCGGTCGTTGTTAACCCGGGCCTCGACCGATCCAGTATGTATTTCTGTACTGTTGTCTGCATGTCTGATTTGGCAAAATTTTCTGCCGGATGCCCTTCCTGACGCAACCCTCCCCATTTATATATAGATTATTCTTTGAACAACCACTGAAAATGTACTGTTTTGCTTTCTAAAGGAAAGAAATTTAAGGAATGATTCAAAGGTCACATGAATAAAATGCTGAGTCATGCTATACAAGCAGAGTAGGTTGTGCAGGAGCAATGAGATGATCTTAAAAACACTGAGACCAGAAAAAAATCTAAATGGAAATGAGGCTGAAACAGCTGAAGGGTTGGCTACAACTGCTGGAAGAAAGTTTTTTTTTTGATACTGCAATCTAAAGCTAATTGGGTCTCTGCCCAGGTCTACGAAGAAGTGACAAGAGTTAAATTTGCAAGATAAAAGTACAAGATAGTGAAGATGGTTACAATCAGGATAGACTTACAGCTAAAATATTAAAAAAACAAACAATGGTGTCCTAGCAATCCCCGGTATTATGACTTTGACAAATAAAAGAGGTAACGATTCAATGTTAAAATTTGAAAGAATTGCCAACTGTCATACGTGTCGGGAGAGCGTAATTCATATGCAAATATTTAATTTAAGAAAATAGTGATGAGTTTACCACAAAGTATAGCTTGCCCTGTTTTATCCACATGGGGTACATTTTACATCTACTTTTAAATTACATTTAATAATGTTTTCTGTTGACTCTGTGGCTGATTGCCTCATTTATTAGTGACCTTCAATCAAAATGTAACTAAGAGTTCTCCGGATCCTAGTGATTTGTCAAAGCAAGCCTATCAATCTCAAATCTTAGTGCTACTGACTGATCCTGATCCTTGTGAACTTAGTCAGCCAGAGTCCCTTTGTGTTGACCTGGACTTCAGAGAAGTAGATACCAAATAGGAGAGGACCCAGAACCGAACATTGTGGGACTCCACTTGTAACTGGTCAGCAGTCTGACTTGGAGTCAACTGCTTTCACAGTGTGGGTTCTACATGTGAGCCAGTTTGCAACCCACCTAGTGATATAGGGGTTGATGCCTAGCTTAGTGAGTTTTTCCTGAGTGGGGAATGGTATCAAAGGCCTTGGCCAGATCAAGGTATCTATATGAACCATCTTGCCTTCATCCACAGCTCTGGTGACTGACTCAAAGAAGTTGACCAAGTTGAGCAGGCATGAACTATGCTTCACAAAACCAAACTGTGTGGGATCCAGAGTTGGAGATTCTCTATATCCTTGTTTATTAGGTCCATGATGATGCATTCCAAAGCTTTGCATATCAGACTCATCAGACTAATGGAGCAATAGTTCCCAGGGTCTGTAGTCGCTCCTCCTTTGTGGAGAGGGATGACTGTAGCAATGCGCCATTCGGTAGGGACAATGCCTGAGGTGGGGCTGTGATTGAACAGGGCACACAGATGAGGTGCCAGTTCACTCTGTAGTTCATGTAGAACACAGCCAGGGATATTGTCAGTTTCATAGAAGCTGTATTCTTGGCCATAGACAGTGCTGTTTTAACCTTTGCAGCAGTAATACTGGGTGCCTGGCAATCTACTGATATTGCTGACTGGTCGTTTTGGGGGGGGTAAAGTTGGCAATGAATCTGTCGGCCAGTATATTAGCAATATCTGTTGGCTCGGTATAGGAGGTACCACTGTGCAGTAGCTCAGAGCAAATCTGGTATTGCCATGGAGATTCTTTACATAACTATAGAAGGCCTTGTGGTTGTCTTTACTATCTGCTGCAATTCCGTTTTCATAGCTAGCTTTAGAGGATTTGATGAAGGATCTCAACTTTTTGTTGAGGCTGACAAGGGAGTTTTTCCAGTCTTGGGACTTCACCTTATTCTGCATCAGTTTCCTCCTTCTGTTGTAGAGTTTGTTTATGACAGGGGACAACCAGACTGGCTTCCTTTTTTCGGAGGAGAGCATCTTTGTTCTATTGGGTATGGAGTGATCCATGTATTTGTGTACATGTTCGTACAGTGAATTGGTGTATGATTCGGCGGTGAAGCAACTATTCGCCATTTGCATGGGTGCCGTGAAGTTAGCCACCTCTGTTTTTAGGAGCCCAAAGTTAGCTTTGGAGAAGTTTTTCATGGTGGGGGGATGTAGATTTCCAAAGTGATTAGTTTGTGGTCGGATCTAACCAGGGAGGAGTTGATTACTGGTGTAGAGCAATGGTCACCCATGTTAGTAATGACTAGGTCAAGGATGTTGCTACCTCTAGTGGAGGTAAGACTGAGCTGGTCCAGGGCATTGGAATTAATGAATTCCAGGAAACGTTGGGTAAGTGTATTGGTACAGGAGTAGTTTTCCAGTTAATGGAAGGGTAGTTGAAGTCGCCAGTATGAGAGTGTTAGGTTGGACCCTAATATTCTCCAGGGTGCTTAGGAACGTGGAGTGTGAATCTTGGGACATTGTTGGGGACTTATAACAGGCTATGACCTGAATCTCTGTCTTACCCAATATTAGCTACACCTGAAGTATCTCAGATGCGTTATGTTGGGCTACCAGTACGGAGGTGTGCACACCCTTTATGAATATGGAAACACCACTGTCTTTGGAGCTTCGGTCCAATTTCTGGGGCCGAAAGGTGTGGAATGAGTTATAGCCTGGTAGTCCAGAGGTGCTTTCTGCTGCCTTGGACCAGGTCTCTGTTACGGCACAAATGTCAATGTTCTCCATTTTAAGGAGTTCTTCGAGCAAGTGCATTTTGAGATTTAGACTTCTAGCATTGAGCAGCATGACCCTCAGATTGCATTTGTTTGTAGCTGTTACAGTGGTAATTTGGTCTTTGGAAAACTGCCTAAAAAAAGGCACTATATGGTTGGCAAGAGCCTTGGCCAGTATCTGGAACCCCAGGGGTGACAGATGCAGGCCATCTCTGGCAAAGCATCAAGGCCTACCTTTGAATATTTAAATAAATATATTTATAAAATTGCATATATATATATATATATATATATATATATATATATATATATATAAAGCATCAAGGCCTGTCAAGCATGTCATCCCAGGCAGACAGATACTGGATCCCCTTAGAATGACACCAGAAACTTAGCCAACTGTTGAAATCAATAATTTTCTGCTTGTACTATGGTATCATTCTGGGTGATGGTAGGATGCTGCTCAGGGCTAGGGTAATACATGCCTGGGCTACATAATCTGAGAGCTCCTCCATGTCTCTTTTCATGTAGTCCAGGGAGGTACATCTCAGGTTATTCACACCCACATGTACAATGACAGAGTCATAATTGTACCTGTTGTTGAGAGACCTTAGTGCATGCATTATGTGGCGGATCTTGGCGCCTGAGAGGCAGCTGACTGTTACTTTCTCCTTATTCAACCTAGTGAGTGGGACATAAGTGTGCCTCACTATTGATTCACCTATGACTAGTGTACTGGGCATGCTGTTTTGCCTTAGGGGCTTTGGTTGAGTGGTACACTGTTGAGGAGAGTTATGTGTTTCGTGATTAGTGTTGTGTCGTGGTGGTCGAGTGCGTTTCTGACTTGGATGTCTCTGCTGTTTGGGTAGATTTCTATTGAGAGCCTCCACAAAGGTGGGTGTGTAGTTTGTGTTTTTATGTGAAGGCAGTGCTGGTGTGTGTTCTGGAGGGCTATGTGTTCCACATGGTGTGGTGCAAGTGCTGACCTTATCCTCTTGACCAGCTATTCCAGTTTTGGCTGGAGAGTGCGTGGCTTCCAGTTTGGATATATAAGTGCATCTCTCGCAAGTCTGAGTGTTGGGAGGTAAGTCGAGAGGGTTGTCAGTGTACATAAGGCAGTTGCTACATTGCCTCAGGATGCCCAAGTTCACCAGGTTAATAGATGAAAGCACAGGGAACTGAACTTTAGACATGCCTGGAGGGGTGGGCATTAATAATAAGTTTAATTGTTTAAAATAAGACAAATACAAGTGGAGAACAGTTACTTTATTGAGTCTATCAAAGTACGGAGAGTACTGAAGGGACTCCGTCATTGGAAATTCCCTAATGGTTTGCACATTAATTCTCCCCTGCATAAAGAACTGATTGACTTGTTCGATCGGCAAGGATGTGAATTGTTGGAGGTTCTCATTAAGCATAATCAAGTGACAATACCTCACTTGATACAGGAAGCTGGTGATTTGGAGAAAACTATCCGGAATGATTTACTGTTCGAACAGGTTCAGGAAAGTTTTAATTTTTAGAGTTGAATTTATGCAGACTGAGATGAGTGTTTAAGTTAATTGCTTTCAATATTTTAGAACTATCATTGACATTCAAGTGAGAAAAGTTAAAAATTTTGAATGAGACCGTATGGAATATAGTGATGGTGTAGCCTATCCTACCCCTCCCACCCACATTTGCTACATTTCAATACAGCTCCTTTGGCTACGGAGCATGTGGTTGATGACACAGAACAGACTGGGCCGGCCCCTTTAGGCCCCAATCCTCTCCGACGTTCGGAGAGAATACGCAACCGTCAGAATCACAACCAAAGGACTGTGAGGAGGGAGAGCAATTGGAATGGCGGTTATCCACACCAATAGTGGAGGAACAGGAATCGGAACTTATCCTTTTGCTTGATAATGGAAATGAGGAACCGGACATGTCTTTTTTGGGCGATTGTTCACTGAAAACCATCACGAATTCAACAGGTGACTTTGTTATTTACAATTAATCTAGTGAAAATTTTGACATGGCTATGGCAGACTTGCTATGCAAAGGGTTTAACTATGTTCCCACTACTCACACAAAATTTCAGCACCTTATCGTTGACTTGAAATTACTTTTACGTAAAGTCAACTTTAAATTATTATTTACAGAGAATTTTTTGACTGACTTTCATGATGTGTTAAAAAAGAGCAGTGTGTTTAACCTCCCGTTGGCTTTACCTTTGCTTGTTTTTGAAAAACTTTGTAATTTTTAATTTAGGGCCTGTTTAAATAAGGTTGATCAACTTTCTTGTAATAATTTATCAGGCCCAGAAAACGAGCTTTTGAGTCAATTGTGTTTAACTAGATCTATTCGGGTTATGAAACCCGATTGGGGGGGGGGGGTTGTATTAATGAATGTGGAGGATTATTTGAATAAAATGTTTGTGACAATTTTTATGATGAAGTTTCACTCAACATGATAAATATTGCATATTCTAGAATCGATTGGTTGTTGCTGGATATGCTAGATCAAGAACAAATTGATTTTGCTACATGGTCCTTTTTAAATGTCAAATTTCATTTCATACTCTCTATATTTGGCCTACCTAAAATCCACAGACTTGAAGGATCCACCTTTCAGGCCCATTGTGAATGCTTCTAAATCAAAAATACATTCATTGGCCAGATACGTGGATTGTAAACTGAAAACTGTCATGAAATGGTTTCAACACATTTGTAAGGACTCTTGGAACTTTTTTTTTTTCAATAATAAATCTTTATTCTTTTCCAGTTGTTAATACAATACTACAACATATATACATTATATACATGAATGCTTCCAACAGTTACATAAGATCATTATACATTGAGATAAAATTCTGAAAAGAGTATTAAAAGATCTAGTATCAATATACAGGCTTATCAATACTAACTTCCATATTAAGTATGTACTTCCAGGGGAGAACTGGATTAGAACGTTAAACTAACACAATATTAAAGATTTGCTCCCATATTTTTGTATTATTTATATTTTTCTTATGATCTTTGATTAGTAATTTATGTGCTAAAATATGTTTTATTGCTACACTTTTAAAGTTTTCCCATGAAGTCTGAGATGGATTCAGCCAATTTGTAGCTATATAAAGCTTCATTAACAAGAAAATATTTATAAGTATGATCATTTGGGATCTGTCTAAGTTATTCGGAGGAATATGAAGAATCATAAACTCCCAAGAAAGTGTGGAATGTTGATAACCCATTTTTTGTAATTGAATTTTTAAAGAATTCCAAAGTTTGAATATACATTTACAGTTCCAAAACATGTGTAAAAGGTCAGCCGTTTGATCAATACAATATGGACATTTAGGTGAATTTTTAGAGTTGAATTTATGCAGACTGAGACGAGTGTAATAAGCATTGTTAAATATCATCAGCTGAGTAAATAATAACTTTTGAAGATATACTGATTTTAAGGTTAAGTTAATTGCTTTCAATATTTTATCATCATCAATCGGTAATATTTTATCCTTCCAGTATTTTGATAAGAGTATTTGGTTTTTATATTTCACGTCTTTTACTAAATTATATGAAGCCGTTATATATTTAGAGTCCTGCATAAGAGTTTTCCATAAGTTTGAACAATTGGTTAAATCTTCTTCTTTAATTTTGAAATTACTAAAATAACTTATGGAAAGATCCTTTAATTGTCTCATTATAATTAAATAAGAGTTAGGAAGGCTCATCTCTCTTAACATGTCATGTATTGAAATACCAAGATAAGGATATAAATCAAGTATGGTTAGATCAACTATAAGTGGAAATTTTTTAAGATCTATCAATTGATTACCTATTTTCAAATTCGGATTCTTGTGAAATGGTTGGAAAGTCATCATATATTGTAAGAGATTTAGTGATTTAAACAGGTTTTGTATTGATATTATATATAATCTAATATGTTCCATCAAAGCATACAACTTAAAGGTATCTTTATTTAAAAAGGGTAATGCCTTAGAATTAATACCCAATCTAACGACTCTTGGAACTTTTTAAGTAAGGTGTCCAAGGTTGCATATGATGAGAAGTTTATTTTTTGTACAAATGATGTTGTAAACTTGTTCAATGTTATTCCTCATGACATTGGCCTAGACTGGTTTCATGAGATTTTGGTAGAATTGGGTACATTGTCAAACAATGATATCAACACTTTGGATGTACTGATTAAGCTTGTTTTAAAAAAACAATTTTGTGTACATAGAGGGGCATTACTTTTTACAGAAACAAAGAGTTGCAATGGGGGCAGCGTGTGCCCCCATTTTTGCAAATATGGTAATGTTATTTTGGGAAAGGAAATTTGTTTTTGATTTTTTAGGGCCTTCTCCCCCTTGGTCTTTATATTTGAGGTTTCTAGATGATGTCATTATTTTTTGGAAAGAACCTGAGGACCAACTGTGTAGGTTCATTGAGTATTTAAACCAAACAACTTCCTTTCTTACTTTCACTGCTACTTGGAGTAAAACTGGCATCAATTATTTGGATGTCCATCTTTCTAAGGACACAGTTAACAAGAGGTTTTTTAGTGAGATACACAGGAAACCCACTTTTTCTAATGGGTACCTGCATTTTGATAGCTGTCATCCTTTACATAATAAGAAAGGCATTGTTAAGGCACAATTTATATGCCTTACTAGAATGACTTTGGTAGTCGCAATTTATGTAAGGGGAACTGAAGTTCTTTCTAACATGTTTTTATCTAGGGATTATCCTAGGACCTTGGTTGAGACTATTTGTTCTGAAGTCACAATGAAGGGAAGATCTGGTTTCTATCCTCCCCTTCTTGCAGTTTCAGCTGAAGTGACAAATATTCCTGTCCTTGAGGCTGTTTCTAACCCTAACACTGACTATAGTATTTCTTTTATAACTACTTATACCCCTGAATGTGCCCAAATATATATAATTTTGAACACATATTGGCACACACTTGGTGTTCATGATGAATTTAAGGAAATTTATAACAATGGAATCAGAATGGTGTATCGGAGGGGTAGATGTTTTAAAGAAATATTGGAAAATGTTGTGGATGTAGTAAAAATGGGCTCATTGAGAAAGAAGGGCACTCATAGATGTGGTTTGTGTAATTACTGCAAATAGCTTATTGAATTGGATAAGCTGTATGTAAAATGGGACTTGTATTCAAGTCTCCTTTTTTATTGTAATTGCAACACTGAGGGCATAGTGTATTTTGCCCTATGTAAATTTTGTAGTTGTTTTTACATTGGGAAGACACAAAGAAAACTCAAAGAGCGCATTTCTGCAACCCAGTATTGGTTTTATAGTAGAGATAGACTTTTATGCTGACTGTAAGAGTAAAGATCTGGTTTATTATGCAGACTGTACTGTCTGCAGAGTCTTCTATGTTGGCAAAATGAATCGCACGCTAAAAGAAAGGGTCAAGGAGCATATAAATTATATAAATAAAAAGAAAGTAACTAATGCCCTGGCCAAGCATGTATTGGAACATGGTAGTGATCACTTGTTCAAGTTTTTTTGTGCTGGAGCTGACTTCACTAAATGAGGTTGGTGGAGATCAGAATAATATAACAGAATGCCGCGAGCCATGTTGGATATTACTTTTACAAGCACACCTTCCACCAGGATTGAATGGGATAATTTCATTGAAGCCAGTGTTGAAATCCCACCCCCTGTGTCATTAAATTACACTTTTGGAGACTTGGCCCATAGTGAACACTTGATTGGTTGATTCATTCATGAGTCAGCTGACTACATGTGTTTCAATGACTGGACCTTGTTAGATTTTTAAATGCTCTTCTTTTAGTGGTTTTTATATGGTCTGAAGAAGCAGACTGAGTATCTGTGAAAGCACTTACTTTTTATTTTATGTTTTGTTTTATTAAAGTTTATAATTCATTTTCAACCGTGTTGATTGCAGTTTTATTTTTCTTAGAGTATTTATTTTGTATTACTCCAACCTTTATCGAGTGGCTTTGAGTTTTGTTTTGTATTACATTTTTAATTTAGGCACATGAGACCATCTCCACCACCACCAGCTAGTCACTAAATGATGGCACTAAAATGGTTGACTAAAGGAAGTAAAATCCCCCTTCCACCTTTAAAACTCAATAGACTACAACAGATAATTTTTTTGAAGAAGGAAAGCAGTTGGGCAGGTGACTAGTTCTCGCATAGTAAGCAGAGTTTATAAGGAAATTTTGTTAACAAAGCAGATGGTCAGTGAGAAAGTTGCAAGTCTGGAGAGATCTACCATCTCTCATAGTGATCACCTATTCTGGCATAAACATTGCTTGGTTTCACAATATACTTTTAGGTTGAGCCATTTTTGGGTAGAAGTACCTGCAGAAATATTGTTATACTTTAAACAGACTGAATCATACATTTCAAACACATCTACAACAGCTGAAAATACACCCTATAAGTAAGAAGAGTCAGGATTCGCATACTAGGTACTGTTACTGAGACACAGGCAGTGTAATGGCTTGCATTAACTTGAGATGGCACTCTTTTCACTTCTGACATTAGTGATCAAAAACTGTAGCTGGTTTATGAAAATCCCAAATCCAGCCTGAATTACATGACATTAGAAATATAATCAGATAAAAAAGAAGCAAATCCTGCTAAGCTTTCTTGACAGCTGAAGTGCCAATAACAAATAAAACAAGATAGAAGTGGAAAATAATGCTTAGTGAGTGGTATAGTGGTATATTGTTTGCTGCAGTTTAAAAGTAAAAAAAAAAAAAAAATTCAACTAAAACTTGAGTGCTGTAGTGCTCCGTGCAGTCTACATTTGTAGCAAAAGCTGCACATAGTTTAAAAGAAGAAATTATTATTTTTTACTAAAATATGTTAAAAGAGGGTTGGAACTACAGCACAGAAATGGGGCAGGAAGGATGAGGGGTATGTGTTGTGCATCTGGCCACCTAGCTTGTATGTCAGTAGAAGAAAAGTCTTTCTTTTGTTGGAAGAGATGGTGAGGATGTAGATCTAACTGTAATAAGCTAATCACTTGAAGAGCTGAGGAGGTGGGAAGCTGGTTCATAGTACTGCATTTTGTATTGCTGGATGCACATACGTACATTTGAATTCAGCAAAATAAATGACCAGGAATATTAAAAAAGCAAACATTTGAAAACAGCCTCTCAGATGATCAGTTATAAATCTAAAGGCAACCCCTGAACAAACAGTGTGCACCAGAAAGGAGGCCAATAAGAGTGTCCAATAGAATTTATTAAAATCACACATAAGTTTAACACTTTCATCCTATATGCCGAGGGCTTCTTCACAACTAAGAACACGAGTGCAAACAACTTTATATATATATATATATATATATATATATATATATATATATATATATATATATATGTGTGTGTGTGTGTGTGTGTGCATGTACACACATATATATATATATATATATACACACACACACACACACACACACAATAAGATCAATTAAAGTGCAATTAAGTAAGCATAATAGTGATCACTGTTTGTTCTGTGTTTGCCTTTTGGAGAAGTGCTTTGATTGCATTGCTGCTTTTGTTCCTGTTTTTACTGCCTTTTCACCATTTGTCTTATTTTCAGTTTAGTACCAATCTATGCAAGCCTTTATAATGTTTGTTCAGAAAGTATATTACATTCCTTTGATTTTTTTTTTTTTTTTTTTGTTAATTTAGACACATGATGAACTGAGCTCAGTCTAGTATATTTAAGCATAAATCATTTACTAAAGCTTTAGCAGAGGAGGTCCTATGAAATATTAGTGCCACACCTCAAACAAAGAGTCTGGAAAAAGTTCAAAAGCACTGAAATATTGCATATATTTGAAGGAAAACAGCAAAACTGAACAGAACTACTAAGTTAAAAATTTGTAATGACAAAACTGAAAACTTTAAAGTGTTAAAAGATGAGACAATTAATGACTCTATTCACCAGGATTATAAAACCCACTAACAGAAGATATGAAATGTATACTACCTGAACTACTAAGCAAAAAAATATAGTCTGTATGGATGATCAAAATCCTGGTGCTGTCAATAAGTCACTGTTTTGGGAAATCCCCTTTAGACAAAATCAAAAACAGAGGCTTTGTGAAATTGTTCTTTTTTCAACAGTTATTTACATAACTGAAAGAATCACCACATTTATTTCTGGCATCCATAACAATGTTGCCCCCTGAAGTATGCATGCATTGAAGTGTTTGTCAAATTTCCACAGCCTTCATTGGGCAAAACAGAATGCCAGCAATAAACCTCCAGAAAGTCATTTTTCAGCGTATTTATTTATTTTTTTTGAAAAGATGCTAACGTGCACCTTACCGTAGATAAATGAATACAAAAGGACTGGTCTGTGTTCTTAAATAACTATTTACAGTCATGGTTAAAAGGGAAATCAAACAGACTACCTGCAAATAAGTTCAATACACACAGTCTTTAAGTACCAAAGGTAATCTGACTCTCATTTGTAAACACTGACTCACAAGGAAATTCTTATTTGCCATCTGTAGAACTCCTAACATATACACAGTCCTTTTTTAAACATATGCATAACAAAGCAGCACACTTGCAAACTTACCTTTACAAACAAAGATGTGATCTTTTCTGAAGTGTTGTAGTACCTAGAAATACTGTGAATCATTCGAACAGCATTGATAAGCCCTGGGATTGCATCAATCATTGACACCTAAAAGGAAAACAATATTATCAGTTATAGTGAAACAGTAATGTCATGGAGTAACAATAAGGTATGTAATATTTAAAGATCTCTCTGAGATCTCTGGAGTGTTTCTCCATTTTCCTTGTTTGGTCAGGGGGTAGTTTCTTTACTCACTAGTGGGAGTAGGGAGTACTGAGCTGCCTGTTTGTCCTCAGAGGAATGGTTTAAGACAGTAACTTGTAGTTTATTGGCCATTTTGGGTCATTTCCTGTCTTTTCCAGCCCCCTGCTATAAAGCACGCTTTAGCGCGGAGCTGCCACTGTTGCACACTAGGGCAGCGCCGGTTAAGCAGGTTTAAACTATTCGGGCTACCTAAAGTCCACTCTTCAAATTTTCCCTTAAAACTACCTTCCTCGAACTATACTACTGATCTAATCAGCGTATCCTATAACTAAAAAGATCATCTCTACCTGACTCCAAATAGACTATTCTCTATCTGTTAAACCTAGCACTTGCTCCTACAGTACTTATCACCTTGATACAGCACTCTTGTTATAGATAGTACCCCAAAAAGGCAAACCCCATTTCTCGGTCACCCACTTCCCCCGGAATCTCTTTTAAAGTTTTTTTGTCTATTCCTTCTAGCATGTTGAGGGATCAGTTGCTAGTGTCCTCTCCTGCTCAGCTGATGAACCTGGGAATATTGAGGCAATGTTACAATTGCCTCATGTACACAGACAACCCTCTCCTCCTCCCACAAAACACAAATACATGCGAGAGATGCAACTATACGGCCAAACTGGAGGCTGAGCTCTCTCAACATAGGACTGGCAAGACCAGTCAGGAGGAGAAGGTTACCACACACACTATAGACCCAGTCTCACATAGTACCATCACAACCTCAAATCATACACATAAACACACAAAGACATACTGGAGGCTCTGATCAAAAATCTACCAAAACAGCAGAGGCCACCAAAGCAGACACCCAAACAACCACCACCTCAGAACACAACACCTGCAACACATAGACCTCACAGTCAGAGTGTCAAACAGTCACAGCCCTTAAGGCCAAACACAATGCCAGACACACTAGTCATTGGTGACTCCATAGTCAGACACACTGACGTCCCGCCACCAGACTGAGTAAGGAGAAGGTCACAGTAAGCTGCCTGTCGGGCGCTAGAATCCGCCACATAACGCAAGCACTCAGGTCTCTCAACAGCAGGTACAAATACGACTCAGTCATTGTCCACGCTGGTGTAAACGACCTGAGACGTACCTCCTTGGACTACATGAAAAGAGACATCGAGGAGCTCTCTGATTATGTAGCCCAGGCAGGTATGACCCTGACCTTGAGCAGTATCCTACCTTCACCAAGAATGATGCCACAATACAGAGATAAGATGATCAGCTTTAACAATTGGCTTAAACTCTGGTGTCATTCAAAGGGGATCCAATGTCTGTCTGCCTGGGATGACATGCTGGACAAGCCACGCTGCGCTTGCACCTGTCACCCTGGGATTCGGATATTGGCAAAGGCTCTTGCCACCCCCATAGTGCCTTTTTAGGCAAGGCTCAAATTCTAAACCTACCACCCTAGAACACAAAAAAGGAAAAACTAAGGGTAATGCTGCTCAATGCCAGAAGTCTAAATCTCAAAATGCACGACTCGAGGCCCTTCTCAGTATGGAGAACATCGATGTCTGTGCTGTGACAGAAACCTGGTTCAAGGCTCCTGAGAGCACCCCAGCACTATCAGGTTTTACCTCATATCATGCTCCGCCCCAAAATCCGGACAATACCAAGAAAGGAGGGTATCCATATTCATCAAGGACACCCACACCTCAAGACTGGTGGCAACGCGATGCATCGGAGACCATCCAGGTGCAATTAACCATAGGCAAGACTGCTCTGCAAGTTGTAGCATGTTACAGGCCACCCTCACAAACTCAGGAACCTCACATGGCCTTCCTGAAAACACTAGAGGGGATAAATGTATCACCAAACACCATCATACTAGGTGACTTCAATTACCCTAATATAGACTGGGAACACTACTCAAGCCCAAACACCCTAGCCCAAAAGTTCGTGGAATTCATAAACTCAAATGCCATGGAACAACTAGTCACCATCCCCACAAGAGGAGAAAACATACTTGATCTCATCATCACGAACATGGGAGCACAATGTTCAACACCGAAGTATACCCCTCACTGGTGAGATCAGATCACAAACTAATCTCGCTGGAGGTCCTCATCCCACCCCACCTGAAATAAAAAGACCACAGTAAAGAACTTCTCAAAGCCGACTTCACACTTCTAAAGACTAGTGTGGTCTCCTTTAAGGCCCCGAGCGGAAAACAGTACTCAAGCCGCTGAATCACTTACAAATGCCTTCTACCAGCACCTGCAGGACTGCATGGATAAGGCAATCCCAAGCAAAACAAAGACTCTTTGTACCAATGGCAAGCGTCCAGTCTGGTGGACCCCAGCCATAAACAAACTCTACAACAAAAGGAGGAAGCTACTACAAGATAGAGCAAAATCCTTAAAAGGTAAGACACCCTTGATCACTATAAGTAAAAAACTAAGAGCTCTCATAAAATCATCCAAAGCAAATTTTGAGAGAAAAATAGCTAAAGACTCAAAAGACAATCATAAGGCCTTCTTTGGCTATGTTAGAAACCTGGGAGGGAACTCCCAGATATGCTCAGAACTAGTTCAAAATGATGTGAAGATTACTGATCCTACAGACATTGCCAACATACTGGCTGACAGGTTCAGTGCAAACTTCTCCCCAAAAGGAGAGATATCTATACCAAGCGATTGCAGCCCCCCAAACATCTCCAACGCCCAAGTGAGAACTGCTCTCTCCAAAGCAAAACACACAGCATCCATGGGACCTGATGGTGTCCCCGGATGTGTGCTCCACGAACTCAACGAGGAATTAAACCCACAGCTAGGACAGCTGTTTAATCATAGTCTTACCTCTGGATACATTACTCAGGGAGTGGCGCACTGCAACTGTGGTCCCACTTCACAAAGGCGGTGCCTCCACCGACCCTGGAAATTACCGGCCCATTAGCTTGACAAGCCTTATCTGCAAAGCCATGGAAAGGATCATAATGGACCTCATAAATAAGGACATAGGGAATTTGCAGACTTTGGATCCATCCCAGTTTGGCTTTGTCAAAGGCAGATCATGCCTTCTAAACTTGGTTGACTTTTTCGAAACAGTCACCAAAGCCATTGATGAGGGAAAGGCAGTCCATACAGCCTACCTCGATCTGGCAAAGGCCTTCGATACAATACCCCACTCGGGTATCATTGAAAAACTCATCAGCTTAAATGTTAACCCATACATCACAAGATGGGTTGCAAACTGGCTGAGTGACAGAACCCACAGGGTCAGAGTTGCTGGCGCCATGTCAGATTCAAAGCCTGTCACAAGTGGTGTACCACAGGGCTCAGTCCTGGGCCCACTCTTGTTTGGCATCTACTTTTCCAGTACAAGCAAACACAGGAGGGTTATGGCTGACAAAGTTTGCAGATGACTGCAAACTGGGCCATAGTAGAAAACACATCTGACACAGATACCCTTCAGAAGGGTCTCACAGAAACGGATAACTGGTGCCAGAGCCATGGCCTAAAGTTAAATGCCAAAAATGCATAGTCATACCCTTCGGGAAAAACAAGGTTACCCCTAGCTACCAAATAGGTGGCAATCCACTGAGCACAGAAGAAGTTATCAGGGACCTGGGGACCCAGGTTGATAGTAGTCTGTCATTCGACACCCATGTAGCTAAAGTAGTTAGGAAGACCTTCTACATTGCCCACCTTATCATGAAGGGATTCTCATCTAGATCAAGGGAGGTCATAGTCTCCCTATACTCATCACTCATCAGACCAATGATTGAGTACAATGCCCCATTCGGAATGTATCTGACCCGACACTTGCAGCAGCTGGAGAGGCCACAAAAGTTCCTCACCAAAAGGATAAAGGGTCTCAAATATCTGTCCTATGCTGCCCGACTGAAAGAACTCCAGCTCTACTCAGTCGCCTACCGCTTGCTCAGAGGTGACCTTTGCCTAACATACAAGGCCATGTCAAACCCAGATTTGATGAATATGCTTCACCTCAAAAAATCTAGATCCATCAGAGCCACAAGGGCGGGAGACTTAAACCTCGACACGGCTATTAATAGAACGTGCTGGAGGGATAGATTCATCACCCAAAGACTCCCTATGCTGTGGAACAAAATCCCGGTATATGTGAGGCAGAGCACCTCGCTGGCCTTGTTCAAGAGAAATCTTGACCAATGGATGGGAGATCGCAGATATACCCCAGGGATTACCTCAGTGTCACTGCTCGACAGAGGCACAGCAAAATAATGGGTATAGTTCCCCATACTAAAGGGGTGGCGTAAGCCACAAAACTATGGGCTAGGCTTGTAAATGCCCTCGGGCAGATAGCCTAGTATGAACCTATGAACCTATGAACCTATGAGACATTGTGTATTCGGTGCTATAAAGGACAGACAAGCTAGAAATAATACCATATGAAGAACTGGTAAGAGGGGAAGTGCTTACAAGGCAAAGTAGAGTCTGGCACAACACTTCACATGTGTTTCTCTTTTTAGCAGATGCTTACATTCATAACATACCCAGCAGACCTGTTAAGGTGCAGAAAATAAAGGGGGATACAGGCAGTGTCACAAAATGACAGGAGAGTACAGAATTAATCTATCTACCGCTCACAACCCTTTTTCTCATTTTTTACACATGGGGTCGGGGTTTCACTTGAACAGTGACAATCATCTACAGCCAAAGTTCACCGTGCCAGGTGGCTAACCTGCCACAGCTGATCTTCCATACCAAACACTCGTATGCACACTCATACCTATGGCCAATTTAGAGTGTCCAATCCACCTACCGCATGTCTTTGGAATGTGGGAGGAAGCTGGAGTACCCAAAGGAAGCCTATGCAAATATATGGAGGGCATGCATAATCTGCACAGAAGGTGCCCCAGCTGAGAAGAACCTCTTGCTATAAGGCAAAAAAGCTATCCACTGTGCCACTCAAAACTAATCTATTTAAAATACACAGAATATGGAAAATCTTGTAGCCAATGTCTTAAGAGTGCAGAAAAAGAGTACATAGCTGTGAAAATAGTGACCAAAGAGGATCAAGTATTGGTGTAAGATCTTGAGGCCTGGTGACCTGCCTTCTACTTTTGGAAGAAGGGCTACTTCTTCAGCCACACCGTGTTGGTCATATGCTTCAGCAGGTAGCAGGAAAGTGAAAGGATGCAGACAGATGTCCACAATGGATAGTGAACATGCGGAAGCATATACACTTTCTACAATTATGTCACCATGCATCTGATACAAGGGAAGCAGAGACAGCATAGCAGGTAGGACATAAGCATAAAAGGTCTGCAGCCAAAATACTGTTGTTCCACAGCATGCACCAAGATAACTTGGCTATGATTCAAGAAATTCCCACCACAAAGAATTCCTCTGTAAATGCAAAAATTCAGAACTGCAATGCCAAAACCACAGAATAAGCTTCCATTTCATATCAGGTCAGCTGATGAGGTCCTCTTGTATGAAGATAGGAGTTATGGCAGAACCCCAGTGGGAAAACTGTTTCCTCACGTTTTAAATACAGATGAGATGTGAACAACAAATGGCTGAGATGATCTCTGATTTTAAGGAGAGGGGTTATCATCCTCACCATCTGGAAGATCTGAAAACAGAAATATTGAATAACAGACAATATAGCTAAACCATACTTATCTGATAATAGTTCTGATCAAAACAGTAATATTACTAGGAAGAAATCTGAGCATTTATGCTATGTGACAACATATAATAGGAGGACAAGAGATGTTAAAAAAGTTTACTATCAATATGTTGAACAGCAAAATAATTTCCATTCGACATATATAAACCAAACCTCAAAAGTCAAAATAAAGAACAAGTCACAATGTCAAATCAGATGAACGAATTCAGCAGATTCGACATTGTTTCCGAACACATCACATGATGTCCGTATAGGAGCACACAAAGTAAACTCCTATACCTAACATCACGTTATTGCATGGGGACAAGCCCCCTATACCCCACACCCCCCTGCTAACTATATATTCCAACTCCGAAATCACACTACAGTGAGGAAAGGGATGACTTTCCCTAACCGCACTGTACCACAATCTCTGTACAGTTCTTCGAATTTAAATTAACAAATGCACAATGCATTCGCTAATATAAACTTTCGAACATTGATATGTTCAGCCAGATGAAAATTCGAACATCTGTGTTTCGAATTTTCCATGTGTGTGCATCTCAACTCGAGATTATGACATTAAACCATTAAAAATATTATTTATAAAAACTGGAGTCTACTGTCCTCAGTATCAGAGATTAGGAATATTATTATTGATAAATCTAATTTTTCCTATAGAAACTGTAATAGTTTGAAGAAATGCCTATGTTATAAAGACTTACAGTTAAAAGAGAATAGGCCAATTAATGGAGTAGGGACATTTCCATGCCATAACTGCTCATGCTGTTCTGATATACTGTCTGACAATTAATTTATACACCTCCTAACCAGGAAAAATATGTCTTTAAAGCATCGGCTACATGTAATACTAGCAACATTATCTACCTTGCTACCTGGTAGAATGTACTGCAGTTTATGTAGGCAAGTCCACACGTAGGTTGAAGGACAGAATTATTGAGCATAAATCAGACATTAGGAGGAAGGTGAACACAAATGCACTAGCAAAACAACTTGAGGATACTGACTCTAAGCATAGATTTAAATTCTGTGTTATGAATGTTATGTATTCAAAGATTACAGGTGCTGATATGAATAATGCTCTAGATATGAGCAAGTATGAATGGATAACACTACCAGGCAGATGTTAAACCTGGAGTTAATGCTAATATAAGTCTTAAACCAGTACTGAAAAAGAAACAAATGGTTATAAGAAAATAGCTAGAATGAATTCTTAGATTTTTTTATCTGCATATGTATTTTGTATTTGTCATATTATGTATTCTTTATGGCATACATTGATGCTCTAGATTTTTAAGGCTATACCTTTAAGAAGAAATTTCTAGTTTAATGAGCTGTGTCATGTGATTTTATACTGACAGTATTTAAATGAGGCTGAAAAATCTCTTTCTTTACACACTGAAGAAGGACGCTGGTCTGAAAGTTTTGTGACCTTGTGATTTGGATTTATTAAAGTCTGTTTGGATTTTATTTCTACGTGTCAGGTGTTTCCTTTCACTGGACCTTTGCTTCTATTTGGACATTTGGTTGTCTCAGTGAATGTTTAGTGCTGGTCCTTTCTACTACTTTGCTCCTAGATGTCAGGGCTGCTTTAAATATTAGATTTATGCTTATGAAGTATTCCTTACTAAATTTTATTCGCATTTGTTTACATTTTATTGAAGACCCTTTATTAATTCCCAAATATTTATACACTCCTTCCTGCGCAAGTTCCTTCATATCACATTCCTGCCCCAGATGGTATTTTCTTGGTGTTGCAGCTTGCCTGCTTTAAATGTTACTTTTGCACATTTATCAATACCAAATGACATTTTTATATAATCGGAAAAAGTTTTAACTACTTGCAGTTTTGCTTTCTCCTCCTCATTTGATGAACTATACAGTGTTTTTTCCTTTTTCCTATACTTCCTTCTTTCCTAGATGAGTATGCTCATGTAAACTCAGTTGCCATTTTCAGCATTGTCAAAGGTAAAAGACACCCAGAAAATAAAGCAGAATATTAAGAAAATGTCGAAGTGCAGGGTTACAGTCAATCAGTTACATCTCACAGAGTTAAAGTGTGGAAAGGAGGAAAGAGCTGACTATATTTATGAAAGAAGCTACAGCTGTGCAAGTAAAGCTTACCATAACAGTATATGCTTGAATGATCACTGCTGCAACAGCCTTGGTTATACAGGTTACACACAATTAAAGATATAACAGCCAGCCAGCTACCAAAACTTCAGAGCACCTCCTATGTACCCCAAACTGTCAGGCAGCTTGAGATGAGCTGATTAAGAGCTTTCCTGCCAGCAGAAAACATGGAAATAGTACTAAAAAAATATTACATTTTTTTCCAAGGAGAATATTATAGGCAAATAGACGGGGTAGCTCTGGGGGCATCCTGTGCCCCTGCATATGCCAATATTGTTCTCTTGTATTAGGAAACAAATTTTGTTTTCAATACAACCATGTATTCAGACAACTTTAGATCGTATTTTCATTTTCTGGATAATATTTTTATCGTTTGGAAGAGACCTGTGGAGAATATAGTGAATTTTATTACCTATATTAACAATACCATTCGTTTCTTTTCCTTTACCCACAACGTGGATACAGAGGAGATCCACAACTTGAATGCAAAAATTAGAAAGGATAGACATATGAACAAGTATGTATCCACATTGTATCATAAAGAAAACTTTTCCAACTCATATCTGCATTTCCAGAGTGGGCATCCGCTTATGCAAAAAAAGAAAATAATAAAGGGGCAGATGGTGAGAGCAGCACGAATGACCACTTACATGGAGGACTTAATTACAGAGTTGAATTATATTGAACAACTACTTATAGATAGGGGTTACCCACTGAATTTAATTAAAGTAACCAAGGAGGAAACTTTGACTAATTGGGGTAAAATATATGTACCCCTTTTGGGACATAATAATGCGCTGCAAGCAGTTCCACAATACGCTCCACAAATGGAACATACAGGTAATAAAGGGGAATTATTTATGGCTATAGAGTACCATTCACATACTAAGAAAGTCAAAGAAACTATTATAAACTATTGGGAACTGTTTTCCAGAATGCTCAATAGTCTGTATGCGTTTGCGAAGACCTTAAAATTCAGATATAAAAGGGGCCCAAATGTAAAAAATATTTTTGAAAGGGTGGTAGATCTAAAACTGGGGAAAAACAAACATGGTACTTACAAATGTGGGGCTTGTGCCCAGTGTGCATATATAGAAAATAAGGAAAATATATCCATTGGAGACAATTTAAGAACATTGGTAGGGAAAGGATACTACAACTGTAATAGAACAGGAGTAGTATACATAGCGTATTGTATACAATGTCCATCATACTACATTGGGAAGACAGAGAAAAAGATGAAACGAACATTCCTATGAGATTAATAAGCAAAATGAAATAAACGCTTTACACAAACACACTTTAACTTGCAAACAAGGCAAGTTCAAGTTTTGGGTGTTTGAAAAAGTATGTGTTCCAGAAAGGGATGGGGACTGGGAGACTTCCCTTGAGTATAAAGAACTGATGTGGCAGCTGAATTTAGATGCTGGTACTCCACCAGGTTTAAACGAATACATTTCACTAGTTCCTGCTCTCAAAAGGAGGGCTTTCCTACATGGTTAATTCAATTCAAGTCAATTTAATTTAATTTTATTTCTATGTACACAGTTTTTATCTGTAAATGTTTTAGAATGCAGTGTGTGTATTTTATACTTGGTACAGTTTTTTGGACTATGCCTTTAAATGTGAGTGACGTGATTATTGAATGACTTTGCCAATTAAACTATTAGAGAGTATAAAAGTGAAGAGCAGTTAAACATTAGTCATTCTGAAGAAGTTCCCTTGTAAGGAATGAAAGCTCTTAATCACTGTTTTTGAATCTGTGATTTTGGTGTCTGTACTGGAATAAACTACTTAATGTTTATCCAGAAGACTTTAGTGTGTTACTGGTGAGACTTTAGATATCACTGCATCTTTCTCATGTGGACTCTTGCCAGGGGTATCATGAGAATCATAGATGCTGTGAGACCCAACAACCTGAGGTATTCCCTTGCAGTGACTGAAGTCTGAGTGTAAAACTATAGAAATAACTCTAGATACAGATATATTTTTTACCTGTGGAAGAAAAGCTCTTTGAAATGAGGTGTCAAGTTGACATCCTAGGAGCACAATCCTGTGTGAAAAAGAGTCAAGAAAGACTTTTGAATGCTCTCTTGGAATTGTAGCTTGTGTAAGAGCTCTCTCTCCCAAAACAAAGATTTTTGACACTTAAAAAAAGACTTTGTAAAGATAAGCAGTTTGTCTAAATATGGAAAAATGTGAACACCCTGTACCCTGCAATGAGCTATAACTGGAGCTAGACACTTTGTGAACACTCTTGGTGCAGTGGGTAAGTCCAAAAATTAAGACAGAGAACAGATAATGTGATCCACACATACAAAACCTTAAGAAACGTCTGAAGTCTGGATGAATAGGGATGTGAAGATAAGCACCTTTTTAGTGTTGCCAGGAAACCTGAAAAAGAAAGAAGAGGTAAAAGTTGTGAAATGACATAATTTCAGGAAAAAATATCCAGAACTGGTCTCCATCAGTTTTCATAATTTGGTACCAGAAATATCCTTGAATACAATCTCTTCTCCATCTGAGAAGGAGGAACCGGTTCTATCATTCCTTGAGATAGCAAGTGGCAAAGAACTAGTGGAAACAAGAGAGTCTGATCAAGAGGATAAGGAATTTCCTGCCACTACCATCTGTAACCTAGATGAATGATTTTCAGAATTCATTTGTCTGAAACTATATGTTGCCAAAGGAAAAAATGGAGATTCAGACTTTCTGGAATAAAAAAAAAAATGGGTGATGATGGGAGGGATTCCCAAGGTTTTTTGAACAATCATTCAGACTAGTTGGACTGCCCCTGGTTTTTGTGAGGTTTAAGACTTCTTTTTGGAACCTACTTGACATTTCTTCTTAAACATCTGTTTACCTGCATTTTGTTGAAACTGTTTATTCTGCTTGTTTGTTTGTTTGTTTTTTTTTTTTGCCTAAACTGATGAGGAGATAAAAAAATCCCTTGGAAAATTTGGAAAGTGAGGTATGAAAAATCTTAGAGATTCTTTGAATCAGCTTGCCTCTTTCATCACACTTTTTGATCACCACAGCACCAGAGAAGCCAAACACTAAATCTCTACTAAAGGGAGAATTCAAATTCTCATTTTTATTATCTGGAAGGTTCTGAAAAATGTTATTGAAGAAATCTGGGCCATTGTCACAGGAAACCCTTTTCTGATTAACATCTTAGGTGAAGCCCCATCCTTTGTTTACAGGAAGGCCAGGAACATTAGAAGTTTTGTTGAATTTAAACCTAGACTATACCAGAGAAACACTAAAAGATATGAAGCTAATTGTATATTTATACAGCAAGGTGACAGTTTTTATTGCCCGTATTTAAAGAAAACCATTAAGACCAGTGCAGGGGGTGACTGTAACACTACAAAGGCAATTTATTGGATACAGTGCAATGAATGTGATGCATTTTATGTGGGCAAGACTGTAAATACACGTAAGCATAGGATTTTATGTTATCTTGCAGAAATCTGCTCTGGATGTGAAAATAATGCACTAGCCAAACACCTTGCCCTTCATAAAAGACACACAGGTTTTAAGTTCCAGATTCTGGATTGCACAGACATGGGTGATCTTGAAGGAGACATCCCGAATATGCTAGAGAAACGTGAACTCATGTGGCAATTAAAGCTGTTCTTTTAGGAAGCCTGGACTAAACTACTACTGTTCACTTAAAAGTGTACTGGAACTTAGAAAATTGCTGCATTGTTTACATGACTAATTTTATTTTATTTGATTATTCCAGTTGGTTTTAAATACCATGTTAAATCAGTTTTAATTTAAGTGTATGTTTTGTTTCCATCGTCATACATTTTTTCTTTTTCTTGTTTTTTTTCACTTTATTCAAAATGATTTATAATAACAATAGTAACTAATTATACAGTAATATGTTTGCAGATAGTTTTTAAGGTTCTTGTATACAGACCTGAAGACGTCTAGAAGGAGAAAATTGATCTTTGTTAACAATAGGTTATGGAAATAGAATCTGATTTTTACAACTGATTTTTTGCATGCAAAGTGTATATGTGTAAGGTTTATATATTTCCAGCCATGTAGTATATTATCTTGGGTAAAATCACAGACTTAATGTTTGTTTGTTTGTCTTTCGGCTTTTCGGTTAGGGGTCGCCACAGCGGAACTCCGGTCCGCTAATGATTGGCAGTTGGTTTTTATGGTGTCGAGTTGCCAGCCCGACGCCCAGCCTTCAACGAAGGCACGCCTATTCAATGCATGTCTTTCGAACGCCCACTCGACCACGGGGAGGACATGCAGACTCCACACAGACGGCACTCCCAACCCAAGCCGAGAATTGAACGGGAGAACCTCTTGCTGTGAGGCAACAATGCTACCGCTGCACCACCATGGAAGTTAAAACCACAGACTTAATAATATGGTTAAATAAGAGGTGCCACATCATTATTAATTTTATTTAAACTACATAAGGGTTATATTATTATGACTGCTACTAAGTAGGGCAGGACCACCTTGGATGTCAACACTGATGGGGAAGGGATGTGACTTTAACATGTATACCAATAACACTTTGTTTTACAACACAATAAACCACTCCCTTGCCTGATATATATATATATATATATATATACATATATATATATAGTTAGAAAGCTTGTGAGGAAACTATTATGCTATTATTTTTGTTTTACTCGGATCGCTTGTCTGTGTACTTCATAAAGGATTTTCAACTGGAAACAGACTGCCTACCCTGCTTGGGTTACTTTCAAATTCTTAATAATTCTGTACAATACTTCAAATTATATATTTTTTATTATTTATTTGACTTAGGACGAGTTTAATTTCACTATTTCTACTACCATTATCTGATCTGATTAATATACAGTGATTAACTAGACATATCTTCCACATAGAGAAGCTTCTTACACTGTTTTATATTTCCAATTTAAAATTACCACGAAATTTCCACCCTTTTTCATACAGGGACTGGTATACTTGACAAGGAAGCAGGCAGTCAGTTTAATTAAATGAATATGTTACATGCATAAACATAACTGTAGACCTTTAAGAAGAGGTAAGCATAACTGTAAATCTCGACATTTGAGTTCTACTCACCTTACTAATATGTTTTCCTGGTTTGAACTTGTCAAACCAATGGCCTCCTGCATATAAGGTACCAATGCAGGCCCTAAGCCAGCTAACAGCTGATGCACATACCCTACATTGTTCCAAGCTTGCTTCAGTTCTTTGAGGCAATGTTTTCTATACAGAAGCGTGGCAGCAGCAGGCAAATTTTCCCAAGTAGGTAAATATTCCAAAGTGTGTCTGTGACTTATTAAAATGGAGGGTATCACATCAAATGCAGTGACAGGAAAATGTATTTATTTTTTAAATATATTTTAAATTTATTTAAGATACAAGATGCAAAATAGTTTAAAAGTAATATTTAAAATAGCTATGTACTTGTAGTTTTGAAAAATTCAGTAGATGTGAAACGAAATGATCTTGTCACAACATGCTTGGTAAATGAAATACTATGAATGTACATCTGATAAAAGGAAGCTCCACTTTATAAAAAGGACAATGGTATTGGACAAAAGCAGAAAATTTCTAATTGGGAAATAAAACTGGGTAAAACATTCCCTACATAAAGCTACTAATGTAATATCCCAGTAACAAAATGTGAAATAATTGTCAAATGTAAAATGTAAGAAAATCCCAAGTCATAAAAAAAAACAATATTCAATCATTGTGCCACACTGCATTAGGGTCTGCTGGGCTTTTATCTAGCAGACTCCAGAAATTAATTTCACTTGTGAAGTCTGGCTGCTTTATTTTGTTATTTTACCCAACAATATGGTTTATTATTACGGTTTACTTTTTGCTTGCTTGCTATGGTTTTAAACATAAACAGCATCAAAACTTGTCTTACTTTTGGACTTCCAAGATGGCTGCACATTGAGTAACAGCTTAATTCTGGCTCTCACAGTGTGAAAACAGAAACTTAGCAGAGAAAGCCAGAGAATCTGGATTTCTGAGTATGTTTCAATAACTAGTAAGTGCACTGCCTGGATGCCAGGAAAAAAGAAATACAGAAGACCTGAAGAAAATCAGCTACAAAAGTTGATGAAAAACACTGACTGGGAAAAGAGCTGTACCTGTTCAGTAAAAAGACATGCAAACTTCAAATATGACTTCCAGTAACCCTGATGAAAGTATAAAGCAATTGCATACAGGCCTGATCAACATAAATGAAACACTGATAGAAGTATATCACCTCAAACAATAAAAGGCTGGAAAAAAAATGGAAGAAGCTTTAAACAGATACTCAGATGAGATGATAAACCTGTAAAACTCAGAGGTCAAAATGAAAAAAAGACTGGCTGAATATGAGACTGCACAAGAAGAGATGTTTAAAAAAAAATACAATTACAGGATCAAACACAGAGAAAACCTGAGATTTTCTGCTATACCTGAGAAACGGGAAGGAACAGACTGCATTAACTTCATAAAAGCACAAATAAGCAATTGGACTGGTGTTCCACAACAGGAATTGTCAACTGAAAAGTCACATTGTGTGTACGCTCCAAACCTGGCTATGAGAAAACAAACTATACCTTTAATAGTAAAAATGCAATCCTACCAGTAAAACTCGTTGATTCTGACAAAACTGTGGCAGAAGGACAAAGTACTTAAAGTGGGAGACAGCAGAGTATTTGTGGAGAATAACTACTCATTGTACACCAGGCAGAAGAGGAACAAATGTATTCCATTATATAGGGAATGTCAAAAAGCAAGCGTGAGATTCAAACTGCTGTACCCAGCTATCTTCAAAATACTTTTCACTGGAGGAATAAAAACATTTTTAATGAAGTACATGCTAAGAAAGCAATGCAAAGGTTTTTTCCAAAAAATTGAGCTGTGAAACAGAAGGAGATTCTTCTTCTTGTTCTTCAGATAATAAAGACCACAGAGAGACTGTGCCAGTGAAACCTTTCCCAGTGTTTCAATGGAAAATGCTTGAGAGAAGGGAGAAAAGCACAGCAATTGACTAGAAGAAATGAGTGTGCACTGGAGATGAAGCAGAGATGGGGTTTGGGAGATGAATATGAACAGGAATAGAACAAGAAAATCTGGAAATATTGGACTTTGTTAAACTTGCAGAGGACTGTAAAGCATATGCCCTACTTCATGTCATAAATGTTTGGAAAAAATACTCAGGAGAGGGGAAAAAGATGGAGAGAGTTAAGTAAGTCTAAGTAAAACAAAATATTTTCTTAACAGTATTACTTAAGGGATGCATGGTTTTCTCTGCATGTTATAAAGTAACGTTTTTTTCAGTTTTAAGTGTAATGAGGATACTAATGTAAACAGATGATTCTGTTTATTATTTTTGTTTCTTTTCCCTTCTCTCTTTCTCCTTGTTCAGTTTTAAGAAATGTAGGCATTGCAATGTAAAAAAAAGCATACAATTAAAAGAACAAAAAGAAAAATTAGTGTGCTTTTTCTCATTCTTGCTTAAGGGAATGACTGGGTTAAGGCCATTAGATTTATATAGCAATACGTTTTAACAGAAAGCAAGTAAATGAAAAAGAATATAGATTATAAGGTTTTTGTTTTCTAGTAAACTGTCCTGTATCTAGTTCTCATGCCACTAGCAAACAATATGATAAACAGAAATGTTTGGGAGAAAATATTATCTGAAAGCATTCAAGTGTTTTCCCAGATGGGATAGCTATAAAGATAAGGCAAAACCAGACAGCATTTAAAAGAATAACAGGCTCTCCCATGCATCTTAACATGGATAATCTTTCTTTCTGTTTAGCTCGAGTATGTGTGTGTGTGTGTGTGTGTGTGTGTGTGTGTGTGTGTGTGTGTGTGTGTCTGTGTGTGCGTGTCTGTGTGGCTGTCAGTCTGGAACTTTTGTTCCTATTAAGGGGTAAAACTTCAATATTTGAAGATGTAAATAGTTTTGTGTGTTATTATTAAGTTAGTAGGTGTTAGGGGGATATTGGGACATGTATATTTACTTGAGGGTTTTCAATAAAACAAAAAGTTCTGCAAGATGTGACACAGGCTCAAATGGAAATAACATAAGAGATTAACCTGCCAAACAGTGCATCCATGTAACATAAAAGCTGGAACTGGACAGTTAACAAAAAAAGCTGTTATACATAAAAGGTGGAAATATAATCCCTCAAGAATATGATTCTTTCTATGATGTCTTTAAGCGTTAATGGTCTCATAGATAAATACAAAAAAGAAAGAGTGGTGAACTATATTAAAAAACATAGAGTGAAAATAGCTATGCTACAGGAAACACACTTGCAAAGAACTGAATGTGTGAATTTGATAAAGCAAGGTTTTCGGGATGGTTATTCAGTGGAATACCTGGGGCAAAGGAAGATGGGAGTCTTCTTCTTTTTCTTTCGGCTGTTCCCATTAGGGGTCGCCACAGCAGATTGCTTGGAAGGAGTACTTATATTAATTGCAATATGAGCTCCAATAGTAACAGAAGAGGAAAAAAGACAATAATGGTAGATTTGTAGTACTAAAGGGCTACTGGCAAGGGAGGAGGATTACACTGGCATGTATTTATAGTCCATCAAAAATTGCTATGATGGAGCTAAAGAAAATTCTGGGAGAAATAATCAGCTTTCAGCAAGGAAAAAGTTATGTCTTACCATAATGTTCCATCTGTGTTGTTCATTTTCTTTCATTTATCATTGATGGGGTTCAGTTCCGAGCCCTCAGAACTGAGTTGGCCTTTTTACCAAGCTAGCACCAGCCAGAAAACTCTAGAGCTAAGTTTCTACACAGAATGCCCTTATCCCTGTTACCTCAGATTGTGTTTGCTAGAGAAGGAGAAGTAAAGCTGAGGCCACATCTGCACAAATACCCTAGGACACTACTTGGACCCAATGCATCCCCCAGGAGCCTTTGGAGGGGGAAGGAGGGTGGGAAGTGATGAATGAAAGAAGATGAACAACACAGATGGAATGTTATGGTAAGACATAACTTATTTACCTGATGTTGTTAATCTTCTTTCCATTCATCACTGATGGGACAGAATCCCACGCTACCTTGAGGTCCATGGGTGGCCCTTATGGAAGAACATTTCTGAGTACTACTGAGCCAAAAGCAACTCGCCCTCTGGAGACCAAGTCCAATTTGTAATGATTGATAAAGGTATGAGGCTTAGCCCAAGTAGCTGCTGCACAGATGTCATCCATGGAAGCCCTGGAATGAAAAGCTACAGATGTTGCCATAGATCTAGTGGAGTGAGCTTTAACTTTTGGCATACGTTCATGACTGAGGGAATAGATGAAACATATGCAGTCCCTTAGCCACTTTGATAATGTAACCTTGGAAACAGCATCTCCCATTCTGGGCCCAGAAACAGAGATGAAAAGCTGTTCAGATTTACGGACAGGTTTCGTCCTGTCTAGGTAAAATCTCAGTTGCCTCTGTATGACCAAGAAGTGAAGGCAGTGCTCTCCTCTATTGGCAAAATTCAGAAAGAACACTGGTAGGTCAATGGTTTGGTTTATGGAGAATTCAGAAATAACTTTGGGGAGGAAGGGTGGATTCAACCGAAGTGAAACTCTGTCCTTATGAAAGACCAGATAGGGCCTCTTGATACACAATGCCTGCAGCTCTGAGACCCTTCTGGCAGGCATGATGGCTACCAAGAACAAAGATTTCCAAGACACAAAATTTAGGTAACACTTCACAGCAGGTTCAAAAGGTTTTTGAGTCAAAGACTGAAGGATTAAAGTGTGATTCCATGGTTCCATGGGCTGTCTGACAGGAGGCCTGATAGGAGAGGTCCCCTTGAGGCATAGGTGTAAAGAAATAAGAGGGGTGCCATCTATACAATTGTGGAAATTAGAAATTGCGGCTAGGTGTACTCGTACAGTAGAGGCAGAGGCTCCATTATCAAAACACTTAGCCAAGTATTGAAGCATCACAGTTACTGGAGCCAAATATGAGTCTAGCATGTTATCCTTGGACCAGATGGAGAACCTTTTCCATTTATCCTGATATAGTCTTCTGGTGGATGGTTTATGAGAGGCCAGAATGATGCCTCGAACAGGCAAGGAGAGATTAGCTTGCCTGGTGACTAATGGAAGTGGAGAAACCTAGCTGTCAGCTTGAGACTGGACAGATTTGGGTCACTCAACCCTTGGGGGTGAGTAATCAGATCTGGTAGAGGGTTCAGAATCCATGGCGGGTATACTAGGTGAGGTTGAAGGAAGGGGAACCAAACTTGTCGAGGCCAGAATGGAGCTATGAGGATCACCTTGCATCTAAACCGAAGAGCTTTCTTTAGAAATTGTGGAATCAGGGGGATGGGAGGATAAGCGTAAAGAAGTCCTGTGGGCCAATTGTGGATTACAGCATCCTTCGGAGTCTCCCCCTCCAGGCGAAGTAGGGCGAAATAGCTGCTGCACTTGTTATTCAATGGGGAGGTGAAAAAAATCACAGCAAGGCTGGCCCCAGTAGCTGAAGATTTCTGTTGCCACCTTGGGACTGAGGGACCACTCATGAGGCAGGAGGATGCATCTGCTCAGTTTGTCCGCAATTACGTGGTAGCTCCCCGGGATATGCATTGCTATTAGAAAGCGGTTGGAAGCTATCATCCACTGCCAAATTCTCATGGCTTCCCGACATAGAGGGTAGGACTAGGTTCCTCTTTGCTTGTTGATATAACAAACCACTGACATATTGTCTAACTGAACTGCAATTGTCCCGGAAGGTAGAGCCGAATGAAAGGCCTGCAATGCTAACAGCATTGCTCTCAGTTCCAGACCACTGATATGCAGGTGGGCCTCTGAGGTGGACCATGTGCCTTGGACTGTCTTTCCCTGGAAATGGCCCCCCACCTGATCAGGGAAGCATCCATGGTCACAATGGCTCTGGGCTGAGGGGACTGAAATGAGCAACTCCAAAGTTCTACATCTGGCCTCATCCACTGAAGGAGGTCCTGTTTGCAGGAGTTGGTTATTCTAATCTGGTAAAAGACGGGGTGATAGTTTGGGAACCACTGATAAAGAAGGAACCATTGCAGGATCCACATATGTAAGTTTGCTAGCGGCACTGTTGGAATTGAAGCTGCCATACAGCCTAGGACCTGAAGAACTTCCCTTCCTGAAACTTTTGTTTGAGAGAGTATCACTCGGAGCTGGAGCCTCAATCGGTGGAGTCTGTGAATTGGGAGTGATACTAGACAGAACTGGGTATTCAACACTGCTCCAATGAATTCCATTTGTTGTGTAGGAGTAAGGTTTGATTTCTCCCAATGTATCGTTATTCCCAACAATTTTTCCAGAGAGAGAGTATAATGCAGTGATGTTACCAGAAGATGCTCAGTGGGGTGGTGAGGAGCCAGTCGTCCAGATATAGAAACACCCAGAATCCTTGTAGTCTCAAGTGAGCAGTGACAACTGCCATGCATTTCATGAACACTCTGGGGCTGTAGGGAGACCGAACGGCAGGGCATGCAATTGATAATGACTGGCCCCTAGCCGGAAGCAAAGCAGACTCCTGGAGTGTTTGTCCATCTTGATGTGGTAATAGCATCCCGGAGATTTATCGAGCACATCCAATCGCTTTCTCTTAAAAAGGGGGAATGGACTGAACCATGACCATCCGGAATTTGGTTTGGGTGACAGACTTGTTTAAGCTGCTGAGATCTAAAATGGATCTCTAGTCCCCTGTCCTTTTTGGCACAAAAAAAAATCTTGAGTAAAATCCGGATCCATGCTGATCTGGTGGGACTGGTTGGATGACTCTTTTTTTGAGACAGCTTTATTATCTCTGAAGCTTCTTCTTCCCTTTTACTGGGTGGAACGTTGGGAAGTTTTCTTGGAAGGTTTGGTTGACAAGAAAGGGGAATGGTGTAACCTCTGGTGATGATACTCTGCACCAAACGATTGTTGATAATAGACTGCCAGGCAGCTTGGTGCAGAGAGAAATGACCCCCGACTGCATCCAGAGGTAAGCAATCGGGCTGCTCCTCAGGAGTGCTGGTAGGGCTGTCTGGAGAAGGAATCCCTGGAGGCTTGGTTATGAGGACCCCCTCTGCCTCTATACGGGTGTCTTCTGAAATTGTTACCCCCCCCCTGCCCTTGGGGGTATCATCACCATGTGTGGCACGGAAAGGACCCTGAGATTTTTTTGTGCCATATTTTCCCACTCCTCTGATTCCTGGAGAAGGTACGTTGAGGATTGGAAAACTGTAAGCCTACAGCAGACAGGGTCTTTCTATCTTCCTCACACCTGGCTAGCATGTCCTTCACTTTGGAGCCAAAAAGGGATGAAGCTTCAATGGGAGCATTCAAAAAGGAAGACTTGAAGGGGTCCACAAGGTCACAAATGCGCATCCAGGCATGATACCTCATGACAATGCCTGAACCCGCTGCTCTAGCCCCCCTTTGGTGGCATGTGAAAGCAACCGCATGGACGAGTTGGATATCGATTCCAGGGTTGCAAGCTATGAGGCCACTTTGTCTCTGACCTCATCAGACAACTGTCCTGCGAGTGTCCCAGATAGTTCAGAGATCGTCCCTCTGGAGCCTCGTAAAATGTGCCAAATAGTTCAGAGACCATATAGCAAAGGTTTCTGATGCAAAAACTCACCCAATATAAAAAAAGACCTCAAAAATTTTCACACAAATATCAAATAAAATTCCACTTAGCTGACAGCTCGGCTGAAACATGGCTTTACAGCTACATGGCAAACGAGATCTGAGGTAACAGGGAGAAGGGCATTCTGGGTAGAAACTTAGTATGAGGGTTTTTTGGCTGGCGCGAGCTTGGTAAAAAGGCCGACTCGGTTCCGAGGGCATGGAACCAAACCCCATCAGTGATGAATGGAAAGAAGATTAAGAACATCAGATTACTGCTTATAGGTGGGGACAGGAATTTGATTTGCAACACTGAAGATATGAAGATGCAAAAACCAAATGGCTGCAGGTACACTGAGGTGCCCAAAACACACAACAGCAGCAAAAGTAAACTATCACTAGTACGATGGGAAGAACAATATGTTTTGTCAGATGTTAACCCATTTTTTGGCTACATGTGGATGATGTTTTTGTCTTGTGGAAAGGGCATGGTGAAAATATCAGTAATTTCATTGATTACCTGCATAGTACTACAGACTTTTTGAAGTTTACTTTTACTTAGACACTAGTACGATGGGAAGAACAATATGTTTTGTCAGATGTTAACCCATTTTTTGGCTACTTTATCACTAGTACAATGGAAAGAACAATATGTTTTGTCAGATGTTAACCCATTTTTTGGCTACATTCTCTGGTACGTCCGTTTCATGGATGATGTTTTTGTCTTGTGGAAAGGGCATGGTGAAAATATCAGTAATTTCATTGATTACCTGCATAGTACTACAGACTTTTTGAAGTTTACTTTTACTTTTTCTGATACATGTGTTGATTTCTTGGATGTGAGTGTCACCCTTACTGATTTAAAGCAGATAAGAACCAGTATTTATCACAAACCCACAAGAACTAATGCCTGTCTTCACAGGTCAAGCATGCACCTGAGACACATACCTAGAAATGTCCTCAAAGGACAAGTCTATAGAACCCTACGCCTACATAATAATGATGAAGAGGCAGTAGTTGCTTTAAATAAGTTACAAGACAATTTCAAACAAGAGGCTATTCTAGCTCAGAAATCACTAGAGTGATAGCAGATGCATGGAAATTGAGATCTACAAGATGTAAACCATACATGAGCTCTTATAGTGCTGATACAAGTATACCTTATGATACAAGTATTGATAGAAATATGTTTAGAATAGTGTTTAGATTTGCAAGTGACATCAATAAGTATACGGAAATTATTAAAAAAATTGGCACTTATTACATGAAATACCAGGTCTGGTTTCCACAGTTGGTGACACCCCAAACTTCAGTTTTAGAAATAATGTGTCTTTAAAGCAGCAGCTCTGTAATAGAGAACATCAGTCTTTTAGAAAAAATCTCTCAGACAGGCACCTTCCCGTGCAGGAATTGTGCTGCTTGTCAGCATGTCTACACTAAAAATGAGTACATTCATCCTGTGAAATGTTTTAAACTTTATACGAAGAATTACTATGATTGTAAAAGTGTCGATGTTGTTTATTTTTGTTTTTGCCAAGCATGCCATGCCTATTATGTAGGCAAAACAAATAGGAGTTTTAAAGAAAGAATGTTAGAACATATAAGGGACATACAGAACCAGAAGCAATCAAATGCTCTAGCTAATCATGTCCTGAATACAGACAGTAGTCATTGTTTTAAATTTTTAATCTTACAACAAATGGTAAGGACAAACAGAGGTGGTGATGTAGAAAACCACACTGAAGAATTAGAACAACAATGGATCACTAAATTACAAGCAGATAGATATCCTGGTTTGAATGGCTGCACCTCATTAGTTCCTTACCTTAAGGCAAGGCACCTTAAACACTAAATAGGATTTTTTTTATATATTTTTTATTGTACTATTATGGTTATATGTGCACAAAAATGTGTGTGTATATATATATATATATATATATATATATATATATATATATATATATATATATATATTTTTTTTTTTTAATAACCATTGGGGATGACATTCCCCCTTTTTTAAATATTATTGTGTGTAAATGCACACCTTTCTATATATTTTATGCATTTTTCTTATGGATATCGATATATGTTCTTATGTTAGTGGAGTAATATCTCTTTAAATTGTGATGTCATACTAATTGTCCTAGTATTTAACCAAGCATCAGTTGTAGTGATGTGGTCTGATGAAGCAACATTAAGTTGTGAAAGCGCTTACCGTTTGTCTTCTGCAATAAAGTACAGTGACTGATTTCCAGTGTGTAACTTTGGTGCCTTAATTTACTTTTGCTAACACTGAAGATATGTCTGGGGAGCAGAAAAAGGGAAATATAACAAAGGAGGGTAGATTTTAAAAGAAATTTATGAGAATATTTGGCATGGAAGATGTAAGTTCAGTACTAGAAATTTGGAGTGAATTTACATATACAATAACTGGGCTAGGCTAAACAGAATTTACATTTCACAGGAATATGTGCATTTAGTTGAAGGTCTTGATACATACCCAATAACTACTTCACATCATGCGCCAATAATAATTAAAATAAAAACCCAGGTTAATGAAAAAATGAGACACTGGCGCTTTCCCACCTATCTGTTGAAAAGAGAGGAATTTAAGGAATGGGTCGTGAAAATTATTCAGGAGCTATTACAGAAGATAGAAACAACTTCTGAAAACATAGCTAGGCAGTGGGATAAAATTAAAGTGGAATTTAAAAACAGGGTTGAAACAAAAGAAAGGGAGATATGTTTAAGAAGTAACAAGAATTATTTATTCAGACTGACAAATATTAAAGTATTGCAGAATAGGGGGAATCTCACAGAACAAGAAGAGAGTAACTACAAAATGCTAAACAGAAAATAAGGGATTACCTTAATAATATGCATGAGTTTAGAAAAACTCCTGTTAAGCAACTGTTTTTTGATAATAACTGTAGAGCACAAAAACTTTTAGCACAACCACTCGGGCAACAGAATGTAGAAAGGGCTGTCACCAAGCTTAGGGAACCTATAACAAGACAGATAACAAGGGATCTTGTACAATATTAGACATATTTCAAAAATGAAACAATACCAACACCACGAACACAGGAACTGCTGTTCAGCACAAATATAAGAAAACCACACAACGAAAGCCAGATAAGCAAATTTATTTCTCTAGCGCCTCGGCCACAATAAGCCTTCAAGGAGTAATACATAGCATTATCTAAAACCTTATATAGTCCCAGCTCCATCAATAAAACAATTATCAATTAAACAATTGAAATATTTGTAGAAACAAATTTTAAAGTGACATCCATTAAATTCATATAACACATTTCCAGCAACATTCTGCATTTAAACCCTTTGGAGTTAATGTATCAAATTTCAAAATAAACATTGTTTCTTTTCTTAAAAGCTTTAATCTACACATTTGTTCATCTAAATATTTCATATCTACCTGTTCTAAAATAGTAGCTTTTAAGTTTTCTGTACTTCCATCATGATATTTATTAAAATGAAGAGCCAAGAGCTCTCCATTTTATTACCTATGTCTCTCAAATGTTCTAATAGGCGTGTTTTAAACATTCTCTTTGTTTGCCCAATATAAAACATATTGCAAGTACATTTGATAGCATAAATAACTCCCTCTGTACGACAATTAAATACTCCATTTGATTCAAATCTAATATTATTTATATATAAAAAAGAATTCACACTATATGAACATCCAGTACATTTGCCACATGGCTTAGTGCCCTTCATATGGATCTGCTGATTTAACCGAACCCCTGGTCTTTGAAATTTAGTATACACAACCATATATTTGATACTTCTTCCTCTCTTATATGAAAAAAATAATTTCTTTAGTATCAATTTATCTAATTCTTTAAAACCTTTTAAAAATTCCCAAAGATGAGAAATATAATATTTAATATCGTCACTTAATACATTATACTTGGAAACAAAAAATAAATTATCTACTTTCTCATCCTTACTAACATTATTCCTATTTAGCACTTTCTTATTCTTATACCTAACATTTAATATATTCTGTTCACTTCTATTAATAATATTTTCGTCAAATTGTCTAGTTTTATACATCAATTTTGTAAGTTCTAATTCTTTTCTAAATATCCAGTCTTCGTTACATAGTCTGGAGATTCTCAAAAATTCTCCAAAGGGTAAAGACTCCAAAGTATGTTTAGGATGACAACTATTTCCCATCACAAAATTATTTACTACTCCAAATTTCCTATGTATGCTAGTGCTAATATTTTTACCTATGACTCCCAACAAATTAATATCCAAGAAAGAGACTCGATTGCCAACTTGTAAACCATCAAAATTTATACCAAACCTATTTACCTGAATGTCTTCTACAAAGTTGGATACCAAGTCCCTACCACCATCACATAAAAAAATTAAATCATCTATGTATCTATAATATGATTTTACATGTCTTTTAAAAAAGATTTTACTATAGATACATTCCTTTTCAACCAGCTCCATAAATATATTTGCATACATGGGTGCAAAAGGAGCACCCATGGCAGTACCTTGGGTTTGATGATAAATTTGATTTTCAAAATAGAAAAAGTTGTTCTCTAAGCAGAATTGAACTAAATCTAACACATAATGAGTTAAGGGGCTATTCCCTATATAATGTAATAAAGCTTCTAAGCCAAATAGATGTTTAATATTGGTATAAAGACTTTGTACATCCAAAGTTATCCAATACATATTTTTAGTCTACTTAATATGCCTAATTTTTTCTAAAAAAATCAAAAGAGTTTCTAATATATGAAGGAAGTAATATAACTTGCTTTAATAATACACCATGCAAAATAACTCCTAAATTATGTAAAAAATAGTTACTAGCAGACACTATTGGATGGCCTGGTGGGTTCATACTACTCTTGTGTAATTTAGGCAAACAATAGAAAAAAGCCGGACTTGTTTCTTTAACCAACAATTTATTATTCACATCTTTCTCTAACCAATAACCCAATCCAATAGTGTCTGCTAGTAACTATTCTTTTCATAATTTAGGAGTTATTTTGCATGGTGTATTATTAAAGGAAGTTATATTATTTCCTTCATATATTAGAGACTCTTTTGATTTTTTAGAAAAAATTAGGCATATTAAGTGGACTAAAATATGTAGTGGATAACTTTGGATGTACAAAGTCTTTATACCAATATTAAACATTTATTTGGCTTAGAAGCTTTATTACATTATATGGGGAATAGCCCCTTAACTCATTATGTGTTAGATTTAGTTCAATTCTGCTTAGAGAACAACTTTTTCTATTTTGGAAATCAAATTTATTATCAAACCCAAGGTACTGCCATGGGTGCTCCTTTTGCACCCATGTACGCAAATATATTTATGGGGCTGGTTGAAAAGGAATGTATCTATAGTAAAATCTTTTTTAAAAAATATGTAAAATCATATTATAGATACATAGATGATTTATTTTTTTATGTGATGGTGGTAGGGACTTGGTATCCAACTTTGTAGAAGACATTCAGGTAAATAGGTTTGGTATAAATTTTGATGGTTTACAAGTTGGCAACTGAGTCTCTTTCTTGGATATTAATTTGTTGGGAGTCATAGGTAAAAATATTAGCACTAGCATACATAGGAAATTTGGAGTAGTAAATAATTTTGTGATGGGAAATAGTTGTCATCCTAAACATACTTTGGAGTCTTTACCCTTTGGAGAATTTTTGAGAATCTCCAGACTATGTAAAGAAGACTGGATATTTAGAAAAGAATTAGAACTTACAAAATTGATGTTTACAACTAGAAAATTTGATGAAAATATTATTAATAGAAGTGAACAGAATATATTAAATGTTAGGTATAAGAATAAGAAAGTGCTAAATAGGAATAATGTTAGTAAGGATGAGAAAGTAGATAATTTATTTTTTGTTTCCAAGTATAATGTATTAAGTGACAATATTAAATATTATATTTCTCATCTTTGGGAATTTTTAAAAGGTTTTAAAGAATTAGATAAATTGACACTAAAGAAATAATTTTTTTTCAAATAAGAGAGGAAGAAGTATCAAAGATATGGTTGTGTATACTAAATTTCAAAGACCAGGGGTTCGGTTAAATCAGCAGATCCATATGAAGGGCACTAAGCCATGTGGCAAATGTATTGGATGTTCATATATTGTCAATTCTTTTTTATATATAAATAATATTAGATTTGAATCAAATGGAGTATTTAATTGTCGTACAGAGGGAGTTATTTATGCTATCAAATGTACTTGCAATATGTTTTATATTGGGCAAACAAAGAGAATGTTTAAAACATGCCTATTAGAACATTTGAGAGACATAAGGGTAAATAAAATGGAGAGCCCCTTGGCTCTTCATTTTAATAAATATCATGATGGAAGTACAGAAAACTTAAAAGCTACTATTTTAGAACAGGTAGATATGAAATATTTAGATGAACAAATGTGTAGATTAAAGCTTTTAAGAAAAGAAACAATGTTTATTTTGAAATTTGATACATTAACTCCAAAGGGTTTAAATGCAGAATGTTGCTGGAAATGTGTTATATGAATTTAATGGATGTCACTTTAAAATTTGTTTCTACAAATATTTTAATTCTTTAATTGATAATTGTTTTATTGATGGAGCTGGGACTATATAAGGTTTTAGATAATGCTATGTATTACTCCTTGAAGGCTTATTGTGGCAGAGGCGCTAGAGAAATAAATTTGCTTATCTGGCTTTCGTTGTGTGGTTTTCTTATATTTCAAAAATGCTATGAAAGTCTGTATAAAGCAGAGAAATATGGAAATCAGGAAAAGGTACAAATGGAAATGTTTATGGAAAGATGAAATATGCCAAGGCTAGAGGAAGAGGAGAATCAATTACTAACAGTTAAGATAGGAGGATAAGAGATAAAAATGGTGATGTCTAACCAATCTACAGGAAAGTCCCCAGGATTTGATTGTATTCCTGTGAAAGTTTGGCAGCTAGGAGGGAAAAACTGAAAGATCTGGAAGGTTTTTTGTTTAAAGTATTTTAAGAGAAGGAGAAGCACCAGCAACCTGGAAGAAAGTGGTAATGGCTGTAATACCTAAAGAGGGTAAAGATCCATCAGATCCAGCTTCATACACACCCATTTCAGTACTAAATCATGATTATAGAGTTTATATCTATAATAGCTAAAAGGATGACAAAAGTAATCCCAAAATTGATAGATATGGATCAATGTGGTTTTGTGGAGGGGAAGCAAACATGTGGCAACATAAACAGAATAGTGATGATCCAGAGGGAAGCATAATGTAAGAAAATACCACTGTTGCTAGTGAGTCTTGAATCAGAAAAAGCATTTGACATAGTAAGTTCAGATTTTATGAGCAGAGCAATGGAAGTATTCGCATTCTCTGTTAAAATCATAAGGTTGATTAGGAGGATATATGAAGGATCGGAGGAGAAGATTAAAGTGGGTGGGGTCCTCTCTGATAATCTCTGTTTGAGCAGAGGAACCAGGCAGGGGTGTCCTTCTCTCACATTTGTTATCTGCATTATATTTGGAACCACTAGCAAAGAAAATAACTCAGAAATTTAAGGATTTAATTGGTATGGTAGTCAAGAAAAAATGTCTCTATTTGCAGATGACATTACTTTATACCTGACAAAACCAGAAAGGGACACTACAGTGCAGTGGAACAAATTGAGACAATTTAAATTTTTTGGGATACAAAATTAAAGAAGCTAAAACAAAAGCAGTAGCAGTAAATTATGTACCCACATAGAATTGGTTCAGCAATATCTATTTTTTACGGGGACAATATAAGATGAAGTATATAGGATTATAGATTAAAAATGACACCGGTGTGGTAGCTAAAGATATGTGGGACGAGACTAAACAAAAGTTAGTACAAAACCTGAGAAGATGAAAGCTCATTATAGGGATATTGATAGTAAGACAAGCAGCTAAAATGTTTTTAGTCCCTTTAGTCTTATACACTGGTGAGGTATATTTTTTTATCAACCAGAGAAGTTGTGGTTAGCAATTAATAAAGAGCTGAATGATTTTATCTGGGAGAGAAGACTGCACAAGTCACGTGGGATAAGCGAGATAGCAGATTGGGATTACCAGAGTTGAATGGGTATGTCAGTTAAGGCTCTTTAAGCAGAAAAGTATAATTCAAAATGGAGAGAGATGATTATGATGAACCAGAGGGGAGGGGGGGGGGGCTCAAGTAACAAGGAGAGACTGAGATTTTGGATGCAGACCTTTAAAGAGAACAACATAATCAAACAGAATATTATATTCTGTAGAAGGTCTTCTAAGAACTAAGCCAACATAGGACTGGAGAAAGGAGATTCTGCTGATAAAGATGACTGCAATTAGGGATACAGACAATAGGCAAGAGGGGGCGGGAATATATAGGAGTAAACCAGCAAAGGAACCAAGGCATTGGGAGCAAATAAATAGAGAAATTAACAGAGCATTTAAAATATTGCATAACTATAAGAATCAATTAGAGGAGGTTAGGAAGGATTGGGAAGAGAGATTAGATAATCAATTCAAAAAGAAACAATGTGGTGATACATGTATGTCTCCCAAACATGCAACAAAATCTAGAAGATTTAGGATCTTTGCCTGGAAGTGTTTTCACATGTATTTTTATACCCCCAAGCAGACTTCAAAGAATTTTTCTTCAGGTAGACAGCAAATGTTGAAGGTGTGATGGGAAAGAAAGAGGCAACTGGGAACATATTTTCTGGGAGTGTAATGAGCTGGCAGACTTTAAAGATTCCCTGCAAACTGCTCTGTCGGAGATGCTGGGTGAGCAAACTGGAGTAAATAAGGAAATGTTTTTTTTTGAGCTGTGATACAGAATTGGAATTGCCTAGACTAAGGCCTTGCTGAATCTACTTATGATGGCTGCCAAAAATGCAATTACTAGAAAATGGAAATCAAAGTCTAAACCAACTTTACTAGAAGTAGTGAAGATAGTAACAACTGGAACTGGCATCTTTAGAAAATGGTAGGAGCAAATTACAGAGGGAAAAATGGGAAATGTGGCATTAATAAATGCAGAGGAGGAACGAGGTTTAAAAGAAGGCAGTCTTTGA